>NC_083243.1:67895730-68195730 GCF_032191835.1 Heteronotia binoei
GTCTGCTGCTACTGCCACTTCAGGCTGAAGCGCTGGGATCCCAACTTCTCTGTCAATTCTTATCTTCATGCTCTGCCTTCTCCTGCTTAGAACTCTCCCTGCCCCTCATTCAACTATGATTCTATGATGGTTTAGAAAGAAGAGAGAAGGACTGTAAACACACCAAGTTCAGCACTTCCCTGGGCATGTAAGAAAGGTCCATGAGAACTAAGCACTGATGCAATCCTTCCTGCCCTCCTTCTCATGATCTGCTTAATTCACAGAATCAGCACTGCTGTCAGATGGTCATCTAGCCTCTGTTTAAAAACCTCCAAAGGAGAGCCCACCACCTCCCAAGGAAGCCTGTTCCACTGATGAACCACTCAAACTGTAAAGAAGTCCTTCCTAATGTTTAGCCTGAAACTCTTTGGATTTAATTTCAACTTGTTGGTTCTGGTCTGACCTTCTGGGGCAGCAGAAAATAATTCTGCACCATCCTCTATATGACAGTCCTCTATATGACATCTGCAATATGCAAAACTGCACCTCCATAACAAGATTGTCAAAAGCTTAATCAGCTTGCAGCAAAATCCTTCACATTGCTGAATATAACGATTTGCTTTATTTCAACCAACTCCTTCAGACTAAAAGGAAAACAAAATAACAGCATAGAGGCTGGAATTTTCCTCCAAACAAACACAGGGACTGAGAGCAAGCTGGCTGTGTCTGCTCACCTCGCCCTCTTACAGCTTCACCAGTATGACTGCCCATATAAGGGGAAAATGGCCCAGCCAAAGCCCAGTAGGCATTTCTACTCTGTTCAAGACAGAAAGTGAATATAAAGTTGCCTCCCTACTAAAACAGACAAATAGGTTTTGTAGGAAAGATTTTTCCTCCTCAAGATCTGTTCTCTATTTAAGGAGCCATCTCCTAGAACAGGGGTGGCCAAACTTGCTTAACATAAGAGCCACATAGAATAAACGTCAGATGTTTGAGAGCCACAAGATAGGAAGGATGACAGGCAGGCAAATAGATGGGAGGAGGGAGAGAGAGGTGGAAAGCAGCTTTAATTTTAAATGCATTCTCCAAGCTGCTGGCTGGCTTAGCTTGGTGAAGTGATTCAGAGAGAGAAATGTTTTTTCCAAGTTGGTTGACTGGGTGGTGAGAGCTTCAAGAGCCACACAAGATGTGTGAATGAATGTGGCTCCTGAGCCACAGTTTGGCCACCCCTGTCCAAAAGATACTTCTCTCCCCCTTTAGAACAGTAAGGTTTGTGGCTTGGAAGAAAAATCATTCAAAATCATCAAAATGGTTATGCACATCCCCAGGGCTTTGTAGCAGCAACTCATTTACATATTAGGCCACACACCCCTGAGGTAGCCCAATCCTCCAGGAGCTTGCAGGGCTTTTATTACAGGGCTTACTATAGGAGGACTGGCTACCTCAAGGATGTGTGGCCTAATATGCAAAGGAGTTCCTGCTACAAAAAAAGCCCTGCACATCCCTAACTATAATGCACAGAAACTCAAGGAACAATGATTTGCTTATGTCCTGGTGGTCACTGTCTTTGAAAATGTGAATGCCATCATGTAGTGCATAGTGTCAGGACAGAATGAACTACTTTGAAAAGGATGAGGTTTTTTTTTTTAAAGGATCCAATTATTAATTGTCCTGTGGTCCAATATATTAATAATTGGATCACAGGACAAGAAATCAAAAGGCTGTTGAGAATTGATAATTGAGGTCTCAGGAAAGATAAAAGAACTTTTAGGTGAACTCTGTAATAATATTTAAAAAAAAAAAGCTGTTAAGTGGATGGAAGAAGAAGTTCCAAAATTACTGGGGGTCTCCATTTGCACCCTGCAGGGTGGCTGGCTTGCCAGGCCAGGCAACTTCTTAATTGGGAACCCAGTTCAGTTTCCCAGCATCCCATGCGCCTTTTGCAGGCTCCTGGACTCTCTCCCTGTGGGCTAATCAGTGGCTGTCCAGGCTTGCTCTGAGGGTGGGGCCAGCCCGGTGGACCTTAGGTGATCCGTTTGGTCTGTCAACACTGCATAAATTCAGCCCTCCCAGGTGCCTAGGCTGTATTCAACATTGCATCTTTCCCATGCAACATTTCCTCGCTTTGCTCTGCTGGTATTCTGATCATTTGTATTTCTTTTGTCACTAATTGATAGGCAGTTTGGCACTGGGCAGGATCCTTTTTGAGGAAAATTGGGCCTGTATGCCTATCATCCCAGTTGGGGGGCCCACTAAGTGCCTTGGGGGAGTAGATTAAGCTCTGTGGCTGCTGGTCTCTCCTCACCCTCAGGTGGCAGAGGGATTTACACAGTGGCCTGTGCCCCAGTGTTCCCATATTGCTGCTATCCTAGGTTATTTTTCCTCAGCAGACAGGCTGAGAGACTTGTTGTCCATTGGGCAGCAGGCAGGTCGTTTGATGCCTTGGATCTATTGCCCCATGCCAATCTAAACCTCAGCAGCTGTAATCAATAAAGTTGTGGCTTATTTTACCCACACTTGGTGTGGTTTCAGTTAGTTCCCCTTCCCCAGCCTACAGCCACCCATTCACCACTGTGGGACAGCAAAGTAAAATCAGATTTCTCCTCTCACTCTGAACTCCCTCTCACCAGCACACGTTCCTTCTGTTTCTGTGGACTGCAGTTATAGATATATAAAACCTTGAGGTGAGTTTTAATCTCACAACCACCAACTTTCTGAGCAAAAGGGAAACATAGAAGGGCAAAACCCAAAAGCCATGTCATACCTTTTATTAAGATCAATCAAAATGACGCAATGCAGTATCCAAGCAACTTTTCAAGTTCTCTTGAACCCTTTTTTAAGTTGGATATAAAAAATGTGTGTGAGGGAGAGATCTGAAATACAGCTTTTGCAAACATCCTCAGTAAAATACCAGGCTTGTATAGACAAAATGGTGCTGCATAAAATTAAAGAGGATCAGTCTGAGTGCTAGTGAGTTGAATCTCTTGATAGGATGCCTTCTAACTGGTGATGGCAAAGATTGAACCCTGTACCATCTGCATGCCAAGCAAATGCTCTGTTACTGAGCTGCAAACCCTTATCCACCCAACTCCCAACTCTTAAGAGCTACAAGCATTGCCAGTCTTTAAGGTGTTTTTAGTCTCTTTAGTGTTTCTTGCAAGAGATTGACAGGGCTACCCTTCCTACTAATTTTTGAAGGGGCTCATGGTCCATGTTCTGTAAGTTGCAATCTTAACAACCCTTAACCATCTTTGTACAAAGCCCTTCATGGCCTAGGATCCACATACCTGCAGCCCTTCCTGCTATGCCACATCTCTATAGCTTAACATATTTGAGCTAAGCCTTCTATGTCCTGAAAATGAGTAGGATCCATAACTGCTAGGATTGCCAGTTCTGGGTTTGGAAGTACCTGGAGATTTGAGGATAGTCTTTAAGTGTCTGGAGGGATGGACCTCACTAGGATATAATGCCATACAGTCCACCTTGCAAAGCTGCCATTTTCTCCAGAAGTAGAATAAATGTTTTAAATAAATAAATAATCTATATATGCAATCTGGAGATCCACTGCGCCCCCCCCCCTCCCAACCTGGAAGTCGGCAACCATAATAACAGTCCATTCAGGTATTTTATCTGTGGTGGCCCTAGGGTTGCCAGGTCCAACTCAGAAAATATCTGGGGACTTTGAGGATAGAGCCAGGAGACTCCCATTTCCTAAAATAAATGAAAACACAGCAGTGCAGTTCCCCTGAATAGTCTTCATTTCCTTGTCCCCCAGCAGCTAAGCTTCCACTAAATGAAAGTGAATACACACTATCTCACTAAGCAGCCAAAATAAACAGTTTGCAAGCACACACTTTTGTAATCTCACTGGGGCAATTTACTCACATTGCTGAATATAACCATCTGCTGTATTTCAACCAACTCCTTCAGACTAATAGGAAAACAAAATAACAGCATAAAGGCTGGAGTTTTCCTCCAAACAAACAAAGCAGCCTGGCTGTGTCTACTTGTCCCCCCCCCCCCACAGCTTTCCTACCAAGATTTAAAGGCGTGCACACATTCAGAAACACAAACAGTTGCAAGCCTCTTCTAAGCCTGCTGAGCTTTGAAGAAATATGGTGGCTGTTGGTGCAGGGCTGTTGGAGAGGAACCTGGAAAACTGGGGGATCCCCTACCAGGACCTGGGGACTGGCAAGACTGGGTGGCCTCCGTACTGAGGAATACTTCCATACTGGAAGTCCCTTGCATTCTTATTGTTCTGCGAAATGCACAGCACAGGCAGGTTCAGGCAAGTGTTTTTACAAAGGCATAGAACAGAGCAGTTCTAGAAGTTACTTTTATAAGGGGTTGTATGGTAGGCTATTGCAAACATTTATTGTAGTCATCACCTCCATTACTTTACTATAATGTCCTTCAATGTTGTTCAGCACTGAAAAACAAAAAAACAAAAAACCTCACATGACAATGTGGATGATGGGAGAATGAAGAGGGCTTTCCTTTCCATTGAAATTGAAGGCATCCTTTCCCTTCTGAACACACTAAAAAGAATGACCCAACAGCCTTCAGGCAGGAAAGGTCTTTTTTCATCCAATGTTTCTTTTGAGAAAGAAAATGGGCTATGCGCAGTTGGGACATGAATGCAGGTTATAGTATGGAAAAATAAACCATAGTATGGAAACAAGAAAAAACACAAACCAACCCTTCATGCGTCAGGTGGCTGAAATGAGAAAAACCGTCATGGGAAAGCAGTCCAAATAATCAATACAAATATACCTACATTAAATATATAACCAGGACTTTTTTTTTTAGCAGGAACGCACAGGAACGCAGTTCCGGCTGGCTTGGCGTGAGGGGTGTGGCCTAATATGCAAATAAATTCCTACAGGGCTTTTTCTACAAAAAAGCCATATGTGAAACAATGGTGACATAAGGGGGTGTGGCCTAATATGCAAATGAGTTCCTGCTGGGCTTCTTCTACCAAAAAGCCCTTTTCTAAAACATGCTTATTTATTAGAAAGATATTTTGCTACATAGGCTTTCCAATTTTTTGTCTTCGTGCTTTATTTTTAAAAGAAATTCTAGGGGTTTGTTTTTTAAAAAAACAACAGCATGATCATTGATTCATTTTCTCAGTAGAACAAATGTATTTCATATATAGACCCAGTGAAATGGATGGATTATGTTCACATGCAGCCCTGGATTAACCAATAAGCAAAATAGGCATATGCTTAGGGCACCAAGGGAAGCAGAGCACCCTGAAGATGAAATATTTTTCTCAGTCATTCCTTCTGTTACGGCTATTCATAAGAAATGATAGGCAGTGGAAATACTGGCACTGAAAAGGGGGAGGCAGCAGGGGCAACCATGTGATAAATCAGGCTGGATGCTTTGTCTCTGCTAAGTATAGAAGCAGATTTTTACATCAGATTAGTTTTGAGGACTTGATCAAAGACTTTTAATTTTAAAAAGTAGAAGAAAACTTTTTAAAGTATAAATAAAGTTTTAAGTAGGAAATAATAAGCATTATTTTGCTTCCTTTGATCCATTTATATCGAAATGCAATATATCTTCAAGGTTAGAACGCAATGGAATAAAAGATGTTTTGTTTCATACAAATAATGATATTTCTCCATTTGCATATCTTTAAAGAAAAATTGTCCACCAGCATTGATTTATATAGAAAGAGTATTTTCAAAACTGAAAAGTATGGTCTCAAGATCACAATTTCAGTAAAGATAATATCATATTTTGCCTAATAATCTTTGGGAAGGTTATTTAAAATAGTTTTCAATAAACTCTTGTATTTGCATTTTTCCCTTATAATAATTTTATCTAAAAATGCATTACAAAGTGTTGATTTTTTTTGTAACCTACTTATAAGTAAATAATTTGCTTATATTGCTTACTGGTATTTAGTGCTAAATAAATATTTTTTGTGGGGGGGGGGAGTTTATATAGCTGTGGGGATTGGCCCGAGGATGGCCTGGAAGAAAACTGAATTTTTAATTGTTTATTTCACCTTCAGCATTCGTTAAATCTTAATGTCTTGTCAATTAAGCAATGGAAGGGCCAAGGGGCATCACTGCTGGGCTGTGCTTAATCCAGCCCTGCTCACAAAGCATCTATGACAAATATTATCCAGACTTATGTATCAAATTTGAGAAAAACCTGCTCTGGTTAAATAAAGAAGAATGAAAATTAATTCTACAATTCCATGCACTTGTTTGGGAGTTAATGGCTGAATCCAGACCTGCAGTTTAAACTGGCACAGGGATGGGACCCAGGCAGATCAAAAAAGCACACCCAAATTCACACATCTGGCTCCCGTCTCACTCCTGCCCTCAACCCATCCCTACCTGCAAGCTGGCTGGCTCAAAAAGGTACCACTACCAAAGTGGTACCAAATTGCTGAGAAGTCTCCCTGCCATCTGGATAGCCAGGAAGTGCCCTGGA
This sequence comes from Heteronotia binoei, assembly GCF_032191835.1. Lineage (NCBI taxonomy): Eukaryota > Metazoa > Chordata > Lepidosauria > Squamata > Gekkonidae > Heteronotia > Heteronotia binoei. The sequence goes on from NC_083243.1 coordinate 67,902,163, forward strand.
AGCACCCAGGGAGCAGTGGATGGGTGCATGACAGCTCTGGAAGCCCTCCAGGGTGCCCACAGCCTGTCCCTGTTCCAGTGGCAGGCCACATGCTGTCTGGACACTCCAGGGCACTCCTGCTTCTGCTGGCTCACTTCCAGGTCAGCATGCTGCTGCTCTGAGAGGGCAATCTGGACACAGCCAGTCTGATAAAATTAAGTAATACTTACATCTGAGTAAAGATACAAAGAAAAAAGCAGCATGTGACAACAAAGCAGAATATTGCAAAGTCAAAAAAATTACATCAAGGAAATAAAAGCTTTTTATCATTCTGAACTTGCCACACTTGAATTCAGAATCATTCTATATGGACAATAGCTGTATTAAGCCAATTTTCTACTGAAATCAAAGAAGAAAAGGAAGACAGTGTCACATTCTTGTACTATCATTCTTAAAAACTAGTTCTTAGTTAAAGACTTTGTCTGATTAACCACCTAATTTCCCTCCATGAAGAACTGCATGGAAGGGTACATTGCACCAAAGGAAATTATTGCTCTGGAGGACCAGGATGCTTCCCGATCTGTGATGTAGGTTCAGGTACAGGGCTTTTTTTTTTTTTAGCAGGAATACACAGGAATGCAGTTGTGGCTAGCTTGGCATCAGGGGTGTGGCCTAATATGCAAATGAGTTCCTGCTGGGCTTTTTCTACAAAAAAAGGCCCTGTTCAGGTATAATACCTGTTCAGGTGGGTTAGGGAGCATTGGCAAAGTGTTGCTCTTGAGGCTGAGTAAAAGACTGTACCAGCCCCCAGGTCCTAGGGGTTCTGCTAATCTTATCCTTTTGAGCTGTTTGTAGACCAAATGGTACTCAGGGCTGAGGAGCAACTCTTAATACAGTCTCAGGGACTGACCAGTGTCTCTATCACATGACTAAAACCCTGTAGATAAGTTAGGCTGAGAGTGTGTGATTCACCCAAGGCCACCCATCAAGCATTCATGGCAGAGTAGGGATCCAAATCTGTCTCCCAGATCTTAGTTCAGTACTCTACCCAACCCTGCTTACAATGAAAATACGGAACCAATGCAAAAGAACTGAAGACTTCCAGGTTTCAGATCCTGTTATTCTTTTCTGATTTGGCATAGGCCAGAGTAGTAAGATACAGGCTGCAGGCTATAACTTGATCTGGTAAGATGTTTCCCCTAGATCATCCAACCATGAATGAGCTGTCACAACAAGTCACAGAGAGTGGGGTGGTTGAACAGAGAGGGTGGGGAGTCCTCTGCAGGCTGGTCAGAGCCAGGAGGCCACAGACAATCTAGGGCATCTATGATTCAGTGTTCTGGAAAGCAATTGCTTGTAGTACCAAATGACACATCACAGTTAAGAAGTACTTTAAAATTTCATATCTGAATCATTCAATATTTTTATCAAATGCCATCTGGGCATGAGCTGTTACTGTTTAACTTATCATTTGATTTTAAAACTTTTATCTATTGGCAGACCCAGTCTGAAGCTAGTCTCCTGATCTGTCATCTTGAGGAAAAATTGAAACATGACTAGCTCTCCAAATTTTTCACCAATGAAGACTGATTTTTTTTTTACAGTTCTGTTATTGATTTAGGAGACTAAAAGGTCAAAAACAGAGCACATTGGAATATTGTTGATGTCAGAATCCTACCAATAATGCAACACTGTAGAACTCTGTTTTCAGCTAAGGCACAACATCCTTTTGGACAAGTAGGATTCTGGTCAGAGAAAGACTAGGCAGGTTGCCTTTCTACTAGAAATTGTTTCATAGCTATTTTAATTATCGTTGGATGTAAAAGGCCAAATTCTAGACTGAGTTCATTTTTACCGCAGTTTCCCATGGGGGCAAGTCAGCATGGGATCATTAAAAACTGTAGTCTCCAGGAGCTCCGAAGGTCATGTGAATTGAATTTAAAGACTGCTGCCTTGCTTATTTGTTATGTCTGACAATAAATGTGGGTCCAGTTGAAACAAGTCTTTCACCCCTGAGCAATTTTCATTACCCTTATTGCTCCCCATTTCATGTAAGGCTGATTCTAGAGCTTCTCAGCTCAGTCCATTCTGCACACACATGACTTTTTTTCTGCAGATCACTCTCTGGCTTTGGTTAAGAAGTTGGAGCTGGAAGTGGGGAGATTTTAAGAAACATAAAAATATTCTACTCTTCCAACTTTTCTCCTCTTGGCCAGTACAGTACCCCAATTCATACATTACATAAGCAATGTAATAGCATTGATTCTATATGGAAGAGTTTTGCTTCATATATGCTAGACACTATCATATTGACCTTGAGGCTTTGTGGTGTCTTCCTACACAGGCCTGTCACTTTCATCAAGATCTCTGAAACCTGTCTAGAAAGCAGCCCTATAATCTAAGCAAACTGGACTCTAACTTTAATCTAGGCAAACTGTGATTGGTGTCACATATATTACCATAACAACATGAAGAGTCTTCACAGAATGTTCTCCCCAATGAGGCATGAGTTAGGCTTGCATCTCCTCTCTTAAACCTCCTTAGACCCTCTTCTGTTCTCATAGTTTTGTCTTTCCCTCAGTTGTCCAAATGTACAGCAATAGGATTTTTTTTAAAGGTTCTCAATTTACAATAGCCCCTTGAGAGCCAGTTTGGTGTATTGGTTAGGAGCATGGACTCTAATCTGGGAGAACGGTTTGATTCCCAACTCCTCCACATGCAGCTGCTGGTATGACCTTAAGTCAATCATAGTTCTCTCAGACCTATTATCTCAACAGCAGTTCTCTAAGAGCTCTCTCAACCTCACTTACCTCACAGGGTGTCTGTTGTAGGGACAAGAGGGGAAGACTCTGAGACTCTGAGTGAAGAGTGGGCTATAAATACAATCTCTTCTTCTCTTCTATTGGGGAAAACAGCAATACAATTAAATTTTTCTCATGAGAGTTGCAAAACTAACAAAAAGCAGTAGCTGGTATTTTATTGTTGGTATAGGTAGCTCTTTCAATATATGGTTAAAGAATGAAATAAAAGCCCCAGGGTGACAAAAGACTTAAGTACTTAACAAACCTTTGAAGTATTTAACATCTGTAATTAAGAACAATATATGAAGTTACAAAGCCCACTACAACGAGAAAAATTTACAAACAACAAAGTAATACAAAATGCAGTGTGACACAGTGCAGTAACCCAATGCATCTTTTGGGTGCATTGTCCACATGCTTGTTCACCCCCTCAAAGAACTCTAAATGTTAGTGAGACAAGATCTTCCCTCACAGAATCCATGCTGATTCTTCCTCAATAGCTTTTGTTCATCAATGCATTTACTAATTCTGTTTTTTATAACAGATTCTACCTGTATTTTCCTGGATCTCCCCTGGAATCTTTTTAAAAGATGAGGGCTACATTAGTTACCTTCCACTCTTTCCTACCGTTTTCTGCTTCTGTTACTTTGTTAACTATGCAGGTCTTTTAAATACTTATTTGTATTTTCCTAACATGCGGTATTATTGTTTGATCTTCTAGTACTGTAGTTTTAAATAGTCTCTAAGCTTCCTGAAGGGATTTGACCATCCTTACCTTTCCTTTCAGTTACTTCTTCACAAGCTCCCTCATTTGAGAGGTTACCCCTTCTAAAGTTAAATGTAATAGTGCTGGTATTTTTTAACAACTTCCTATTTATATAAATGTTAAACTTAATAGCATTGTGTCACTGTCCCCACCTGGTGCTTCACATTTACATCTCTCACCAGTTTGGGGCATTACTCAGGTCCAAGTCTAGGATTGCCTCCCCACTGGTAGGTTTAGTTACCATTTGTTCCATGGCACAAGCTTTGAGAGTATCTTTCTCCTGACTTGAACACATATTGACTCAATGTCTGGATAGTTAAAATCACCTCTTATGACACTATTTAATCTACCTGCTTTCCTTAAATTTTTTTTGCTGTTTTTAAATCATCCTCTAATCTTTGATCTGGTGGGTGATTAAAAACATAAAGACTTAAGCTTCATTTTGGGCACACTATTTCCACCCATAGTGTTTCTGCAAGTGAATTTATTTATCTTACATCCTCAGTCTTACTTGACTGTATAATACCCCCTCTGACTTACAGAGCCACTCCACTTCTGACCCTTCCCTCCCTAGTCTTCTGATATAATTTATACCCAGAAATCACTATATTCCACTCAGTGTTCCCCCTAAGCAGAGTCAGTGTGAGCTAACTCACAGATTTTTAACCTTCAACTCACACATTTTTGTCTTAGCTCAGGAAGGATGACCCCAGAGCACAATAATCTATGCAGTAGCTCATAATTTTAATGCCAGTAGCTCACAAAGTAGAATTTTTGCTAACAAGACTCTGCAGCTTAGAGGGAACATTGATTCCACTGATTATCCAATTAGGCAGCAGTCAGTGTTGATGCTTCATTGGAAAGCTCTGAGAATTTCAAGGCTTTTTTCTTCTTTTTTTGAGCCTTCTAAGAACTGTTTACCTGTTATTTATTACTTACCCATGTTCATCTATTGTCTGCCTTCTTGTACCAAGGGCCTCTCTCCATGCCTCCTGCCAGGATGCTTCCTAATCCTGAAATAGCATTGCCTCTGTATTCACACAACCAGGGGTTTTTTTTGTAGCAAGAACTCCTTTGCATATTAGACCACACACTCCTGATGTAGCCAATCCTCCAAGAGTTTACAGGGTTCTTGGTATAGGGCCTACTGTAAGCTCCAGGAGGATTAGCTACATCAGGGGGATGTAGCCTAATATGCAAAGGAGTTCCTGCAATAAAAAAAAACTTGCATACAACAATTCCCCTATGTATCAGTCTCAGTCCCTCAGCCCTAGCACCCTGCTCTTCTATTTTCTTCCTTACAGACCTTTACCTTGGATCTCTGTGCAACCCTTCCCCAGTTCCCATCTTCCCCTTCTTACATAAGATTGTAAGCCCTCTGGGCACTGTTTCTGTGTTTCATACAACTACTAGAACACTGTGAGGATGCAAAATAAGGTGGGGAGTGAATTGATTGATACTAGCATGACATTCTTGATTTAGAACAAAATGAAAGCTTGGACTGTTTTCCATTAGAATTGTGCACATAGTTGTACTCAGCCTTAGGAACTGGGTCTGAACAATTGTTTGCTGTTTGCTTTTCCCATCAGAAACAAACACAGATGCCTTCTGTTGCGAGACAGAGCAGAAAGCCATTTTAGGTGAACAGGTTGGCATGTGCACACAAATGTGTGTTGTGTGTCTTGCTATGACTGAGCAAGCACAATTTGGCTTTCTATCTTTTTCATTTGGGAGAAGAAACCAATTCTAGACCTTTCTTTCCTTTCTCGGCGAATTCAAAATGTAGCGACATTTTATGTCTCTATTTGAGATTTGCACAGCATAGCAATGCCATAAATCTCTCATCGTATTCGCTCCCTTCTAGACAGGCAGAGGATCTTTCTCTGCATTTTCAACATACTGCAGTGAGAAAGAGGGAGGGAGACCATTCATGAAGAGAAGCAGTCTGATCAATAGCACTGAATTCTTCTCTTTAAGAGCTTGGCAGTCTTTTCTCTTTCTGTTTCTCAGCAAATAATTAAATGAAGCTCCTTCCTGTTGCTTGTTAATCTCTGCTCCCTGCTTCAACAACAAATCAACTGATTTTAGCCAGACAAAAATAGGAAATAACAGTGATGATGGCAATGACCAACTTTAAGATGCCAGGGTGTGTAGAGGCAGGTAGATGCCAGTGCTGCGATTCCCCGCCCCCCCTTCCTCTTTTAGACTGTAATTGCTGCTACATGATACATCACACATTCTCCTTCTGCAGCACACCTCTCTGAGCAGCCTGGTTACTGACTGACTGTCTCTAAAACCCTGTATCGTCAAGATGTGCAATTTTCAACATGACATTTCTGATCTATTAGTAGAGCACCTCTCATGCTAGTCTCAGTGTTGGCTGGGATGAAGATCCATTAAGGAGAAGCCCATAGTCCAGACTACAAAGTTTTATTTTAAGCTCTCTGCTGCGCTTTTATCTTCTCTTCTGCTTCCATGGGTATTTTGCCCCCCCTTCCCCCCTTCTGTTCTTTGTGCTACAATAGTGACACTGAATGCTGATGAGGCATCTCTGCAGTGAAACCTTAGGCAAACCATAACTTCTCATATCAGCCTGACTCTTTTTCCGCAGTTAGATGGCATAACAGGAGTATGGAGGCTGGCGCAATTCGCATGCATGAGGCATAGCTGAAGTAGAGAGGCGATAAGACATGATTAGGATAATGCAAGGCTAACCAGGCTGACACTACAGAACACTAAAAGCACCACACAATATATTACCTTCCATTGAAGAAGCTTTAAAAGCTCTGATAAAGATGTGTTCTCCTTCCTCTACTTCTTCTGCCATCCATTTTGCAGCTCTAGTGAATTGCCTCTGCCCCTACAAACCATTCTCCCCCACTCCTGACCCCCAATAGAGTCACTGTAGCTCAGTAGTTAGTGAATTAGATTGGGATCTGAGAGACCTAGATCCACCTCTGCTGTGCATTTATTTTGCAGCCTCGGGAAAAGGCCTGTAAGAAACAAAAGCCTGGCTCACTTAATCATACCCCTTTAATTCTCTCACATCAATTTAACAGTACCTCTGTTTTCTGGATACTTCACATAGCATGGCTTCTCTTTGTGCTAACACCTGCCACCCTTTCCTTTTCACTGCCACTTTTCTTGTGTGTCCGTTCTCATCAACAATAAACTGCAAAGTCTCCTTTAATATTTTTTACTATATAAGAACAAGCAAGGCTTAGTTTGTAATGGTAGTCATTTGTACTAGCCCAGCACCTTTTTCATGATTCTCCAAAGTCCTGAAGAGGGCATTGGTTGAATTGGTCTTATATATGAGTACTGGCATCTTTTGCATATTATAAAATGGAACATAGATATAGGGAGGAGCCATGGTTTAGTGGTAGAGCATCTGCTTTGCTTGCAGAAGGTCCCAGCTCAATCCCTGATACCTCCAGTTAAAAGTATCAAGTACAGGTGATATCAAAACCTGTGACCCTGGAGAGCTACTACCAATCTGAATAGACAGTATTGATCTTGATATACCAAAGGTCTGATTAAGGAGAAAGTAGCTTCATGTGTTTATGTGTTCATGTATCTTCAAGATTAAACCAGAAATCAAATGCTTAAGATGGAAGAAACAATCAGCTCTCACAGTAACATCATGATATGCTGTAGTTGGCTAGCAACACTGGCAGCAGAAAAAAAGAGATCCCTGCACTTGGAACATCCACAATGTCTCATGCAAACTTGCAGCATCACACAACCAACACACACATAAGCAGAGTATAGAATTGGTTCAGGCTGAGCATATCTTAGCTGTACACCACCCTTAAAGGCAGTTTGTCCTGTCTGTAGCCCTGCAGCTTATTGCAAACCCAAGCTGTGGTAGCTAGCAGTGATAAGAGAAATTATTTACCAGTTTCTCTCTGAAATCCAACAATCCATTTCTTTTCTTCTTTTTAGCAATTTGGAGTCAGTTTCTAATCAATTCTATTTTGATCAAAGCTAAATTCAAAGAAAGGGGGGGGGCAGAAAGTGAGGTTTTGTAGAATTTCACTCTGTAGATGTTCAGAGGCAGGCAATGTCTTCCCAAACCTTCTATCTTCCTGACAGGGCACCACCTTGTGTTTTATAACATTAAAAATAACTGCAAGGGCTGTAATTACAAAAGGGTGCACTGGTTTTCTATAATGAGAAATCAAAATGAAATGAAGGAGAAACCCCTCTTTTAAAAGAAAAAAGAGAGAGAATAAGCGGAATTAATGGTTGTAACAAAAATGAATTTTGGAGAAAGATATTCCTCTTACTAACAACCTTAGTGGTAGCCAACTGTCAATGGAATTGCTATAGAGAACTATTCTGCACATAATAAGTTAGAAGGCTGAAGGACCTCCATTAAAGCACTTCAAATTGCAGCAGGAAGATTTTGGGGGGTTTTAAAATCTTTCATGTAAAAAAAAAAAAAGAATCACCCTACATGTAAACACTGGGGATATAGCTGTGCTAAACTTTTGTCCATATTATGTCAGGATTCCTATTGGGAGGAGGGGGTTTTGTTGTTTGTTTGTTTATATATTTATTTACAAAATTTATATCCCTCCTTTCTGCCATCATCAAGGCCACCAAGATGACCAGTAGTTTAAAAACACACCTTAAAAACCATTATAACCAGGGCAGTAGCCAGGATTTCATGTTTGGTGGGGCCCACAGCAGCATTTTTTCTTTGGCCCTAAATACTTTCTCTGTTTCTCAAGTAAAGCAACACCCTCCCTCCCAATTTGTCTACCTCAGTAAACCTTCCAGGAGGATCTGGCTGCAAGCAGGCTTCTCTGCCCCCATGCCAATCTGAAGCCCCTCCCTGCTGATCTCTGTGGCCAGACAAAAGTGAAGCCTCCTTCCTGCCCTCCCTGAAGGAAGTGCCCTCCTCAGATTCCAAGGCCCGCCCCCCACTGACTGGCTGCTGAGGATCCAGCTATCAGGGGCTTGTTTCTGTTCCAAGGAAGGCTTCCTCCCTCGGCACCCCAGCACTTGGAGGGTCTCTTTCTTTCCCCGGGCTGTTCTGTGCCAGCATGGTGAAGTAATCCCAGGAGTGAATCCCATACCTGGGGCATGAATGCTGTGGAGGGCCAGCCGCTGCAGCAGCCACAGGGGCCCAGTTGGAGCATGTCTAGCACACAAGCCAGCCAGTGAGCAGTTTGGCCAAGCAGGTGGTGAGTGGTGCCACCCACAAGCTGCTCAGAGGCAGCAGTGCTACCGTAGCAATGCTGTACTTGTTCAGAGCAGTGGCAAGTGGTAGTGAGCAAAGGGGGAAGATTGGAGGCCCTCCAATGGAGGGGCCATGCAGATGGAAAAAGGAATTGAATGGAGTGGCCTGCCCCCCCGAGCCCCACTGTAGTTAACCAAGCAAAACCTCATCATTAAAACAAGCAAAACCAAACTAAAACACACATATACATCAAAAGTACAATGAAAACATACAGCAGGAAGAAGGGCTTTCTGAGGGAACACCAGATGAAACAAAACCATACTTGCCAGGTAGAAGAATATGGCAATGGAAGGAGGCAGATGAGTCTCTCTGGGGAGACACTTCCAGAGTTTGAGTGTCACAACTAAGAAGGCCCTCTTCTGGGTTGCTACCAGTGTTCCTTCTAAGCTGAATTAGTATGAGCTAGCTCACAGTTTTTTATCCTCCAGCTCACATGTTTTTGTCTAAGCTCAGGATAAATGGCCCCAGAGCAACCCAATTTATGCAGTAGCTCACAATTTTAATGCCAGTAGCTCACAAAGTAGAATTTTTGCTCACAAGACTCCACAGCTTAGAGGGAGTCTTGCTACCTGCCTAATTGCATAAGGTTGATACACCTAAAGCACAGCTTTAGAAAATGACTGTAGCAGTCTAGCTGATTCATCAGGGAAAGGCAGAACATTCAAGGATAGGTTCTCCATCTGCACTCTGAAGTGCTTCAGCCTAATATTCTACTTCTACTATTCTATTCTTCTAGTGTTCTTCAGCCCAACACTTACACAGAATGGCTTTTAGTAGCAGATCTGTGCAGTAACAAGAAGTACAATAACATCTAGACATTCCATTCTATCCCTTGTAAAATCAAAGCAATGCAAATGATGAGGGTTGGGCTGCCTGCTTTTTTGACAATGTAGGAAAGATCATCTTCATTATCTCAGACCCAAGTGGTTCCTTGATACTGTTGCATTAGCATTAGTGAAAGTTCATGGTATGAGTTACTCATAGCCTTGGGAACACCTAACCTATAATTGTGCTTATAATCACACAAGGGAGAGAGAAATAGTTTAGCAACATTTAAACCTCACATATAAGTTTAGTCTCCAAGAAATGGAAGTGTTAACATCAGAACATATCTGCATACACCTGTTTGTATGGCTAGGGCCTGTGAAAGCTGGAATTAAAGCTATAGCTCTGTGAATGCTCATTTATTCAAACAAATGTGTTATTTACTTGAGAGAGTGAAAGAGATGATGGCTATTTGAATTTTCTTACTGAAAGCATTGTGTAAAGTAAATCTCCACTGACTTGTTACTGTCAGTTGCCAATCTCATTATTTTAAGCTCAGACTGCTGGACTCATGCTGTGGCATGATGAGTGCTAGGAGAGATATTAGGAAAATAAAAGAAAGTGTACAAAAGTCAGCAGGAATCCTGACTCAAGAAGCACTTAGAAAAGCTCCATCTGGTCTCTGTGATGCAGCTCCAAGCTGCTATAGTAGGTTTACAGCACCTCTCTGTGGTCTGTTGTTGAGATGTTCTCTGTATTATAAAGAGAAAAATGCTGGATCTTTACTCCCCTGCTTTATGATAAAAAACAAAAACAAAAAACCAAGCACATCTTTTTAATCTTAAAGGAAGGAAATGGAAAAGTCCAAAAATATTGTCAAGGCTTTTTATTGAGTAATGATTAAGTACTATGGTTTAATAAATTTGGGGTTAAGGAAAAGAGAAAAAATAAACAATAATTCTGTGTTAGGAATAAGTCTTCCCATGACATTGTTTTGTTGGTTGAATGCACAAAGTCAATATAGTCAGTGGGAAAAGAGGAAATACTTCTTTACTCACTAAATAATTAAATTATGGAATTTACTACTAGGAGATGTAGTGATGGTAATGAACATGGGTGGCCTTAAAAGGGGGTTGGAGATATTAGGGATAGGTTCATCAATTGGTACTAGCCATAATGACTAAAGGAAATATTCACCACCAAAGGTATAACTCTCTGAATACTGGAAGCAGTATCATGGGAAGGCCCTGGCTTCTGTGCCCTTTTTTGCTAGTCCTCCAGAACAACTGTGTGAAACAGAATTCTGGATTCAAAGGATGACTGTTCAATCTAAGAGAGTTCTTACTGTGTTCTTATGTTCCTAATATTTCCCCATGCATTCATTGGTGGGATTCAGATGTGCTATTATAGCCTACTAGTCTGTTTTTCACCTCCTACATCCTTGCATAGCCTTTGCAAATCCAGCTTTATAAAGGGGATCTATCCCATGGGGGATAGATCTATCAGTGACTACTAGCCATGATGACTGAGAGAAATGCCCATGTTCAGAGGCATTAAACCTCTGAATGTCAATGCCTCAGCTTTCATGCCTCGTTGTTGGCCCTCTAAGAGGACTGGTTGGCTGCTGTGAGACAGGATGCTGGACCAGATGGACTACTGTTCTGATCCAGCAAGGCTTTTTCTTATGTTCTTTTCTCAGGCAAAAAGATAAAGGAGTTCATCCTTCTTTCTCAGCTTTTGTAGTCAGTTTTGGCTTTCCCTGTTAACCCAGCTTTACAGCTAATCCCTCATCTCTTGAGTCTCGACTCTTCACTCCAGAAATCTTGCTCTGTCCTTCTGCCCCCCCCCCCAAAAAAAAATCTGGTCAGTTTTGCCAGCTGACACAGCTTCTTGTGACCAAAGACACCACCAGTTCCTCCTCTTCTCTTCAGGAACAGGCTTATTTGTCTCCTTTTTTTTTATAGGCTCACTCACCATTTTAGGCAGGCAGCTTTTCTAGGAAAATGGGGTTTTGTGTATGATTAACTTCATTGCTTTTTCTATTCTGTAATTTTCATTGCTATCAGTACCATATTGCATAGATTAATTTGATCCCTATTCTTTCAAAAAATAAAGCCCCTATTTGTTAAGAGACTTTCCCCCCTTCATTTTTCTGAGTGTTGATCTGAATCTGGACCTTGGTATACACAGGCTAATAGTCCAAGTATTGAAGTACCCAAAATACATATGTTCTGTCTTGCAAGGTGACACCTTTGCACATTACAGTCCCTACAGGTGTATACTGATCTGAATAACAAACATGTAGCAGGGATGGCCAATGAGTGGTCAATTGGTAAATTCCAGCCAATCAGCAGGTTCCATCCTGCACTCCTTTTGTTTCAGTGTTGCTTCAACATCATAGTTGATTTTTTGTTGTTGTTAAGTCGCACAGTCGAGTCCGACTCTTTGTGACCCCATGGACAAAGTCACGCCAGGCCCTCCTGTCTTCCACCATCCTCCGAAGTCTGCTCAAATTCGTGTCTGTCACATCAATAATGCTGTCCAGCCATCTCAACTTTTGCCATCCCCTTCTTCTTTTGCTCTATTTTTCCCAGCATCAGAGTCTTCTCCAGTGAGTGCTCCCTTCTCATTTGGTGGCCAAAGTATTTGAGCTTCAGCTTCAACATCTGACCTTCTAGGGAACAGTCAGAGTTGATTTCCCTTAGGACTGATTGATTTGATTTTCTTGTAGTTCAAGGGACTCTCAAGATTTTTCTCCAGCACCACAGCTCAAAAGCATCTATTCTTCTGCACTTGGACTTCCTTATGGTTCAGCTCTCACAGCCATACGTTACTACTGGGAATACCATTGCTTTGACTATACGGACTTTTGTTGGCAGGCTGATGTATCTACTTTTTATTATACTGCCCAGGTTCGCCATAGCTGTCCTCCCAAAGAGCAAACATCTTTTAATTTCATGGCTACAGCAGGCCCGTAGCTACAAGGAGGCCTGTGGGGGCACAGCCCCCTGATTGCTAGGCAGGGGCCCCTAACCAGCCTCCAGAGCCTTGGCTGCATCCTTCTCCATTCTGCCATCATCATACACCATTGCTTCTGCTTGCTTAGGGGACGTGATCATACACAGTTGCATCTGCTTGCTTAGGGGCTGGAAGAATTCTCTGACCTCTCAGCAAGCAGAAACAACAGGACACTTTCAGTGCCCAGGACTGAAAGTTAAGCTCTGTGTTGCTTCTACAAGAAATCTCTGACCCCTTAGCAAGCAGAAACAATGGGGCACTTTCAGCGCCCAGGATTGAAAGTTAAGCTCCACCTTGGGCTGACGTTGGGCTAGAGGGCTCCTGCAAGAAGAGGCCGTTCTGGCACTCAAGTGGGGTGGTGGGGGTAGGGAGTGGATGGCTCCATTACAGGCTTTCTCTGCCAGACGGGGCAGGGTAGGGTAGGCTAGCGCACACAAATGGAGGTCCCGGCTGCAGTCCAGGGCTGGGGATCAGTGAAGAGGTGATGTTCGCCTGTTACACCTCAACTAACTTTTTATTGGGAAATATTAATATTTCTTAGCTCAAAATGGTGAGTCTACGAGAGGTGAGGTGAACAGGATCTCTGTCTATGTCTACGGAGATAGACCACTGAAAATCCTTTGGTTAATAATGGATTTTATTATAGGTGGAGGGGTTCAAATAATTACATCCCAATCAAACAACTTAAAGCATACAAGAGGAATACAAGAGGTTAGCTGAATAAGTAGGATGGGGGAAGGTGATACAATACCTAGATCTTGCAGGGTAGGGTCAGTCAGAGGAAAACATAAGGCCTCTGGAGGGAGATTTCTCTTGAGAAGGAGGGGGGGTGAGGGTAGGAGGGATGGAGGGAGGAGGGAAAGGAGGAATCCCTCTTCTTTCCTTTCTTTTTCTTTTTTGTCTCTTCTCTGCCCTGCTCTAACCTGACAGGTGGGGTTGCCTGTTTTCTAGGGTAAATTACGTCACATCAAGCGATTCAATTACCCAATGAGGGGGCAGAGTGTCACACCAATAGAAAATCAGAGTGTCATATGTGGAATATCCAATCAGAGATCATTTGTGTCATACATCCATACCCCAACATAGGAATTTTAATTACACTGGCCAAATGACTTTATGGCCCTGTTTTCCCAAACTGACTCCTTTGAAGCTCCCAAAAAGTGATAGATTTCTCCCTTAGTGTCAAGCATGGATAGACATCCATCAAGTATTCAGGAGACTGGTTGACTTTGATGGCCTTAGCAGTGATTAAAGAAAAATAGAAACTTTGTTTAAAAGTAAAAAAAGGTGAGATCAGTTTACAGGTATACCACACATTCACAACAAGATGAGCACTTAACCTTTAACCTTTGTGTTTCTGTTGTTTTGCCCTGAAGAATAACAGAACATATATATATATACAAGCCATTTATTTGTGTTGCAGGGTTCCTGGTCCACTTATTTCTTTTTGCTTTGATAACCGGACTTAAAAGGTTGCCAAAAGAGTGAAGGAACTTTTTACAGCTCTGCTCACCATTTGTCCCTCTCTGGGCCTAGAATTCTTCATTCCTAGGAGCAGAAAGATGGATGCTTCTTAACCTTTCAGCTGGCCATCATGTTTGTCTGGCTTGTGAACCAGAACCACATTCCAGCCTGCCTTGGGCCAAGAAGGAATTGGATTTGTCTCCCTTATGTGGAAAAAAGACCATTCCAATTCAAATGGGCATTGCTGTGTCATATTAATATTCTAGGGTTTCATTGCAATATCACATTCCAGGGGTGCATGGCTTGGAAATCAGTACAGGGGTGTCTTCCTGGATATCACACCTGCAGGGGTTTTTTGGCCTGGTCTCACTGGCCACCCAAGCGAGGGTAGGAGCTGGGCTTGGGCAGCCTCGGCTCACCCTCTGACAGGAAGAAATCTGAATTGGAGGTCTTGTAGCCCCAGAAGTCAGTTGCAACTTGGTGGCGCCTTCCACCCCCCCCTCCCCACTTGTCCCACCAGGCTTGCCTAGCTGGATCATGCTAAAGGTAAGGGCAGGAGACCATGCGGCACGTATCTTTAACCTCTGAGTGGCTCCCCACCAGAGCTGCTGGAAGAGGGGTGGAAAGGGATCACCTTGGGGCAACTGTGGGGAGGGGGGAGGCTGTATGGCAGCGAGCTGGCAGCTTTCCTCCTTAGCGGTGGTAGGAGAGAAGGCCATGGAGGTTGGGGCCACTATGTGCCCCCTGAAAAAAATCAGGGCTCCCAAATTCTTCAAATCCTGGCTATGGGGCTTGGCTACAATCACTATCTGCAGTGATCTTGGATCCCAGAAATGTGAAGGCTGTCACTATTTCCATGTCTTCCCCTTCTATTTTCAAAGGTGTGATGGGGCCAGATGCCATGATCTTAATTTTTTTGATGTTGAGTTTCAAGCCTACTTTTTGTGCTTTCCTCTTTCACCCTCAACAAGAGGTTCTTTAGGTCCTCCTCACTTTCTGCCATTAGAGTGGTATCATCTGCATATCTGAGGTTGTTGCTGTTTTTTGTAGCAATCTTAATTCCAGCTTCTGCTTCATCCAAGGCAACATTCTGCATGATGTACTCTGCATATAAATTAAATAAGCAGGGTGACAATATACATCCTTGATGAATTCCTTTTCCTATTCTAAACCAATCAGTTGTTCCATATCCCATTCTGACAGTTGCTTCTTGACCCTTATATATGTGAGGTGCTTCTTGACCTTTATACATGGTACTCCTATCTCTTTAAGGACTTGCCACAGTTTGTTGTGATCCACAGTTTGTTGGGGAGGGACGGTGGCTCAGTGGTAGAGCATCTGCTTGGGAAGCAGAAGGTCCTAGGTTCAATCCCTGGCATCTCCAAAAAAGGGTCCAGGCAAATAGGTGTGAAAAACCTCAGCTTGAGACACTGGAGAGCTGCTGCCGGTCTGAGAAGACAATACTGTCTTTGATGGACCAAAGGTCTGATTCAGTATAAGGTAGCTTCATATGTTCATATATGTTCACACAATCAAAGGCTTTAGCGTAGTCAATGAAACAGAAATAGATGTTTTTCTGATACTCCTGTGCTTTCTCCATAATCCAGCGAATTTTGGCAATTTGATCTCTAGTTCCTCTACCTCTCCAAAACCCAACTTGAACTTCTGGTAGTTCCCAATCTACATACTACTGAAGCCTAGCTTGTAGGTTCTTTAACATGACCTTGCTTTTGAAATGAGTGCAATGGTGCAATAGTTTGAACATTCTTTGGCAGTTGTTTCTGACTCTGGGGTGACGTCACATCACGACGTTTTCATGGCAGACTTTTTTAATGGGGTGGTTTGCCATTGCCTTCCCCAGTCATCTACACTTTTTCCCCCAGCAAGCTGGGTACTCATTTTTCCGACCTCGGAAGGATGGAAGGCTGAGTCAACCTTGACTCATAGATGATACCTGGCCTCTAATCTCTTGGCCAGAACGGTTCATCTCATCTGAAGCCATCTGCCAGGAGGTTTTTAATTCTTACATAGACCAGCTTTTCCTCCTTTTGGTCTTTAAAATCTTTACAGCAAGATATCCATCACCAACAGGAGTTTTGCCTTTCCAAGGATACCAAAACAGCTGAACTTTCACAGAGCAAGGGATCTCATGGGAGCTCAGGAAGCCCTACTACTATTGAATACATGCTGAAGTGCTCAGACCGAGGCCTTGGGAGAGCAAGGACAAAGAGGTAAGGACAGGTTTCTTTGGAGAGAATTTGGAGTGCTTTAACAGTGAATTTGAGATGACTTTGGGGGTTGCCTGAAGTTAGAAATGACAATCAAGATCAAAGGCCTAGTCTACATATTACCTTTGTAGTTTTCCTTCTTTTTCTTCCCCTTTCTGTTCCCATTTCTTCCCCCTCCCTCTTATTAGTCCTCCAGTTCCTTATATTCAACTATTTTGTTCTTTTCCTCATGGTTAGTTTTCTTCCTGCTCTCTCTCCCCACTTTGATCCTTGTATTCCCTCTTCCATTAGTTCTGGTCCTTAAGCAACTTGGCCAGTGGCTGCGCCAAACCAGTTACTTAACTTTGTGTTCCTTTTTCATTATTGTTGAAAAGCACTTGCATTTCTCAGCACATTTTCTACTAGCCCTGAAATTGTGGGGTTTTTTTTGTCCTAATCAACAAAAGCTCAGATAATTGTGAAAAAGCCCTCAAAGGCTGACTTTGAAGGATCCAGGAAACTGTCCCTGTACTCTACACCAAATGGAAGGAGTTGTCCATTACTCGCACATGTAGCCCATGCTCCATAACATTCTGGTTTCAAGCAAGAGATTCTTGAAGGTGATTTGGTTCAACAGCTACACCAATATAGTATCATTTCCCCCAAATCTTCAGCTGTTGAGTTCATTTAGTTTAGAATACTGAGTTGCTCAAGCAGACTGTGGGTATGCCCAAGAGGTTTATGCCAGCAGACAAAGAGTATGTTAAGAATACATGTCAAAGAACTTGTGAATGCACCACTGTGCTGTGTCTCAGAAAAAAGGTAAAAACAGAATCTCAGCAACATTGATCAAGGGGAAAGCTTTCCTAATGTGGCAATTAGTCTGGTTCAGAGCATGAACACTTCTTGAGCTTGTCCAAGAGAAATATTTGATACTTTTTCAGAATCAATTCCTGCAGTTACAGCTGATTTCCTTCTTATATCGTCACCACATCCCATCTCCATCATAAAACAGGTTCACCAATGTGAAAAGAAATCCTTGCTGCTGTTTTATAAATCCTTGGAGCATTTCCTAAGTACCTACAGCTGTCGCATTGTTGTAGTTATAATTTTCACATATCACAACTCTTGTCCTTAAAGTTCCAGCATACAATAGTGAATAGGAGGCTGGGATATATGACAAATGCCTCTTTTGAAACATTTTCAACGAACTTTATAATGATAAATTAAATATTTTGTTTTTTAAAAAATTCTAAGCATATCAGTTAAAGCAAAACTGTAACATTATTGAAAAGCCAGAGGTTATTGTAATAAAAAAAATCAGACACTGGGTAAGAAGACTGTTACCTTGTATCTGGAAAACCCAATGAAACTCTAGAGAAGAAATCATGCTGGTCAATGCCCCAATGAAAGTCCTTTTTCCAAAGGCAATCCATTCCCATAGTAAATTCCTGTACATTTTAATTTGAATGAGCATTTATCACTCCTGAAGCTTAAACACCTCATAATTGCTCCTAACCAGCATTTACATCTAATGCTTTTGTTATTCTGTCGAGGCAATCTTGCAGGTTTTTTCTCTATTATTGCTACTCTGCAAGGATTATAGTAAAGGACAAATATGAAAAGATAAGAGATTTGGGTATTTTTTCCAAAGCTTAAGTCAGCTTCCCTACACTTTGAAGTGTAAGCCTCTTTTTGAATTTCATCTAAATATCCAGACAATTTGTGCAAAAATGACTTATGAAGCAAAGGTCTGCAAGTTAACTGTGGAATTCAGATGGTATTTGCTGCCCACTGGGAACTTTCTGAATGGAAAAAGAATTCCTCCGCTTAAATCAGTCATTTGGAAACTGGTCATCATGCAACCCATTTGTTAGTTTTATTGGAATTCCTTTTATTTGGAAACAATGTCCTGGACTTATTTTATATTTTTAGCCATGACTAAAACTGAAGCAATGAAGTCGAATCTTAATTCTCTTAGGTCAGCTGCTACAATGAGAATTGAGGCATTCAGCCAAATATTGTATCTTCTTCCCTGTAAGAATGTCCCTGTTGCCCTAGCAATGGAGGTAGCTGTATGAAGCTCAGACATTAAGCAGTTATCTTCAGCATGCCAAGGCCCAATCTTTCTTTGTGTTGAATGACTTTCCTTTTCCCTGAGCAATCTAAGACTCAAAATGCTGAAAGGCAGTCATTACAGGACTGTAGCCAGAATATAGCAGAGCAGCATAAGCCAGATTTATGATACATTTGTACAGTTTTGTGTATATTCACAAACAAATCCATTTATTTGTGAAGTTTCTTACATCTACAAAATTTTATGAAACCAGAATTATTATTTTTTTTTAAAAAAAACCCTCTTAAAATGGTATTATTTGAAGGGTAATCTTCATGTCATATTCTTTGTGTGAACAGTTAGCTGCACAAATGCTCAGCCTTCAGTTTAATGGACTTAATTCCAAAAATTCATCAACCAAAAGGGAGACTGGAACCAAGAAATCATAAAGAGATTGAGATTGGGGAGGGCAGCCATGAAGGAGCTAGAAAATATTCTTAAGTGTAAGGATGTGTCGCTGGCAACCAAGATCAAGATAATTCATACCATAGTTTTCCCCATAACTATGTAAAAGTGTGAAAGTTGTACAATGAACAAAGCTAACAGGAAGAAAGTTGATTCCTTTGAAATCTGGTGTTGGAGGAGAATTTTACAGATGCTGTGGGCCATCAGAAAGAAAAATAACCATGTTCTAGAACAAATCAAGCCTAACCTCTCTGTAGAACCTAAAATGACTAAACTGGGGATATTATACTTTGGTCATATTATGGGAGGACAAGAGTCACTGAAGGAAAGAAAAACAGTGCTAGGAAAAGTTGAAGGCAGCAAGAAAAGAGGAAGACTCAACATGAGATGGATTGATTAATAAAGGAAACCATGGACCACAGTTTTTAAGATCTGAGCAAAACTGTTAAGGTTAAGATGTTTTGGAGGTCATTAATTCATAGGGTTGCCATGAGTTGGAAGCAATTGGATGGTACTTAATGCAAACACAGTTCCAGAAAACAGAAAGTTACAGACATTGACCTTATCCAGAGAACTCAAAATGCAGATAAGACAGGACAAAAATGAAAAGTGACAATTCAACAAAGAATTAATGAGAACAGATTAGAGCAGGATTATTTGGTGCCAAACTATGTGAAAAAGTGAATTTATAATAAGCATTGTGGAACAAGCGTTGAGAGATCCATAAAAGAGAAAAAGCAACAATTTTCTTCTAATGGAAGCATTTCTGTCAATTGAATGACAATTTCTCACCTCCCACCTTCCACTGCAGCCCAAGACTCTCCAAACTGCTGCTCCTAGGCGACATGGGGTTGCCAGAGACAGGAGGTCTATAGTGGAAGGGAGAACTGCCAAAAATGTCACTCCTCTATCCATTCATAAAAATTTATTACAGCATCTAAGATACAGGAAGCCACTTAAAAAAACCCCATAAAAATAAAGTGAGAGGGGATTTACCTCCAAACATAAGATGTTTTAATTGTATGAATGACACTGCTAGTGATAGTTTAGAGCTCCCTCAGAGACATTTTCTGTGACAGTTTGCTGAAAGACTACCAGCTTCTACTGCTGAATGTCACCAGCATCCAGTGCCCTTACTAGAGGGACTGGGAAGTAACAGCAGCAACAGAAGCAGCATCAGCATGAGTATCATTTATTGTGGCCAAAGGCAAATGCAAATAGTCACTGGGAAGTAGTGGTAGGAGCACTAATGCTGCTATGTTGGCACTGTGTAGATGCATACCTACTGTTGCAAGAAGACAGGTAATGGCATCCTTGACTGTATCAGATGCTACTGCCCACTCAGCAGCCTTGCACCTGCTCAGTGCTGAAGTAGAAACCAAAGTACCTCCCCTATTGCCTCTGAACATTCATGGGAAGGATTCTAATCCCCCTCCCCATTCAGTGATGGAAGCTGATAGAAATTCAGTGAAACACCATATAATCTACCACTGTGATCTGCATATACGACCAAATGGACTAGGCTTTATATTGGGTTCCTTTGTTATTTTTTCTAGAATGAACAGGAGGAATGTAATATTGAGTCATAATGCAAAACCAGAAATACTTCTTCTCCAAGCTGCCCAATAAAGATTAGTCGATTGCAACAGAGAAATGCTTCTGAATCACCTTTGCATCACTGAAATGGGGAGAGAACACAATCATGAATAGTGTTAAGTGGAACGTATATCTTCCCTACAGAATGTATATGAGAAGAATGTCCTCCCCATTGCTTCTCTGGTTCCTGGATGATGGAAGTAGATAGATCCACCATGTCCTCAAAAAATTGAACATATCCTGCCACCTGAAGTCTTCAGGCTGAAGATGTTTTGCACAATATGGGGAAAGGAGGGACAAAGTCCATCTGGGCCCTATTACTGTAAAGTAGTATCTTGTCCTGTTACTTCACTCCCTGCTTTTCCATCCCTTCTATTTTTATCTGAAGATGCTACATCAGATTGCTGGCTATTTTTCTGTGTGTTAGATGTGGAATCTATCCGCTGTTTATATATGAGGAGTTTCAGAAGGTCAAAAGTTGTTGATCACTAAAGAGGAGGAATGCTGATCTTTGCTAATCTCTTCCTTCATTCCAACACTTTCTGCCTATTTATCTTTCTGTCCATTTTTATTCTACCTCAGTTTAATTGCTACAACAAACCAGTGAAACAGGTGAGGTTAAGGGAGAATGACTGGCTCAAATTTGGGGGAACACTACATTATACAAGATACACTTTATGTTGTCACAGCAGCAACTTCAGTCTAAGTTTGATAGGTAGGTAAGTAAGCAGTGCATATATTTCAGCTCTTCCAAAACTTGCCATTAAAAAAACCCAGACAAATAAGCTTTTTTTCTCCCCAGCTTCAACATTTCTAAAAAATTCCAGCTGCAAATTGCTTCCCAACTCACTCAGCTACAAACTAGCTACATGACCGTTGGAAGTGGAGCAAGTGATTCCACAACACCCTCAAATGTAAACAGGGTGAGTGCCCCAAGAGGGAGAAGAGTCTCTCAGGTGGGAGTCAACAGATTCACTGGAGTGCAACCAGGTAAGAGTTTTGTTCACCAGCACCACAAATTCCCTGTGGGTACCAGTTAGCAAAACTTTTAGTGCATATTGTATTTCAACAAACATCTAAAGTAGTCAAAACTTATCTATGTTATATCCTGTACAAAGTGCTAAGAACACATGGCTCATGAAGTAGAAAATTATTTTAGAGACAGCTAACACACATTCTGAAGGTTCTCTGATTATGAAATTCCTCTCCATTGGTTGCTTTTGGTATTAACTGGAGATATGTGTATCTGGTTTTATTGTCCATGCTGCCATATTTTGCTTTTAATTGATCTTACTTTGTTTAAACATTCATAAATTATTGATGCTGCTTTATTTTATTGTTTATCTGTTACAAATATAAGGTAGTTTTAATGATGTTTATAAAATATGTTAAGACATCATCATTAATGGCTTCATTGTTGTTATTATTACATTACTTGTAAGCTGCCCAGAGAACTAGAGTTGTGTTGAAATATTTATTTCTTGAAAATATCTAAATCTGAGTTTCCTCTCTAAAGACTCAAGATGACTTATCAAAGGAACATCCACAATTAGGGGTGACCCTTTACACCCAAATTTTATAAATCAGAACTTCTAACAAAAAAGTAAAAGTGTCACTGAAAAGCTATATTAAAAATAATTTTGCACATCTTTCTAAAAAATTTTGGTGAAGGGCAGGGGTTGTTTTTTTAGAAAAATAGGTGGTGGAGCTCATTAGCATATGCCACCCCCCCCCCCAGCCAAAAGCAACCTGATGCAAGAAAGGAGACCCCCGGGCGAGTGTGGCCTGCTTGGGCTAGCTAGAGATCCAGCCAGCCCAAGCAGACCTTGCTCACCTGGGGCTCTCCTTGGCCTCCCCCCCACAACAGTCAAAAGACCAGCAAACCACCCACCACCGAAAATCACATAAGAAGTGGAGAAAGGGTGGTGAGGGCTTCTCCAGGGGTTAATGAGGGCTGCTGGGGGCATGGCAAAGCTCCTGGTGGCTGGCTGGCTGCCCACTGTCCTAATCCAGGGATTGTTCTGCAGCTGCACCTACTATTCAATGGACAAGGTAGGTGGGGAGGAAGAGGGGGGACCCTCAGAAAGGTTCAGGAGCTGTGCTCCTGTGAGCTCCTACTGAATCTGAGGCCTGGTGAAAGGATGTCTTTTGTTTCCTCTGATTAGCTATCCTATAAATCAGGTGCCATGACTGAAAAGGCACAAACTTTGGCACAGGAAGATCAACACAACTCTAGCAGGGGGAAATATCAGCAATAGTTAATTGTAGCCTTCTCTAAAGCTGTTGTTAAATTGCCGATGCCGCTCTGTTTCCATGTTTTGTATTCTCTGACTGTTTTTTCCTCCTATGTGTTCTGTGATGCTGAGACCAAGAATGTATGTGGAAATCCATTCACAGAGAGTATTGTCACACTGATATTCTCATTATTGTATGTCTTACTATCTTGTTCCAAAATGCTGAAGCAGCATGTAATGTTCCATCTGACCTTTTAGTTGTACTTGCTAATTAAGTTTTCATTTGGGATACCTTTATGACAATATCATTCAATCTGGAGAGCTAAGGATGTTGGCTCTTCACGTAATGATTTTATGCCATATAATATTTATGCACCTAAACCATTTTTTTAGGTGTGATCCCTCCTGTGTTTATTGGAAAGAGCTGAGTCCTCCCTTAAGACACTTGCCTGGTATCAGAGATCATATTTCAGGTCTTAGCACATAGCAAAGAGAATCAAGAATTGTTATTTCTTACACTGGAACGTATCGATTTTTTAAAAATATAGCAGAAATCTTCTGTATGTAATTTCTGTCTGAATTATAAGGAATGCGTGAAGGTGCTATATTACCTTAGTCCAGCAATAGTATCTCTCATTCATTAGACAAAGAGACTTATAAGGAAAAGACACTTGGAGAAACTACTCCCCTATATTTGCTCTCATAATTCAAGGATATTCCTAATGACAGTTGTACTATAAGAGGACAAGTAGAATTGCTTTCTGCAATACATTCGTGGGAAGGGCGGGATATAAATCCCGGAATGAATGAATGAATGAATGAATGAATAAATAAATAAATAAATAAATTAGTATTAAATCATATAGTTTCAAGCTAAACATTAGGAAGAACTTCCTGACAGAGTGGTTCCTCAGTGAAACAGGCTTCCTCAGGAGGTGGTGGGCTCTTCTGCCTTGGAGGTTTTTAAACAGAGGCTGGATGGCCACCTGACAGCAATGTGGATCCTGTGAATTTAGGGGGAGGTATTTGTGAATTTCCTGCATTCTGCAGAGGGTTGGGCTAGACGACCCTGAGGGTCCCTTCCAACTCTATGAGTCTCTGATTCTACCTCTGGTCCTGCCTACCTGTTCTCCCCTTCCAGGTGTACTGTGCAGAACATAACAAGAGTCCAATGAAAAAGCAGTTTTGTGTGGCGGCTCCAAGGAGAGTAGATAAAAGGGGGGGGGGCACTTCCCAGCCTGCATGATAACAAAGTAGCCCACATCAGGGAGGTTAGGGACAAAAGACCCTTTCCAGCTTCACTTGGCTTCTAGACTGTTCTGCAGAGTAATGCTGTAAAAAAAAAAAAAGTCCAGGAGGGGAGTGGGAATGAAAGCCACAGGGAAACTGCAGAGGGAAGTCCCATGGGGAGCCTCTATTTAGCATCTCCATGACTGGACAATGGAAATCATTGCCATGTGGAAGCAGCCTCAGATGGCTTGTATATGGTTTTTGATTTACCGATGCCTTCTTTTCTTCCCTTTACATTTTCTTTAGATGTAAAATGTTTCCATCTTTCTTCCTTTCATGATTTTGCACTCCCTTTCTCTGGTTTTCTGATTTTTCTCAGATCACTTCTGTCAATTTTTCCCTCTGAGTCTCAGAAATTTGTCTCTGCTTTACTCTATAAACATTCTTTTTTCAAAAAATCTGGACTGGTTGTGAATAGCTACTGTTTCCAGATTTATATGCTTGTCAAGTCAATTGTCACTTTCCCAGCATCCTAATCTTTGCCCAAATTTTCCTGTCATCATTTTTCTTTCTGTGCCTGTCTTCCTATTTTCCTTTTCTGTTCGGAGCACCATCAACTTAATTTATTGCTCTGTGCATGTTCAGAAATGCAGACTTGTGCCCAGCACATTTTCAGATAATGTTGTCCATTTTGTTTTCATCCACATGCTTTCTAGGTTATATTATCAAATGACAACCTGACATCCATGTACTCTGCTTCCTGGCATTGGCAGAAGTGAATTAATTGCTTCAACCACATTTTGTTCACCTTTTCTCTCTCCAGCACTGAAACTGATTAAAGCTGAATGTAACCTCTTTCCCACTAGCCTTCTCTTTTTCTTCCTGTACCTATATATAAAGGAATGTTGCACTTATCGTAACTGTTGTTACACATATCATTAAAAAACACATGGTATAACTGGTTAATGCAAAAAGGCAAACACTTGATTAGATGATATTCTTTCAAACACTTTTTATTAAACAAAGAACTGGACGTTGAGATGCTGGATAAACAAATACCACTGACCACCCAACATTTGTTTCTTTCTTTAACTACATGGTTTGGGTAGTTGTTGATTTTGTTGTTCCAAACAACATTTTTCTGGATATACCTCTAGGTTCCCCACCACTATCAGTGGAAACTTATTAGCCCTGAGCCATTCCTTAAACTCATTTTGGTGCTCATATTAATATACAAGACACCCTCATCATTAAGTGAGATAGTAATTATTGTGAATATACCTACTTAAGACAGGTTCTTTCTCGGTGAACCTGGATGCTATTGTTTACATTCCTTTTTAAGGGGGAGAACCCACTCTCCATCTGTCTCTAGGGAGTTTTAACTTGTATTTACCCGAGCGATCCTGTGGTCATAAAGGCATTGCCACTTAATGGTCTCCCATAGTCAGCAAATATATAACTTTCATTTTTATTTTACCTATGATATCTATTTTCACGTGAAGGTCCACAGAACAGTAAATCTTCTGCAATGCCCTTGATAAAAATTATGGTATTCAATGTGTACTCTGTATTTTAGGTACCCTATCCAATCCATCCAATTTTCTGTTCAAATTTGACTGGGGGGAGGTAATTGTCAAGTAACCAAAGTAATTGTCAAAGTAACCTTGTTATTCTAATCTAGATACTGCAGGTGGTTTTGTTTATCAGTTTATCAGTCTCCCTCCCTCTTTTTCGACATTTGTATATTATTCTGCTGTCTTTTCATTTCACCAAACACGTTTTAGTCTCTTAAAGTATAGTGTGAAATAGTACACAGAAGCAGATATTTAGAACAAGTTTCTGCAGTTGTTAAAAGTTGGGGCTCTCAAGTTTCAAGGATTTTCATGTATTTCCCCCTTATATTCACAAGATGGCAGTGTATCAGCATATCAATAAGAGATTACAGAGCATAGAAGCCATGTGTATGCTTTCAAAGTACAGCAGATTTTGTACTTTTCTCCCTTTCTCACAATACAAAAACTCGTAGGCATTCGATGAAATTGCTGAGCAGACAGGTTAAAACGGATAAAAGGAAGTACTTCTTCACCCAAAGGGTGATTAACATGTGGAATTCACTGCCACAGGAGGTGGTGGCGGCCACAAGCATAGCCACCTTCAAGAGGGGTTTAGATAAAAATATGGAGCAGAGGTCCATCAGTGGCTATTAGCCACAGTGTGTGTATGTATATATATAATTTTATATATATATAATTTTTTTTTGCCACTGTGTGACACAGAGTGTTGGACTGGATGGGCCATTGGCCTGATCCAACATGGCTTCTCTTATGTTCTTGAGGTACATATAACTAAAATATGCTACAAGATCATTCAGTTTCAATGCTTCAATCTGCTGTAACATTGCATCTCTATTTTAAAAAATATATATTATGCAAGAGGCACCTTATAAGATTTAAACTACAGCTGAGTCGAAATATACAGGGGGACGCATTCACTGTATTCCTTCTTAACTGTCAAGCAAAGGGTTCCCTATTTTACTTCCTAGGACCTAGCTACAGTGATCCATGCAATGGCCACTTCCAGACTTGATTACTGAAATTCGCTCTATGCAAGGCCCTTGAACTTGACCCAGAAACTGCAGTTGGTGCAGAATGTGGAAGCATGGCTGTGCCTGTGTGGGCTCACATTCAGCCAGCACTCCATCAAGTGCACTGACTGCCTATCCAGTTTAAGGTTCTAGTGTTGACTTTTAAAGCCCTATGTGGCCAGGGACCTGCATATCTCAGGGACCATCTATCCCATTTATGCCCCACAGAGCCTTGCACTCAACTGACCAATATCTTCTGGTTATATCTGGCTCAAAGGATACCCGGCTAGCCTGGTGGAACAAGCTCCCAGTTGAGAAGGCCCTGCAGGACCTATTGCAATTCCACAGGGCCTGTAAAATGGAGCTGCTGATTGAGGTAGCAGACATCCAAAGCCCATCTTTGGCCTTCCCTGCTGATAGCCCTAGCATAGTGGTCAACAGCTCCAGAATAGACTTACCTTCCCCACTGGTCTGTGTTTCCCTCATCTTGTTCAAGCTCCAGTTCCCCCCACCCTTCCTACTACTGATCTGGTTTTCTCCCTTCCCCCATCCTGCTTTGTTGTTTTCTTCTCCACCCACTTGACCACACTTTGTGCCTACCAGGTCTTCCTCCCCCCCCCCATTTGCCCCATACTGTCTTTTTTACTCCCCCTTGCAGCCAAATGGTGTCATTTTTTTCTCCCTAACTTTTCACTTTTCCTCTTTGCCCCTCCCTGACTTCTGATTTCCCTCCTAAGGCTTCCTGATTTCCTTCCATCCATTTGCATCCTCTGTGTCTTCTCCTCCTCCCCCTTGCAGTCCCCATTACCTCTCTTGTACCTTTTGCTATTCCCTACTCCACCTGCCCATCTTCTGATGTGCTCATCCAATACTGGATGCCATTTTGGGATATGAGCTCAACATTGTGATGTGATGTCCATGGTATTTGTGCATTACCTGACAGTTTGTTTTGTTATTATTTTTCCAAGGTTTTTTCCTTCCCCACTTTAAAATTTTTAGATATTTTTCCACAATGTTGGGGATTCACCCAAATTTGCAGAAGCATCTACCCCTACCCTACCCTCCCAATTGTTAGCTTATTTCTGTTTTCACAATAAAATGAGTGTTTTCAGGGGAACTGAAATCTTCTCCCCTCCGAAAAAAAACCCCACTTCAAATAATCAGAATGTTATTTCTCCTTTCATGTGATGCTGTTCTGGCAGCATTTTTTCCTTTTGTCCTCTCTAGAGTTATTTCAAATAACCAAGGATCATATATATGTTATGCTACTACATACTCAGTTGAATTTAACTGTATTTTGATTGTGCGTAGAAACAATGCTGATTTAGAGCAAGGGCAGTGTTTCTTGTATTAGTCACATGGGTGATCAAAATCATGAGTGCAAGTGAAGTCCATGGCTTTTTTTGTAGAAAAGCCCAGAAGGAACTCATTTGCGTATTAGCCCACACTCCGACAACACCATTGTTACACAGAGGACTTTTTTGTGGGAAAAGCCCAGCAGGAATGCATTTGCATATTAGGCCACACCTCCTGATGCCAAGCCAGCCAGAACTGCATTCCTTCTCAAAAAAAAAAAAAAGCCCCAGTGAAGCCTATTCAAGGCAAGTTTCCTGAATTGGTAAACAATCTTCTTCTTCTTCTTCTTCTTCTTCTTCTTCTTCTTCTTCTTCTTCTTCTTCTTCTTCTTCTTCTTCTTCTTCTTCTTCTTCTTCTTCTTCTTCTTCTTCTTCTTCTTTGCAGAAGATGATGATATTGGATTTATATCCTGCCCTATACTCTGAATTTCAGAGTCTCAGAGTGGTCAGAATCTCCTTTATCTTCCCCCCCACACACACACACAACAGAAACCCTGTGAGGTAGGTGGGGCTGAGAGAGCTCTTACATCAGCTGCCCTTTCAAGGACAACTCTGCGAAAGCTTTGTCTGACCCAAGACCATTCCAGCAGCTGCAAGTGGAGGAGTGGGGAATCAAACCTGGTTCTCCCAGATAAGAATCTGCACACTTAACCACTACACCAAACTGACTCAGTTGTAGTAGTAGTAGCAGCAGCAGCAGCAGGCCTCAGATTCAATGGAAGCTCACAGGAGCACAGCTCCTGAAGCTTTCTGAGAGTTCCTCCTCCGAGAGTTCCACCTCCTTTTCCATTGAATAGTATGTGCAACTGCATAACAATCCCTGGATGAGCTCCACCACCTATTTTTCTACAAAATGACCTCTGAGTAGTAGTAGTAGTAGTCCCTTTAAAAATACCCCCAAACAAGATGCTGATTAAAATTTAAATACCTCATTGCAGCTCAGACCTAGCTAAAATGACAACCATAAAGTGTACCAGTAGGCTACAGAAAGCCAACAAAATACAAGTATACTGTAATTCACCATTTATAAATATTTTCAATGACAGCCCAATGCATCATATATTGTAAAGGTCCTGATCTGAAAGAAGGGATCTCAGCTTTCATACAAGATGCAGTCACTGATTTTGGAGCTCCTTCCCACTTAACTGACATTTTTTTTATTAACTTATGTATTGCCCCATTTTTCCTCCAAAGAGTTCAGAGAGGTTTACATATGGTTTCCCAAACAGGCAGTTTACAGGGCTGGACCTGCATCATGTTCCTTCAGGCCATTCTCTGCCACCATAGTACTAAGGGAGAAGTCACTCCCATTTGTTTCATGGAAATAATCATCTGTATACAGAAATAAGTCTTAACATATTTGGGGGTCTTGTTTCAAGGCTCCTGTTTATTGAATGAAAGACTACATGGTAGTGGAATTGTATGCAGATAGCTCTTGGCAAAAGACTGCAGTTCAATTGAAACATTCAACTGATGTAATAAAACTTGGGGGGGGGGGTGGAATCTATAATGGTACAAGTCAGCAAAACCCACAGATTTAATTACTGCCAAGTAATTGCAAAGAGGATCATGCATTATCTTCAATATGCTATAAAGGAAAAGTTCATAGCATTAAACTACTTATGGCAAATGGTAAGCTTTTCATTAGGTCTGTGAAATGAAATGGAAATCTGCTGTCTTTCCAAAACAACGAAGGCAGTGGAAATATCTAACACAGACAACTGATTTAAAAACTATGCAGGTTCTGTCATTAATGTCTGGCTGACATTGATGTCTTTAATGTAACAAATGCCATTTCCAAATAATTGTGTGGAGCAGGGAGGAGATTCTTAGCAATAAAATTTTGCTATGCTGCACCCAGCATAGCAATGTGCTAGCCATCTGACCTCCTTCAGCTGACAGGTGAAATAGCTTGGTGAAGGTGACACTAGCCATGCTGTCTTCTTTTCTCTTTTCCTTTTATCCCATAAAAGCTCTATGATACATTAACCTTGAGCAGTGAGTAGTTCTTGTTAATCACTTCTCACCCAACAAACAAAAGGAGTAAAAAAAATGTTTGCGACTGCTAGAGTTGTTTTTGGATCAAAACAAGTAAAAAGGTAACTAGGTCATTGGGATATTTGTCAGAATGAGCTTGCAAACATGGTGAACTGTAATGCCTCCTGAGATTACTATACAAAAGACACTCCAGAAGGATATGTGCAATCATGCCAATCTTTGTTCTGGATAAGATAAATGTATGAACCTACCCTCCATATCTGCTGAGGAGTGAGCATTTTGTCTGGCCAGAATGAATGCCCTTACAGGCTTTGTTATCCTAAGTAGTTGCTGAGGGTCTCCTAAGTTTGTTAGGGAAATTAGCTAGGAGACCCAAACAAAAGAGAGGGGGCAACAAGCAGGATCTCCACCTGTTTACGATTTTTCCCACAGCAGAACTCTCAAATGAATTAGGCCTTAATTAAGGAAATGTTTTTTATTAACGAAAAATTTAAAAGAAGTAAAAATCAAACTTCTTAACTGAAAAAGCACTCCATAAACACTCATACAAGTTCAGAAAATAAAGGTGGTAGCTTTATAGAGACAAGAAGGGAACTTATTTTACACAGGACTATATTTACCTATTCCAGAACAAAGATTTAAGGAGAAAGATGAGCAGAACAAACCAGCATTCCACCCAAAGAAGTTGTACCAATTCCATGTTGGGAATGTAATTTAGTGGATGTCCAGATAACACAAACACACACAAAAAAACATACAGAGAGAGACAGAAAAACAGACATACACACAGACATATACACAGAGAGCCAGTTTGGTGTAGTGGTTAAGCGTGCGGACTCTTATCTGGGAGAACCGGGTTTGATTCCCGACTCCTCCACTTGCACCTGCTGGAATGGCCTTGGGTCAGCCATAGCTCCGGCAGAGGTTGTCCTTGAAAGGGCAGCTGCTGTGTGAGAGTCCAACAAGAGAGTCCTAGAAGAACCCGAGTGCATATGGATATAGCCTTTGAGCTATGATGTGATGGTTACTAGAACAATGCTGTGATTCTATGAATGCAACAATGTATTTGAACCGGGGAAACTGCAGTTTTCCCATGGGTTGTGAATGCAATGTAACATGGGATTAAAGTGTTATGGGATTAAAATGGTTTTAACTATAGAGTCATATAGGATGAACCAGGTAAGGGAAAACCAGGCAGGGTAGGGGAATGGGTTAGTTGTACTGTCTTTTCTGGAAATTAATCTTTTGCATTGATGGATTTAAAAGAGGGAAGAGAACTGCCAAAACCCAGACCTTTGCACCTTTAGGATTACTTTTCCTAGACAAGCCTCTGGCCTGTATTTGATGACACACATCCATGTGATTGTAGGACCTATTGTGATCCTATTTGCAGACCAGGTACAAGGCTTGAGGAGTGACCCTGTGAGATGTTGAGAAAGAAGGATGTCTGCCATTACCTTGTCCAAGCTACCAGACTAGTTCTTCAAGTGAAGAGGGGTCCAGGCATAACAGCTTTGGGAAGAGATTTTGGAGGTGGAATACCAAAAAATTGGGATGAACAAGTGCAGCGTGCTCTAAGGGCAGCGCTTTGGTGATTGATTTTACACAATTTCTTACCAAAGCAAATGCTGCATGAAAGCCCAGGGTTGGGATAATGTCCAGATTGAAAGCCAACAGTATCTCAAAAATAGTCTTAAACCACATTGACCTATAAGAGTGTTCTTTCAGGAGTGCCATATAGCTCTTGCTGCCCAAGTATGACTTGATGAACAGTCTAAATCAGGGGTGGCCAAACTTGCTTAATGTAAGAGTCACATAGAATAAACATCAGATGTTTGAGAGCTGCAAGATATGAATTTTAGATGTTTGAGAGCCGCAAGATTATGTATCAACAGAAGTAAAGTGTCTAGATAACGTGATGTGATGGTATCTCTTTACTTTGCTCTGGTAAGACCTTACCTGGAGTATTGTGTTCAGTTTTGGGCACCACATTTTAAGAAGGATATAGACAAGCTGGAACGGGTCCAGAAGAGGGTGACGAAGATGGTGAGGGGTCTGGAGACCAAGTCCTATGAGGAAAGGTTGAAAGAGCTGGGCATGTTTAGCCTGGAGAGGAGGCGGCTGAGAGGTGATATGATCACCATCTTCAGGTACTTGAAGGGCTGTCACATAGAGGATGGTGTGGAATTGTTTTCTGTGGCACCAGAAGGTAGGACCAGAACCAATGGGTTGAAATTAAATCAAAAGAGTTTCCGGCTCAACATTAGGAAGAATTTCCTGACAGTGGAACAGGCTTCCTCGGGAGGTGGTGGGCTCTCCTTCCTTGGAGGTTTTTAAACAGAGGCTAGATGGCCATCTGACACCAATTAAGATCCTGTGAATTTAGGGGGAGGTGTTTGTGAGTTTCCTGTATTGTGCAGGGGGTTGCACAAGATGACCCTGGAGGTCCCTTCCAACTCTATGATTCTATGATTCTAGATGTTGGAGAGCTGCAAGACAGAAAGGCAGGAAGGCAAATAAATGGGGGAAAGAGGGGTGCAAATAAAGGAACTTTAACTTTAAATGCATTCTCCAAGCTGCTAACCGGCTTAGCTTGGAGAAGTGATTTAAAGAAACAAATGCCTTCACCAAGCTGGCTGATGGGGCAGTGGGGGCTTCAGGAGCCATACAATATATGTCAAAGAGCCACATGTGGCTTCTAAGCCACAGTTTGGCCACCCATGGTCTAAATGCTTGTAACCAATTCCTTGCTTCAAGGGAAGTTTGGCCCAGTTCTGAACAGAGAGCCACACTAGCCATATAGTGAAGAATGTTAAATAAGTGGTCAATGTTTCATTTATCGAGGTAATCCTTATGGATACTCCATAAAGAATGACAGGAATGACTTTTAAATTAAAGACTTGAACAGCACCTGGAACATAGTTCCCACCTCCATTTCCAGAAAGGCTTAGTATATTGTCAGCACAGGTTTTTGCTTTTCTTATCACTGACTGATGTGACGTCATTTTAAATTAAATGCAAAAAGGATACCCAAATCTGAAAACCCTTTCCCTTGCTGGGTTTCTTCCCCATTAAAAGTCCATCAGACCACCAAAGGATTATTTTTTAAAGGAAACAACTACTTTCATTTTCTGGTAATTTTTCAGGCCTTCCTTAATACAATATTCCAAGAAAATTCTTTATGATCTCTGCAAACCAACTCTTGTCCAAGAGAGCAGAGCAGTGTCATTGGCATGCATAAAGCAGAACTGGAATATTACAACTGGCCAAATAGGGTGGATGACAAAGCTAATTAAAGGAGATTGAGAGATCATTCGTATATAGGTTGAACAAAAACAGGGCCAAAAGGTAGCCCTGCCTAACCTCTTTATCAAAGTTAAATGGCTCAATCAGCTTGCTGCCCCAGCCACAGTGGACCTGAGCTATAAGGTTCACATGCAGTTGCTGCATGATCCATAGCAGTCTTTTATCAATAGTGATGTGTTGCAACTTTTCCCAGAATCTTATTCTAAAGATGGTATCAAAAGCCCCTTTCAGATCAATAAATCCTACATAAAGGGTGCCATTTGGGAAAGTGGTATATTTTTCTATCAAATGATAGGTTATTCCTGGATGCTTCTCTGACTATGGAGGGCCAGGTCACCACTGTTGTCAGATCTGCTTTTTTCCATCTTAGGTGGGGTCCGGCAGTAGGACCCATATCTCACCCCACATGTCCTGGCTGCAGTGACTCATGTGATAGTCACTTCTAGGCTAGTTTATTGTAACTCTTTCTATGTGGGGCTGCCCTTGGCTCTGATCAGGAAACTCCAGTTGGTGCAGAATGCAGCTGCACAGATGTTGACTTTATTGCCTGTGCAGATGCAGATCCATCCTGTGCTCTGCAAACTGCACTAGCTGCCTATTGAGTACTGGATCCATTTTAAAGTGCTGATGCTTACCTTCAAAGCCCTATATGGCCAGGAGGCAGCATACATTCAGGATCGACTCCCCCTGTATGAGCCTCGTTGGTCCTTATGATTTGCAACTCAACATCTTTTGGTGGTCCCTGGCCTCAGGGAAGTTTGACTTGCCTCAACTAGAGCCAGGATGTTTTCAGCCTTGGCCCCTGCCTGATGGAATGAGCTCCCCTTGGAGATCAGGGTCCTGAATGATCTATTGCAGTTCTGCAGGGTCTGTAAAATGGAGTTTTTCCACTAGGCCTTTAGTTGAGGAGGCAATGATTGTTTTAATTTGGCCTTCCTCTTCCTTCTTCCCCAGTATGGGGACTTGATTGGCTGCTATGGCAGAGTCTTAAACTGGGAGCATATTGTTTATGTCATGTATTGAAATGGTCTCATATGTATTTTAAATTGGTTTTAACTGTTTTAAATTGCTGTAACTCACCCTGAGCCTTATGGGAGGGTGGGATAGAAATTGAAATAAATAAATAACCTGCTAGGAGGAATAAAATGTTTGGAAAGTTGCTTTTAGTTTTATTGAATATTTCATCCAACAAGGGCCAGTTATCATTCAATTCATGTGAGGCTGCAGGTGGCATATATAGTGTATATAAAATTATAGAATGGGACCTCAGTGTTAACTACTGGCATTACACATGACTTGACCCAACAAAGTGTCATTTATGTTAGATCTGGCCCTCATAAAAAATAAGTTCAACACCTCTGATCTAGCCCAAACCCCTGCACAATGCAGGAAATTCACAAATACCTCCCCCCACCACACACAGTGACTCTCCATGCCCACAAGATGGTTAAAAAATAAAAAAACCCTCCTGGGGTGCGGTCACACGTACCATTAAAAGCGGGTGTGTAGCACTCAAATCTGAACCGCTGAATATTGATTCGATGCAGGGCAGTTCAGACGAGCATCCAAGAATGCGATTCATTCTGTTGTTGCGTGATCAGACATCCAATACTATCACACTCTTTTCTTGGAGCATGCGTAATCAGATGGTGATTTCTGGGAGGGGGGGCCATTGAACATGAGCCCAACTGTTTGGAGCTGGGAAATCAAACATTGCTTCAGAGACAGGGGGGAAGGGGGAAAGTTTCCGGAGTTAACGTTGCCGATCCAAACCAAGGAACTGCCAGGAATTACTTTCCTAGAAATTGGCAGTGACAGTGATATCTTGAAAGCATCCATATTGGAAAAAAAGATTTTTTTTCCTGTTCTGAATAGTGGGATAACGTCCCCCCCCCTCCGATCCTGTGTTGATTGGAGAAACAGAAGCGTCACCTCAGATTCCCAGATGATCTGGCAATGCACATGTCTGCTGGGGCTTTTTTTTTTTTTTTAAAGGTAGGCGGCAGTATCACGCGTGAGCTGTCTAAACAAAAAAAAGCCGATCTTGTGCCGCTGTTTTGAAAAAGGGCTGGACTTTCTGTGCTGTCAAATTAATGCACCATTCAGGCGTAGCAAGCCTGGATGACCCTGGATGATGCTCGATTGCCAGATGTGGATGTCTGAACAAACACATTTAATCCGTCAGCCAGACGGAGCTGTGTCGTCACTAATGGTACGTGTGACCGCACCCCAGGATCCCTGGCAAAGCTGGCCTGGAGAAAAAATTGCTGTCTGACACCTAAGTGGTGAGCGGCAATTCCTTGGGCATGTAAGAAAGGATCATGAAAATTGAGCACTGTTGCAACCCTTCCTGCCCCCCTTCTCATAATCTGCCTAAATTCGTGGAATCAGCATTGCTGTCATATGGCCATCTAGCCTCTGTTTAAAAACCTCCAAAGAAGGAGAGCCCACCTTACAGTCCCTCCAACTGACTGAACTGAACGTTACGGTATGTCAAGGTTCTACCTACCTCAAGTGTTCTCATGTGGAACAAAAATGGATAGGAACCAATCTTCATCTGATTCCAACTAGTGATTAAGACACAAGAACAAGGCCAGTAGAATGTGGAAGTAACGGGACCCATTGGAATCTTCTTGGGGAAAAACATGGAATTATTAGAACATCTACTGGATGTTTAAATATTCAATATGGACATGAGACTGGGTCTCAAATGGATTGGAAACCTTACCTACTATAACAGGGATGTTGAACTCATGAGGGCCAGATTTGACATAAATGTGACCTTGTCAGGCTGGGTCATGTGTGTGATAAAATGTAATGCAAGATAGAGGAGATATAAACTTTATAAAGGACACAGACAAACACACACACACAGCCTAATCACCTCACGGGCTTGTTGAGCCTCAGCCAACAAAAGGAAGAGAGGCTTGGCTCAATAGCTCTGCTGTTCAATTGAGAGAGTCTGACAAAGCTAGCTCTCCTTCACCTACTTCCTCACCAAGGGAGGAGCTTTGCTTGATTCAGCAAGCTTGCAAAGTAAGTTGTGAGCAGAAAAAAAGCAAGAGAGGGAAAAGGAAGATGACAGTGAGTTGCTCACAGGCCTGATAGGAGCCCTCCAGGGGCCTGATTTGGCCCCTGGGCCGCATGTTTGACACCTCTGCACTACACAGTGAGGTCATCATTATCATGCAAGAGGGTCTTGGGACCTCAGACTCAGCTGCAACATCCCATCATTCCCTTTCTTTCCTCACAACTGTACAGAGATAATAGATGACTTCAAAGAATACTGTGATGGAAGTCTGAGATCCACTTTGAAATAGGACTGATGGGGGTGAACTCCAAAAATACTTCTTCCATCTTGCTGTGTCTCTACTGGCAGCAGCAATCCTGTATTCATCTGTTTTTTTGGTCCTGATATAAAGTGCATGGCTCCATGTACTTTTGCAATCATGGCTGAGAGTGTGCCAATTTTTATTCCAAAAATCCTTCAGTGTAATTACAACAGCACTGTTAAAATGGTAGCGGTAGGTGGGTGACAGAGACTGAGGAAGCATGAACAAAGGTCTAACAGAAAGGAGGCAGTGGGATAGCTTTCATTTTCTTTTTAAATTATCAAAGGATTAAAGCAGGATTAGAAGAGTAAATCTAAGCAGGTTTGAAGAGATGGAGAAGAAAGCATAGTAAGACAAAACTGGCTGTCTTGTCATTTTAATGAAAATTTTAATATGATCAAGGATAGAACTGAAGTTTGTAGAACTTAAAATAAAGAAAATGATGCTTTAAAAAAGAAAGTGGAGTTACGAAAAACTGCTGTGAGGGGCCTATGAAACAGAAGTATGGCTTGTTTCATCATTAGTAAGGCTCTTCATAAATGTGGTACATAGGAAACGCAGACTAGGGGATGTGTTGAAAAAGGAGGCAACAAACAGGTTTGAGGCCTCTACACATTCTGCTGCTGTTGTTGTTTAATAAGGCCACCTAAGTTCTTCTTCTTTAACATATACACCTGGCACTGTAAAGTGTGCAGCAGATGTTTGGACACAAGCTTATTCTACCGGTATATATGTTTGGCTGCATCTGCTTGTTAAGTCTCCCTCTTAGGACTTAGCATGTGTTAAACTGTTGCCAGTTGCACCCTGGGTCTTGTTGAACCATAATGGGGATTCCCAAAAATTCTCGAAACTTAATTCCCAGGACATGGGTGTTGGGGGCTGGTTTGGATTGCTACCATGATATATGAGGACAAACAAGATTACATCTTCTGCTGTGCCATTTTCTCAACCATTTCATCTCCCAGGAAGCTGCTGCTTGCTGGTATGAGCTACATAAACATTTTCATTGGTGGAAAGGCTATTCTAGTAGTCAAAGGGCTACTTTTTAACAGAGGTATATTGTGCTAAGAGGACTCGGACAAGTGTGATTCACATCCCCAAAATTGTGGGGATTGCAACACTAGTATGAAGTTAGATGCCCTTTAAAAGCACAGTTGGGAGAAAAGGAGCCATTATAATAGGGAAAGTGTTGGTATCACCCCAAAACATTGTAATTACTAAGCTCCAAACACTTCTGTCTTCCTTACTTCTAAAAATAGAACATTCTGGTTTGGACACTGTATGTGTTTGAAGTGTATTGCATTTATTTATAACTCAGTCCAGCTGCCCAAAAAAACCCCCAAGGAATTTAAACAGATTTTGTTTGGCTTTGCTCTCTGTTTATTTGTTCCCTGGGGTTGAATGAAGAAGCATTAGAGGCAAGGCGCCAAAACTCAGAAGCTTCTGATAAATGATATCAATGCTGCCGTGTCTGATAATGGCTATGAAGAGTCGCAGAACCAGAATACACAATCACATGGGTAGCTCTCAGGATCCAAGGCAAGTGAATATCCCACCTACTGATAGACATAAATTATCCATATGTGTGAAAGATTTTAATGCCATTCCATAATAGCCCTGTCTAGTCAGATAACTCATAACAATGGCAGTGTGTAGTAGCACTTGGGATAATTGTTCAAAGGTTATAATTTTTGGTTGTGAGCTATTATAATGATTTGTTTTGTTTTTCTAGTATTCTTTATTCCCTGGAAGGTGTCCCAGTTCTTCAGGCAGGAATGGGTAAGCTGGGAGTTTTAATTCTTTTTTAAGACACAATACATCTGAACTGTCGTTTATTTATTTATTTCTGGTGGATTTATCTAATAGAGAAAACAAAATAATCATCTCTAAACTCTGCTGTATTTATCAGCCGATGCTTGGTTAGCTTATAACTTGCTCATTAATATGCAATGTTAAAGGCGGGGTTGCAAGGAATACTGTGTTTTTAAAAAAGCCAGTGTGGTGGCTGTGGCGGGCTACTGCCTTTCCTTGCTCTTGGTAAGCCATAAAAATATAGTCAGGGACATCCCTTTACTCCCATTCCACTCACATTTGGAAGAGCTGCAATACTGAATGAAAACACCAAGGGCTGCCCTATAAAGAACAATTCCTGCAGTTTATGTTCATCAAGCATAGACAATCACAAGGCACAGGAAATGCCATTGCCTGTAAGTAGGCCTCTCATTTCCCCACTCAGAGTGGGGATTTAACCACTTCCAATCTGAATTTCCTAGTCCTGAGGAATTGTGAAATTGGGGAGGGGGGGATAGCCTCTCCATACTGACACTATATGGTGAAGACAATAGAACGAAGGGAGGCAGTCCACAGCATCACCCAGAAGTGATATCACTTTCTCCCCAAACGCTGCCCTCTGCAGGCACTACCCCTAAAATCTCCCAACATTTGCTAGGTCAGGCCTGGAAACCCTACCCATAAGCCTAGTTGCTGTGTTGTATCAGCTTCAGTGCTTATATATGCATGTCTATATAGCTTGTTCTCCAGCTACAGACTGAATTTACACATTATTGGATATGACACTATGGTTTTGCTGTGAGAATCACTCATTCCCAAATTATTTTTTCCAAGAGATTATTATGACACAACATCTAAAGAAGTGTCCATCCAGTCTTAAATCCCAGCTTGAAAAGGAAGACATGGGAATACATTTTAAATCAAAGTCTGCCCCTGCTCCCCCCCCAAAAAAAAACATTTTCCAAGGCAGTTTGCCTTTGTTCACAGCAGTCAATTAAAAAAAATCTTCTTCCTAAGAATAGTAAAGGCCTCCTATATCCAGTCTCATACCCAATCAGACCTCAAGTGGAATAAGAGACAGAATCAGAAAGTCACTGGTTCAAATGTTGCCACTGTTAATGACTCTTTATGGGACCATAGCCATAACCAAACAACTTTATCTCCATTTCGTTGTCCATTGGAGATGCCTTTATAGCAAAGTGTCTTCAAAAGGGAGTTTATAAGCTATTGATAGCTCTCTGCAGGTCATTTTTTGTACAAAAAGGCAAGCAGGGACTCATTAGGCCACAGTCCTTGATGCCAACCCAGCTGGAACTGCATTCCTGCTTTAAAAAAAAAAGTCCTGGTTCTTTGCCTACAGCAGAGTAGCTCATGCATCTCCTGGAAGACTGCAAAAATCTGCTTTAAACTTGTGTGTGTGTGTAAGGTTTTAGTTCATAGGATTTTTCTCTGCTGCTTAGCTCATAGCTGTTCTCAGACCACGTTCTGCTTATAAAATGTCCCCTGTGCAAGCACCAGTTGTTTCTGACTCTGGGATGACATTTCATGGCAGACTTTTTACGGGGTGATTTGCCATTGCCTGCCCCAGTCAGCTACACTTTACCCCCAGCAAGGTGGGTACTGGTGTTCTGCTTATAGGACTGAACAAAACTTGGTGCTAGAGGCAAATTTTGTATATTAAAATATTACATTATAATTTTTAGTAGGATAGGTTTCATTACTCAGAAGAAGCTCAGTGGTTGGCAGCCCCAGCTTTTTAAGATCACTGTAATGCATTTGAAGTATTAGCTTTACTTCATGGAATCACTAAAATGACTAGTTACATTTAGAAACAGAATGACATCACTGAAGTCAAAGGAAACAATTGAAGACAAGGCCAATGCTCATAACCTTCATTTCAGAGCCAGTATGGTGTAGCGATAAGAGTAGCAGACTAGGATCTGGATATCAAGCTTAAAATTATTTCTCTGCCCTTGAAGCACACTTGTGCCAGTCACTTTCTCTCAGCCTAACCTACTTCACAGGGCTGTTGTTGTAATGATGATATGGAGAAGGAAAAGGGATGTTGTAAGCTGCTTTGGAGCAACCCCGTGGCACAGAGTGGTAAACTGCAGTACTGCAGTGCAAGCTCTGCTCAACAACCTGAGTTTAATCCCAGCAGAAGTTGGGTTCGTGTAGCCAGCTGAAGGTTGACCCAGCCTTCCATTCTGCTGAGGTTAGTCAAATGACTACCCAGCTTGCTGGGGGTTAAAGTGTAGATGAGTAGGGAAGGCAATGGCAAACCACCCCGTAAAAAGTTTGTCAAGAAAATGTCATGATGTGACGTCACCTCATGGGTAACGACTCGGTGCTTATACAGGGACTACCTTTACCTTTTTAAGCTGCTTTGGGTCCCCACTGTGGAGAAAAGTATATAGCTATCAAAATAAATAGATTTGGGTAGATTACATCATCACATACCAAGAGGCACTGGTTACACAGTGACCTCACTGTTTCTAGAAAGAAGGCTATGTTTTGTGTTTTTAAGGGTGCAGAAGCAGCAACGAGGCAAATTAATAGTGTAAAAATGGGAAAATCAAGGGATGGATATCCCTGAAGTAAGAGACAGAGTGCATTTTTTATTTGAACATATCCCTCCATTTTGGCTCAGCACTACACTGTAGTGCCACACTTCCCGAGACATAATAAAACTGATAGACATGTGCCACTGCAACAAAAGTCTAGTCCTTCCAAAAAAGCTGCCAGTTGTAGGGCTGCCACATTTCCAGCTGAGCTTTTAAATAAATTAATAGTGGTTTCCTCATAACCAGCCAACCCTGTGGCCAAGGCCAAGCATCTCTACAAATTTCAGTAAACTGGTAGCATTGATCATTATTTTTTAAACCTAGAAGCTTTCACCTGCATGTAATATATACTTTCCTAAAATAAATTAATAGACTGGTATCCTAAAAGGGTAGATGTACCCATGAGGTCACATAGGCTCAAGAGTAACTGTTAAGTAATTACATATACATTGAAATAAATTACTGATATATTTTTGTTTTTCCTAAGTATTAAAGCAAATAAATTAAAGAAACTAATGATTAAGTAAATAAAACTGAATTTTTGTCCAGGCTATCACATTCAGGGCTGAGCCTGGCGCTGTTGCTCTACCTAGGCTTTCCAGGACACACAAATGTGGTTAACAATAAGTACAGAGACAAGGTCTACAAGCCAGACTAGAGTCAGAGATCACAGGTCCAGACTCCAGTTCAAGGATCAGGGTAAGGGGAGGGAGGGTCCAAGAGTCCAGTTCCAGGTGCAGGGTCTGGATCCCAGGCTGTAGGAGCAAGCACAGGTTATCGGCAGCAAGTCAGGATGCTCTGTTTGCAAAGCAGGTCAGCTTCATAGAGGTGTGGTGAGTAAAGTTGCTTCCATGCCTAGCCTTGCTCGGCATGTTCCTTTTCTCTTCTTCCTTTGCTGACTCATCTCCTGAGGTCCAGGTGTTGCTCCTTACAGTTGTTCACCTTGCTAGAAGCACAGGAAGACTGCTTTCTAAAAGCAGTCTTTTGCTGCTTCCCTATCAGAGTAGGGAGAGAAGGAGTCTTTAGCTAGGTAGATATTCTATGGGAGAAGACTTGGTTGGCTATAGAGCTGGTAAGCCAGGAGCAGATAGAGTGAAGCTAAGATACACAAGTAAGCAGAAAGAGAGGGTCAATTTCAGAGAGGGAAGCAGAACAGGAGAAAGAAAAACATATTCTGTCTGTTTTAGCAAGGAGATCCAGTCATTTCAATGTCAGTGATTATGGAAGAAGGTTCAAGAACAGAACAGACCACAAAATAGGAGAGGGAGTACTGTTACCTAGTTCAAAAGGCCCCCATTGAAGTCAGCTATGTGTGTATCGCCCCAAAAGTGTTATTTGACCAAGTAAAACCAAAGGCTTTAGAAACATCCTTTAGAAGATCTCTGGACTTTAAAGTATCAGGAGCATGAGAATGCAAGAACTTTGGAACATAGGATGCCAGAGAGAGCGGAAGTACATATTATCTCTTTTTCTATGCTTTTTCAGAGCACAAAATTTATTAAAGGTATTCTCAGCATGGGAGCAGCATAACAGTACTGATACTCCAGAGATACATTTATCAAATGTCCTCTTCTGAAGTCCTTCATATCCTTTTTGCCATAGAGCATGGCATTGATTTTGCAAGATAAATAATCAAAGTTATTTAGTTTTCATTTAGGAATGCAGTTCCTGGAACACTGTAATCAATTCAGGAAGGATTATTAGAACATCTCTTTGATACTATCAGAATAGTCATATCAGCACCTACCCCGAGTGCCTTCTTCATTCATATCTCAACACCTGTTTTGATAGGTAAAATACAATCATAGTCTAGAACACACCAATAAGATTTAGTCCTGTATCACCTGGGATCCTGCCAAAATGCCCAGTCTTCAAACTCTTGGACTTAAATCAGGAGAGACTTCTAATATGAGATCATGGCCCTCAAGTAAATTCAGGCACAGAAAAGAGGCTCCCCAGGCCGTCTGCTCGTGGTAGATAGCTCCCATCCCAAATTGTCTCCCAATCTCTACAAAAGCTCCAGTGCTGGACACTTCCTTCTCATGAGAGGAGTTTCCTTTCCCTGTTCTGCTTTTCTTCCCCAGTTCAGCTTTTTATGTTCTCTTTTTCAGTCCCCTTCTCTTAGCTTTCTCACTTCTCATTGTAGACTGGTTCATCCTACAACAGCTGACTCCTTCCCACTGCATCCTTACAAAGGCTGAATCCAGATTGGCAGTTTAAGACAGCACAGGGATAGGACCCGGGCAGATAAAAAAAGCACATCCAAACATGTACATCTGCCTGGCATCATGCTCCTCACTCACTCCATCCATAGGCATCCCAGTTGTGCCTCAAAAAGCTACTACTTTGGTAGAAAATCAGGAGTGCCTCTGAGGTGCCTTCCTGGCTGTCTGAATGGCTGGGGAGTGTCAGGAATGTGGTGGTTCAAGCACCTGAGCACTGTGGACATTCCTCCAAGGCACGTGCTGCCCACCTCTGTCCTGGCAGCAGTACTGTTTGTGCTGGCTC
Source organism: Heteronotia binoei (assembly GCF_032191835.1). NCBI lineage: Eukaryota > Metazoa > Chordata > Lepidosauria > Squamata > Gekkonidae > Heteronotia > Heteronotia binoei. The sequence goes on from NC_083243.1 coordinate 67,945,430, forward strand.
ACTTCTGGGTTGGCATGCTGCCACCCCAAGCCAGCGGTCTGGACCCTGCCAGGGTCTCCTTTTTTCATTATCTCAATATAAGGGCCAAATACTATCAAAATATATACACATTATTAAAAACATATAAACATTATCAAAAAATGAAAATACATATATTTATTACAAATTAGATAAAAACAACTGTAGGACCAACACTAGCCTCAAAACAGAATAAAATCATACATAGATATCAAACAGAAAACATATGTGACAAGACCATACACATTTTGGCCAATTCAACTTTCATCAGTGGTAAAACATATATATTGCACATTAGCTCCAAGTAATACAATAAATACTAAAAATAGGACCACTTTCAGACTGTTGCACATGAGATTATGTGTGTGTGTTTTATAGATATGCGTGTGTGTGTTTTATAGATGTGTGTGTGTGCTTTATATATATATACGCCTGTGTGTGTGTTTTATAGATATATATAAGTGACACTTTGTTGGACTGGGACATGTGTGCCATTAATTGTAACAAGAGGTACTTTATAAAGATTATTTAAGATGCCAAATGACAATAGCAGGCATTAGTCATGAGAGAAAAAGCCTAAGTCTCAATTCAGTACTGGTGGATACATTGTGTTGAGCTTCATTATCTGTTGCAATTTGGCAGTCTCTCTAATCTCCCTTTGAAATTCCTTTGTAAGAGAATTGCTACTCTTAGGTCAGCAACTGAATGTTCTGGAAGGTTGAAATGTCCCCCCACTGAATGTTGTGGTCAAGAGTCCAGTAGCAGGCAACATTTTCCTAATTAGAATTTAGAGCCAGTATTCCTTCGGGATAGGGAGAAAGACATGCTCTGGGTATCCTTGATTCACTGCAAACTGTAGCCACTGGGATTACACATGTTTGCACAATTCCAGTCCTGAAGGATATGTTGTGCCAAATTTTACCTTGCAGTTTGCATTCCCCTCTTTGCCTGTTGCCTTGTTTCCTGGATGTGGCACCAAATGCTCCTTACCTCTTCATCATGCTACTGTTATTCTTCAAGTTTAAATGGCTTCTCTGTGTCTGTGTTTGGAATATTTCCATCGAATCTTCCATAGATTTTAATTTTAAACATAGATACTTCTCATTGTCTCAGAAAGGGAGGGGGGTTTTATTTCATCTGTCTGAAGTTTGCCAGTGTGGGTCTCCTAGGGGGGTAATAGTCCCTCTGAATTTGGTCTAATTTGGATGGAATGTCATGAAGGTACTAACCTGAAAAACGGTAGGGTGGGGTCTTCAATGGAAAATAATAACAAAACAGAATTATGAAAATGAAACAGTAATGAAAGAAACAATAATGAAACAAAGATATACAAAACAACCTAATAACAGAACAGCCTCTTTGGGAATTAATAACAAAAATGAATAAATCAAACAAACTCCTATGCACAAGTCTAATCTGAATTGCTACAAAACATACAGTTTCTGTGAAAGTAGCATTTCTCCACTAGAGGGCAGATACACAACCTTGCTGAGTTTGTATATCTATATTTATGCTAGATATCCTTTACTTGAAATTTAGTAGATCTTTCTAAACTGAAGAACTGGGCCTACATGTACAGTGAGGACAGAATGCTTGTGTGGGAGGGAGGGGGTGTTTTGTTTTTAATCAAACAAGATGACTGAAAGTAAAATTTGAATGAAGATACCCTGCTTCCAGGATCCAAAATTCCAATGCAGATCAGTTAAATTTATTTTCAAAGAAGACATTTTACCTTAGAATCATAGAATTGGAAGGGACTTCCAGGGTCATCTAGTCCAACCCTCTGCACAATACAGGAAACTCACAAATGCCTCCCCTTAAATTCACAGGAACCTCATTGCTGTCAGATGGCCATCTAACCTCTGTTTAAAAACCTCCAAGGAAGGAGAGCCCATCACCTCCCAAGGAAGCCTGTTCCACTGAGAAATTGCTCTAACGGTCAGGAAATTCTTCCTAATGTTGAGCCAGAAACTTTTTTGATTTAATTTCAACCCATTGGGTCTGGTCCTACTTTCTGGGGCCACAGAAAACAATTTCACACCATCCTCTATATGACAGCCATTCAAGTTCCTGAAGATGGTGATCATATAACCTTTCAGCCACCTCCTCTCCAAGCTAAGCATCCCCAGCTCCTTCAATCTTTCTTCATAGGACTTGGTCTCCAGACCCCTCACCATCTTCGTCACCCCCCTCTGGACTCGTTCCAGCTTGTCTATATCCTTCTTAAAATGTGGTGCCCAAAACTAAACACAGTACTACATGTGAGGTCTTACCAGAGCAGAGTAAAGCGATACCATCACTTCACGTAATCTGGACACTATACTTCTGTTGATACAGCCCAAAATTGAATTTACCTCCTTAGCCACCACATCACACTGTTGACTCATCATGTTCAGTGTATGGTCCACTAAGACCCTTAGATCCTTTTCGGACATACTACTGCTAAGACAAGTCTGCCCGATTCTATAACTATGCATTGGAGTTTTCCTACCTAAATGCAGAACTTTACATTTATCCTTGTTAAAATTCATTTTATTGGTTTTCCAGCCTTCCCCTCATATTGTTGTAACTAGATTATAAAATAATACATATTTTCCTGATCAATATTAACATGTTTGTTTAAAATCTTATAACACAATTCAAAGCAGCCTTCTAAACCCACTGAAGTCAGTAATTAGAATGGTGTAACACTGCTTAGGGCCACCTTTAATAAAGAGTCCTGCCACATATATCATTCCTATTGTAAAATACTGGGTTCAGTGGGAAGAACAAGGACTCCCAGAGTAGTGATCAGCATCTTTTTACTCAAGCGATTTCAACTATGTACAAGCATGGAAACCCCGGACCTTGACCTGGTAATATACAGTGAGACTCCATTCCACTCCTGACCCATAAAAAGTAAAGGTAGTCCCTGTGCAAGCACCAATCCTTTCCAACTCTGGGGTGACATTGCATTATGATGTTTTCATGGTTTTTTATGGAGTAGTTTTCCATTGCCTTCCCCAGTCATCTACACTTTCCCCCCAGCAAGCTGGGTACTCATTTTACTGACCTCAGAAGGATGGAAGGCTGAGTCAACCTTGAGCTTGCTACCTGAGCCCTGCATCCACTGGAATCGAATTCAGGTCATGAGCAGCAAGCTTGGACAGCAGTACTGCAGCTTTACCACTCTGCACCATGAGGCTCCTTAACTTCCGACCCATAGATGTAGTCAAACAGTCACACTAGCTGCCTGTAGCTGGTCCAAGGCAGCCTGTCCAACCAGACTGTGGCTGCTACCATCCTTGTGTTGTATTGTTTGTAGGGTTGAAGCTCACAGAGTCTCTGGGTTCCATTTCATGGACATTACATCTATACAGGAATACTGCTGTGTGTTTTGCTGTGTATTTCAGCAATGAGAAGTCACAATCAACTGTGAGCTCCTGCCCTGTGATTTTGCAATAGTATCTGTGTCAGAAATTGTCTTGTAGGAAATAGACCTTGGTACAAAGGGTGAGGTTTTGGATCCTAATATGAAAGAAAAAGTCCCCTGTGCAAGCACCAGTCATTTCTGACTCTGGGGTGATGTTGCTTTCACAATGTTTTCACAGCAGACTTTTTACAGGGTGGTTTGCCATTGCCTTCCCCAGTCATCTACACTTTCCCCCCAGCAAGCTGGGTACACATTTTACCAACCTCGGAACGATGGAAGGCTGAGTCAACCTCGAGCCGGCAACCTGAAAACCTAGCTTCCACCGGGGATCAAACAGAGGTCATGAGCAGAGCTTAGGACTGCAGTACTGCAGCTTTAACACTCTGTGCCACAGAGTTCTTTCCTAATATGAACCTGGCCTCAATTTTGGCACCTGTTTTCACTACCAAAACTAAACTTTGCGATATATGAAGCACAAATGTACCCCATTAGCAAGTGCAGAGTAGGCACCTACCAAGCCTTCTCACAGATTTGGTATTCAGGCTTTCAGATTAAAGAGGAGAGTTTCAAACAATATATGAGCCCAAACCTGTTTTTATTTCCTCGAAATTAAGCATTGGTAATGAGAAGGTTTTTCCACAAGAGGGTGCTACAACTCTTTCTCAGGAAGTATTTCAGTTCTAGAAAGAGAAAGCTAGTGTTTTAAAGCTAAAGTTAAGCTTAATTGTTAAGGCATGTTCAGGCTTATCAGATTCACTTGTAGCTGTGGCAGAAAGGAATAAAGAAGAAGTTGGGGGGAGGGAGAGAAGCTTTTTAAAATGGAGGAGGTTGGTATGTTACCCAAATACTCAGTTTCCTAATTATTGGGTGAAATTAGCTTAAATGGAGGCAGGTAACTGGGTACTCCGCCAATGTATACCAGGATTTCCCTTAAGAGAACTCTCAAAATAAACCAGGCTGAAGTTCAAACAGAAAGGTGTTTTATTATAAAAGAAAAAAGGGAGAGGAAGATAGTAATTTTGGAGATGTTATATTTACCAATCTAGGAGATCAAGGTCCGTGGAAGCAGCAAAATGGCCAGTGTTTTGCAAAGAAGAGGAGAGGATCCACACACAAGTGGAGATTTAAAGCAGGCATCAAAAACAATCACGTACAGAAGACTAGGCGTGATTGATATAGAAAAAATGTTCCCATTGGCTGACATGCTTGCCCCCAAAATAATACTTTGACTTCTTTTTCAGGGATGAACAATCATATTGGAAAACCTTAATGAAACTGCTGGGGGTTGGGCCATAGGTGTTTATGTTCCTTGATGACCCTCAAGTACAAGATGGGAGAAACTACCAAGCTGTTAAGTACATAAGAGAAGCCATGTTGGATCAGGCCAATGGTCCATCCAGTCCAACACTCTGTGTCACACAGTGGCCAAATATACACACACACGCACACTGTGACTAATAGCCACTGATGGATCTCTGCTCCATATTTTTATCTAACCCCATCTTGAAGCTGGCTATGCTTGTAGCCACCACTACCTCCTGTGGCAGTGATATTCCACACGTTAATCACCGGGTAAAGAAGTACTTCCTTTTATCCATTTTAACCCGACTGCTCAGCAATTTCATTGAATGCCCACGAGTTCTTGTATTGTGAGAAAGGGAGAAAAGTACTTCTTTTTCTACTTTCTCCATCCCACGCATAATCTTGTAAACCTCTATCATGTCACCCCACAGTCGGCGTTTCTCCAAGCTAAAGAGCCCCAAGCGTTTTAGCCTTTCTTCATAGGGAAAGTGTTCCAAATCATTCTAGTTGCCCTTTTCTGGACTTTTTCCAATGCTATAATATCCTTTTTGAGGTGCGGTGACCAGAATTGGATACAGTATTCCAAATGAGACCGCACCATCGATTTATACAGGATCATTATGATACTGGCTGATTTGTTTTCAATTCCCTTCCTAATAATTCCCAGCATGGCATTGGCCTTTTTTATTGCAATCGCACACTATCTTGACATTTTCAGTGAGTTATCTACCACGACCCCAAGATCTCTCTCTTGGTCAGTCTCTGCCAGTTCACAACCCATCAACTTGTATTTGTAGCTGGGATTCTTGGCCCCAATATGCATTACTTTGCACTTGGCCACATTGAACCTCATCTGCCACGTTGACGCCCACTCACCCAGCCTCAACAGATCCCTTTGGAGTGCCTCACAATCCTCTCTGATTCTCACCACCCTGAACAATTTAGTATCATCTGCAAACTTGGCCACGTAACTGCTTACTCCCAACTCCAAATCATTTATGAACAAGTTAAAGAGCATGGGACCCAGTACTGAGCCCTGCAGCACCCCAATGCTTACTGTCCTCCACTGCGAAGACTGCCCATTTATACTCACTCTCTGCTTCCTATTAATTAGCCGGTTTTTGTCCTTTTACTCCATGACTCTCGAGCTTACTAAGGAGCCTTTGATGAGGAACTTTATCAAAAGCTGTCTGGAAGTCAAGGTAAATAACATCTATTGGGTCTCCTTTGTCCACATGTTTGTTCACCCCCTCAAAGAAATGTAACAGGTTAGTGAGGCAATATCTTCCCTTACGGAACCCATGCTGAGTCTTCCTCAATAATTTGTGTTCATCAATGTGCCTACTCATTCTGTCCTTAATAATGGTTTCTACCAACTTTCCCGGTATTGACGTCAGCCTGACTGGCCTGTAATTTCCCGGATCTCCTCTGGAACCCTTTTTAAAGATGGGGGTGACATTTGCTACCTTCCAGTCCTCAGGAACGGAGGCAGATTTCAATGAATCTTCCAGCTGGCTTTTTAATGTGGAAGTAGTATTCCATCTCTATGCAAGCTATGTTATATGTGTAGCACCAAACTGATCTGTGTTTTCAATTTGTTTTATTGATGTTCTGTTTTTATGTTTTAATGGGGTAATTTGTTTCTTTATTATTTTATTACTGGAAATATTGTATTTATATTATGTTATGTTATGTAAGCCGCCCTGAGCCTGCTTCAGTGGGGAGGGCGGGATACAAATTTTATTATTATTATTATTATTATTATTATTATTATTATTATTATTATTATTATTATTATTATTATTATTATTATTATTATTATTATTATGAAAGATTACATATTTTTGTCAGGAGAGCCACAAGTTCAACTTTGAGTACTTTTAGAACTCTTGGATGTATGTCATCCGGACCTGGTGACTTATTAGTTTTTAATTCGTCTATCAGTTGTAGGACCTCCTCTCTTGTCACCTCAATCTGACTCAGGTCTTTCAATACCCCTTCCAAAATAAGTGGTTCTGAAGCAGGCAAACACTTCTTATCTTCCACAGTGAAGACGAAGGCAAAAAATGCATTCAGCTTCTCAGCCATTTCCCTATCTTGTTCAGTAATCCTTTTACCCTTCGGTCATCCAAGGGCCCCACTGCCTCCCTGGCTGGTTTCCTGCTTCTAATATATTTGAAGAATTTTTTATTGTTGGTCTTTATGTTTTTTGCAATATGCTCCTCATAGTCCCTTTTTGCCTGCCTGATCGCAGTCTTGCATTTTATTTGCCACAGCCTGTGTTCCCTTTTATTAAACTCATTTGGACTTGCTTTCCACTGCTTAAATGAGTCCTTCTTACCTTTTACAGCTTCCATTACTTTGTTTGTTAACCATGCAGGCCTTTTCTTATACCTGTTTGTGCCTTTCCTAACTTTAAATGTGATGGCCAGAACTCCCTTGGAGTTCAATTATGCTTGTCACACCCTTGTTCCTGGCTCCACCCCCAATGTCTCCTGGCTCCACCCCCAAAGTCTCCTGGCTCTGCCCCCAAAGTCCCCAGATATTTCTTGAATTGGACTTGGCAACCCTAGGTGAGGCCTAGAGATCTCCTGGAATTACAACAGAACCCAGAGTACAGCAGCTAGTTCTCCTGAGGAGAGTGACCTATCATCCGCTGACAAAATGAATTTCATTCAGTACAACAGAGAACGAAATAACTTTTGCCTTTGAAAAATATTCTCAAGATTTCTCAAGATTTTCTGGACAGAAGATTATTTTACAGGAATAACACAAGTTACCTGAACTCATTCAGAGGACCAAAAGAGGTTTGTAGCATTTCATATTAGAGATCTGAATTTCTTGCTGTTGGATAGCATGCACATTGGATTTTTAATAGTAGGCATATGTCCTGCAGTACCCATTGAGCCATACTTTTCAAAGACCTTATACTGCAAAGGTACCATTCATGTATAAATTATCAAGTGATGTGCAGAGCCAACCGAAAGTTGGCTGTAGCCCACAGTATTCTTCAGAGCATGCAAGGTTTTGATATTGGGGAGAGGGATGTTTATAAAGAAGGCCAGGAGATGGATATTGATTAAAGAGAGTTCTTTGCATACAGGGGAGCATTAGCAGGAGTGTGAAGTCCAGAGCAGGTGAATAAGGGATCTTTGAAAAGAAATGGGCAAGTGCAAAAAACAATGTGTGTTCAAAAAAGACTGAAAAGCTGCACTATAGTTCCCAGAAAAGCTTTTAAAGATCATTCCAAGTCTTTGTGATCTACCCTCTTCCAGGAGGTTTTCAACAGTTGGCCAAATGAACTTTAGTAAATACTGGCTATCACAATGGAGTGCCTACTGTGCTTGCCTACAGCAGAAATGGTTAAAGTCACATCCACAGCTTATTAGTGCAAATAGCCCAAAATCCATTAAGGAAGATGAAAGTCTACCTGTTGTGTCTATTAGTTCAATCAATGCAATCTCAAGGATGTAAAAAAAAAATCAACCACAACCCAAATGGGGCATATATACAATGCTTACACATGCATCAAAAATGTTCAGAACAATTTCTTTGCAACAGCAGCCTCTTCCAGAACCATTAGACAGTCTCTTACATTTTGGGACATTTTAAAAAGCAATTAAATAGGAAGCTATCACATCCAGCTCTCAGACTGATTTGGGAGCAGCCAGTGAGAGGAAATCACTCAAAAATCATCAGTGACACATGCCTTTGCATTGCACAGTGTCCTAGATCACTTCTTCAGATTTCTTTGATATGCAGCTAAAACAAAGTGGTTATATATTCTACCCTTACCAAAGCTTTCGATACTGTTAGCAGGAAAGGCCTGTGGCAAATCTTGGAACGTTTAGGATGTCCCCCAAGGTTCCTCAGCATGACCATCCAGCTACATGAAGACCAGCGAGGCCAAGTCAGACACTGCAACGACCTCTCGGAGCCCTTCACAATAGGCACATGTGTAAAGCAAGGCTGCGTTCTCGCGCCAACTCTCTTTACAATCTTCTTTAGCATGATGCTTCAAAGAGCCGCAGTAGATCTTGATGATGACGATGGTGTCTACATCCGCTATCGCACCGATGGCAGCCTGTTCAACCTGAGGCGACTAAAGGCTCACTCCAAGACAATGGAAAAACTCATCCGAGAGCTACTATTTGCTGATGATGCTGCACTCGTCTCCCACTCGGTATCAGCTCTGCAGCATATGACGTCCTGCTTTGCAGAGGCTGCCAAGCTATTCGGCCAGAAGTTAGTCTGAAGAAGACAGAAGTTCTCCACCAGCCTGCATCCCAGGAAGATTATCACCCTCCCTGCATCACTGTGGGTGAATCAGTTCTGAAGACAGTCCAGCAGTTCAGCTACCTAGGGTGCATCATCTCCTCAGATGCCAAGATCGACAAGGAGATTGACAACAGGCTGGCAAAGGCAAACCGTGCATTTGGCCGACTGCACAAAAGAGTGTGGAGCAACAAGCATCTGAAAAAAGGCACAAAGATCAATGCTTACAAAGCGGTTATGATGACAACCCTCATCTACGGCTCCGAATCGTGGGTTGTATACCGTCATCACCTGCGACTCCTTGAGCGCTTTCATCAGCACTGCCTTCGCACCATCCTCAACATCCACTGGAGTGACTTTGTGACCAACACTGAAGTCCTCAAGAGGGCGGAGGTTACAAGCATCGAGGCACTGCTGTTGAAGACGCAGCTGTGCTGGGCAGGGCATATTTCTAGGATGGAAAACCACCGCCTTCCCAAGATTGCTCTGTATGGCGAACTTTCCACCGGCCATCGAAATAGAGGGGCACCAAAGAAGAGGTACAAGGACTCCTTGAAGAAATCCCTTGGCACCTGTCGCATCAACCATCACCAGTGGTCTGACCTAGCCTCAGATCACAAAGCATGGAGGCACACCATCCACCAGGCTGTCTCTTCCTTTGAGAACGCACGCATAGCTGGTCTTGAGGACAAAAGGAGACTGAGGAAGAATCGCACTGCTACAGCACCAACCCCAAATCAGACTTTTCCCTGCAGCCACTGTGGCCAGATCTGCCTGTCCCACATTGGTCTTGTCAGCCACCAGCGAGCCTGCAGCAGACGTGGACTACTGCACCCTTCTTAAATCTTCGTTCGCGAAGTCAAGCCGAGAGAGATATATTCTACCCATATAGTTTGATTTTTACAGTGTGTTCATGGAACACGTTGTGCCCTTGGGAAGGATGTCTTACTTCCTCCACTCCTGAAAGCTGGCTATGCTTATAGCCGCCACCACCTCCTATGGCACTGAATTCCATATATTAATACCTCACAACTCTGGACCATATGAAGCAGGAGAAAAAAGACCCCATCACTCTGGCCAACTTTGATGGAGTCCAAAAAAATCCTTCTTGGCCCTGCACAGTGGCTAGCTAATTCCACATGGTCTCAAAATAGGGAGGGAGGAAAAGGTCACACTGTGCTGGACTGAAAGGGAGGAAACAGCAACCACTGAAGCTTAACTGACATGTCCATTTTCTATTGGCCACCACCCTTGCATTAGAACATAAGAGAAGCCATGTTGGATCAGGCCAATGGCCCATCCAGTCCAACACTCTGTGTCACACAGTGGCCAAATATATATACACACACGGTGGCTAATAGCCACTGATGGACCTCTGCTCCATATTTTTATCTAAACCCTCCTTGAAGCTGGCTATGCTTGTAGCCGCCACCACCTCCCGTGACAGCGAATTCCACATGTTAATCACCCTTTGGGTGAAGAAGTACTTCCTTCTATCCATTTTAATCTGACTACTCAGCAATTTCATCGAATGCCCACGAGTTCTTGTATTGTGAGAAAGGGAGAAAAGTACTTCTTTCTCTACTTTCTCCATCCCATACATAATCTTGTAAATCTCTATCATGTCACCTTGCAGTCGACATTTCTCCAAGCTAAAGAGCCTCAAGCGTTCTAACCTTTCTTCATAGGGAAAGTGTTCCAAATCTTTCATCATTCTAGTTGCCCTTTTCTGGACTTTTTCCAGTGCTATAATATCCTTTCTGAGGTGCGGTGACCAGAATTGGACACAGTATTCCAAATGAGATCGCACCATTGATTTATACAGGGGCATTATGATACTGGCTGATTTGTTTTCAATTCCCTTCCTAATAATTCCCAGCATGGCGTTGGCCTTTTTTATTGCAATCGCACACTGTCTTGACATTTTCAGTGAGTTATCTACCACGACCCCAAGATCTGTCTCTTGGTCAGTCTCTGCCAGTTCACAACCCATCAACTTGTATTTGTAGCTGGGATTCTTGGCCCCAATGTGCATTACTTCACACTCGGCCACATTGAACCTCATTTGCCACGTTGACGCCCACTCACCCAGCCTCAACAGATCCCTTTGGAGTGCCTCACAATCCTCTCTGGTTCTCACCCCGCTGAACAATTTAGTGTCATCTGCAAACTTGGCCACTTCACTGCTTACTCTCAACTCCAAATAATTTATGAACAAGTTACAGAGTATGGGACCCAGTTGTGAGCCCTGCAGCACCCCACTGCTTACCGTCCTCCACTGTGAAGACTGCCCATTTATACTCACTCTCTGCTTCCTATTAATTAGCCGGTTTTTGTCCTTTTACTCCATGACTCTCGAGCTTACTAAGGAGCCTTTGATGAGGAACTTTATCAAAAGCTGTCTGGAAGTCAAGGTAAATAACATCTATTGGGTCTCCTTTGTCCACATGTTTGTTCACCCCCTCAAAGAAATGTAACAGGTTAGTGAGGCAATATCTTCCCTTACGGAACCCATGCTGAGTCTTCCTCAATAATTTGTGTTCATCAATGTGCCTACTCATTCTGTCCTTAATAATGGTTTCTACCAACTTTCCCGGTATTGACGTCAGCCTGACTGGCCTGTAATTTCCCGGATCTCCTCTGGAACCCTTTTTAAAGATGGGGGTGACATTTGCTACCTTCCAGTCCTCAGGAACGGAGGCAGATTTCAATGAATCTTCCAGCTGGCTTTTTAATGTGGAAGTAGTATTCCATCTCTATGCAAGCTATGTTATATGTGTAGCACCAAACTGATCTGTGTTTTCAATTTGTTTTATTGATGTTCTGTTTTTATGTTTTAATGGGGTAATTTGTTTCTTTATTATTTTATTACTGGAAATATTGTATTTATATTATGTTATGTTATGTAAGCCGCCCTGAGCCTGCTTCAGTGGGGAGGGCGGGATACAAATTTTATTATTATTATTATTATTATTATTATTATTATTATTATTATTATTATTATTATTATTATTATTATTATTATTATGAAAGATTACATATTTTTGTCAGGAGAGCCACAAGTTCAACTTTGAGTACTTTTAGAACTCTTGGATGTATGTCATCCGGACCTGGTGACTTATTAGTTTTTAATTCGTCTATCAGTTGTAGGACCTCCTCTCTTGTCACCTCAATCTGACTCAGGTCTTTCAATACCCCTTCCAAAATAAGTGGTTCTGAAGCAGGCAAACACTTCTTATCTTCCACAGTGAAGACGAAGGCAAAAAATGCATTCAGCTTCTCAGCCATTTCCCTATCTTGTTCAGTAATCCTTTTACCCTTCGGTCATCCAAGGGCCCCACTGCCTCCCTGGCTGGTTTCCTGCTTCTAATATATTTGAAGAATTTTTTATTGTTGGTCTTTATGTTTTTTGCAATATGCTCCTCATAGTCCCTTTTTGCCTGCCTGATCGCAGTCTTGCATTTTATTTGCCACAGCCTGTGTTCCCTTTTATTAAACTCATTTGGACTTGCTTTCCACTGCTTAAATGAGTCCTTCTTACCTTTTACAGCTTCCATTACTTTGTTTGTTAACCATGCAGGCCTTTTCTTATACCTGTTTGTGCCTTTCCTAACTTTAAATGTGATGGCCAGAACTCCCTTGGAGTTCAATTATGCTTGTCACACCCTTGTTCCTGGCTCCACCCCCAATGTCTCCTGGCTCCACCCCCAAAGTCTCCTGGCTCTGCCCCCAAAGTCCCCAGATATTTCTTGAATTGGACTTGGCAACCCTAGGTGAGGCCTAGAGATCTCCTGGAATTACAACAGAACCCAGAGTACAGCAGCTAGTTCTCCTGAGGAGAGTGACCTATCATCCGCTGACAAAATGAATTTCATTCAGTACAACAGAGAACGAAATAACTTTTGCCTTTGAAAAATATTCTCAAGATTTCTCAAGATTTTCTGGACAGAAGATTATTTTACAGGAATAACACAAGTTACCTGAACTCATTCAGAGGACCAAAAGAGGTTTGTAGCATTTCATATTAGAGATCTGAATTTCTTGCTGTTGGATAGCATGCACATTGGATTTTTAATAGTAGGCATATGTCCTGCAGTACCCATTGAGCCATACTTTTCAAAGACCTTATACTGCAAAGGTACCATTCATGTATAAATTATCAAGTGATGTGCAGAGCCAACCGAAAGTTGGCTGTAGCCCACAGTATTCTTCAGAGCATGCAAGGTTTTGATATTGGGGAGAGGGATGTTTATAAAGAAGGCCAGGAGATGGATATTGATTAAAGAGAGTTCTTTGCATACAGGGGAGCATTAGCAGGAGTGTGAAGTCCAGAGCAGGTGAATAAGGGATCTTTGAAAAGAAATGGGCAAGTGCAAAAAACAATGTGTGTTCAAAAAAGACTGAAAAGCTGCACTATAGTTCCCAGAAAAGCTTTTAAAGATCATTCCAAGTCTTTGTGATCTACCCTCTTCCAGGAGGTTTTCAACAGTTGGCCAAATGAACTTTAGTAAATACTGGCTATCACAATGGAGTGCCTACTGTGCTTGCCTACAGCAGAAATGGTTAAAGTCACATCCACAGCTTATTAGTGCAAATAGCCCAAAATCCATTAAGGAAGATGAAAGTCTACCTGTTGTGTCTATTAGTTCAATCAATGCAATCTCAAGGATGTAAAAAAAAAATCAACCACAACCCAAATGGGGCATATATACAATGCTTACACATGCATCAAAAATGTTCAGAACAATTTCTTTGCAACAGCAGCCTCTTCCAGAACCATTAGACAGTCTCTTACATTTTGGGACATTTTAAAAAGCAATTAAATAGGAAGCTATCACATCCAGCTCTCAGACTGATTTGGGAGCAGCCAGTGAGAGGAAATCACTCAAAAATCATCAGTGACACATGCCTTTGCATTGCACAGTGTCCTAGATCACTTCTTCAGATTTCTTTGATATGCAGCTAAAACAAAGTGGTTATATATTCTACCCTTACCAAAGCTTTCGATACTGTTAGCAGGAAAGGCCTGTGGCAAATCTTGGAACGTTTAGGATGTCCCCCAAGGTTCCTCAGCATGACCATCCAGCTACATGAAGACCAGCGAGGCCAAGTCAGACACTGCAACGACCTCTCGGAGCCCTTCACAATAGGCACATGTGTAAAGCAAGGCTGCGTTCTCGCGCCAACTCTCTTTACAATCTTCTTTAGCATGATGCTTCAAAGAGCCGCAGTAGATCTTGATGATGACGATGGTGTCTACATCCGCTATCGCACCGATGGCAGCCTGTTCAACCTGAGGCGACTAAAGGCTCACTCCAAGACAATGGAAAAACTCATCCGAGAGCTACTATTTGCTGATGATGCTGCACTCGTCTCCCACTCGGTATCAGCTCTGCAGCATATGACGTCCTGCTTTGCAGAGGCTGCCAAGCTATTCGGCCAGAAGTTAGTCTGAAGAAGACAGAAGTTCTCCACCAGCCTGCATCCCAGGAAGATTATCACCCTCCCTGCATCACTGTGGGTGAATCAGTTCTGAAGACAGTCCAGCAGTTCAGCTACCTAGGGTGCATCATCTCCTCAGATGCCAAGATCGACAAGGAGATTGACAACAGGCTGGCAAAGGCAAACCGTGCATTTGGCCGACTGCACAAAAGAGTGTGGAGCAACAAGCATCTGAAAAAAGGCACAAAGATCAATGCTTACAAAGCGGTTATGATGACAACCCTCATCTACGGCTCCGAATCGTGGGTTGTATACCGTCATCACCTGCGACTCCTTGAGCGCTTTCATCAGCACTGCCTTCGCACCATCCTCAACATCCACTGGAGTGACTTTGTGACCAACACTGAAGTCCTCAAGAGGGCGGAGGTTACAAGCATCGAGGCACTGCTGTTGAAGACGCAGCTGTGCTGGGCAGGGCATATTTCTAGGATGGAAAACCACCGCCTTCCCAAGATTGCTCTGTATGGCGAACTTTCCACCGGCCATCGAAATAGAGGGGCACCAAAGAAGAGGTACAAGGACTCCTTGAAGAAATCCCTTGGCACCTGTCGCATCAACCATCACCAGTGGTCTGACCTAGCCTCAGATCACAAAGCATGGAGGCACACCATCCACCAGGCTGTCTCTTCCTTTGAGAACGCACGCATAGCTGGTCTTGAGGACAAAAGGAGACTGAGGAAGAATCGCACTGCTACAGCACCAACCCCAAATCAGACTTTTCCCTGCAGCCACTGTGGCCAGATCTGCCTGTCCCACATTGGTCTTGTCAGCCACCAGCGAGCCTGCAGCAGACGTGGACTACTGCACCCTTCTTAAATCTTCGTTCGCGAAGTCAAGCCGAGAGAGATATATTCTACCCATATAGTTTGATTTTTACAGTGTGTTCATGGAACACGTTGTGCCCTTGGGAAGGATGTCTTACTTCCTCCACTCCTGAAAGCTGGCTATGCTTATAGCCGCCACCACCTCCTATGGCACTGAATTCCATATATTAATACCTCACAACTCTGGACCATATGAAGCAGGAGAAAAAAGACCCCATCACTCTGGCCAACTTTGATGGAGTCCAAAAAAATCCTTCTTGGCCCTGCACAGTGGCTAGCTAATTCCACATGGTCTCAAAATAGGGAGGGAGGAAAAGGTCACACTGTGCTGGACTGAAAGGGAGGAAACAGCAACCACTGAAGCTTAACTGACATGTCCATTTTCTATTGGCCACCACCCTTGCATTAGAACATAAGAGAAGCCATGTTGGATCAGGCCAATGGCCCATCCAGTCCAACACTCTGTGTCACACAGTGGCCAAATATATATACACACACGGTGGCTAATAGCCACTGATGGACCTCTGCTCCATATTTTTATCTAAACCCTCCTTGAAGCTGGCTATGCTTGTAGCCGCCACCACCTCCCGTGACAGCGAATTCCACATGTTAATCACCCTTTGGGTGAAGAAGTACTTCCTTCTATCCATTTTAATCTGACTACTCAGCAATTTCATCGAATGCCCACGAGTTCTTGTATTGTGAGAAAGGGAGAAAAGTACTTCTTTCTCTACTTTCTCCATCCCATACATAATCTTGTAAATCTCTATCATGTCACCTTGCAGTCGACATTTCTCCAAGCTAAAGAGCCTCAAGCGTTCTAACCTTTCTTCATAGGGAAAGTGTTCCAAATCTTTCATCATTCTAGTTGCCCTTTTCTGGACTTTTTCCAGTGCTATAATATCCTTTCTGAGGTGCGGTGACCAGAATTGGACACAGTATTCCAAATGAGATCGCACCATTGATTTATACAGGGGCATTATGATACTGGCTGATTTGTTTTCAATTCCCTTCCTAATAATTCCCAGCATGGCGTTGGCCTTTTTTATTGCAATCGCACACTGTCTTGACATTTTCAGTGAGTTATCTACCACGACCCCAAGATCTGTCTCTTGGTCAGTCTCTGCCAGTTCACAACCCATCAACTTGTATTTGTAGCTGGGATTCTTGGCCCCAATGTGCATTACTTCACACTCGGCCACATTGAACCTCATTTGCCACGTTGACGCCCACTCACCCAGCCTCAACAGATCCCTTTGGAGTGCCTCACAATCCTCTCTGGTTCTCACCCCGCTGAACAATTTAGTGTCATCTGCAAACTTGGCCACTTCACTGCTTACTCTCAACTCCAAATAATTTATGAACAAGTTACAGAGTATGGGACCCAGTTGTGAGCCCTGCAGCACCCCACTGCTTACCGTCCTCCACTGTGAAGACTGCCCATTTATACTCACTCTCTGCTTCCTATTAATTAGCCGGTTTTTGATCCACAAGAGGACCTGTCCTTTTACTCCATGACTCTCGAGCTTACTAAGGAGCCTTTGATGAGGAACTTTATCAAAAGCTTTCTGGAAGTCAAGGTAAACAACATCTATTGGGTCTCCTTTGTCCACATGTTTGTTCACCCCGTCTAAGAAATGTAACACATTATTATTTATTTATTATTTATTTATTACATTAAGCTTATATCCCACCCTCTCCACAAGCGGACTCAGGGCGGCTCACAACATTACGTTAGTGAGGCAAGATCTTCCCTTACAGAACCCATGCTGAGTCTTCCTCAGTAATGTGTGTTCATCAATGTGCCTACTCATTCTGTCCTTGATAATGGTTTCTATCAACTTTCCCGGCAATGAAGTCAGACTGACTGGCCTCTAATTTCCCGTATCTCCTCTGGAACCCTTTTTAAAGATGGGGGTGACATTTGCTACCTTTCAGTCCTCAGGAACGGAGGCAGATTTCAATGAAAGATTACATATTTTTGTCAGGAGATCCACAAGTTCAACTTTGAGTTCTTTCAGAACTCTTGGATGTATGCCATCCGGACCTGGTGACTTATTAGTTTTTAATTCATCTATCAGTTGTAGGACCTCCTCTCTTGTCACCTCAATCTGACTCAGGTCTTTCAACACCCCTTCCAAAATAAGTGGTTCTGGAATAGGCAAACACTTATCTTCCACAGTGAAGACGGAGGCAAAAAATGCATTTAGCTTCTCAGCCATTTCCCTACCCTCCTTCAGTAATCCTTTTACCTTTTGGTCATCCAAATGCCCCATTGCCTCCTGGCTGGTTTCCTGCTTCGAATATACTTGAAGAAATTTTTATTGTTGGTCTTTATGTTTTTTGCAATATGCTCCGCATAGTCCCCTTTTGCCTGCCTGATCACAGTTTTGCATTTGATTTGCCACAGCCTGTGTTCCCTTTTATTAATCTCACTTGAACTAGCTTTCCACCGCTTAAAGAAGTCCTTTTTACCTTTTACAGCTTCCACTACTTTGTTTGTTAACCATGCAGGCCTTTTCTTATACCTGTTTGTGCCTTTCCTAACTTGTGGTATATATTTTATCTGAGCTTCTAGGATTGTAGTTTTAAATAGTATCCAAGCTTCCCCAAAGGTTTTGACCGTATTTACCTTTCCTTTCAGTTAATTGTAAGAAAAAGCCCCCTACTTTTCATACACATGAACATCGTGATCACCAGTATGGTTGCCAGGGTGCCTGGAGTTTTGACTCGCACACATCTGCTCTAAGAAGTGGACTTTGCCCACGGTTGCTATGGCTTATGTGGATACTATAAGCCTAAGCCTTGCATCAGCATTCTACATCTCTGGATGGGTGTTAGCCAGAACTACAGACGAGCTTCCAGCTGTTCCTTGTGTGCCTAGTCTTGGCCGTTGCAATGAAAGAAGCCATGCCACCATGTTTTCCAGCCTGTTTCCATGAACCAAAGGCTAACACGACCAGAATCCATCTTGTTTTCCTGACTCCATATCCAACAGCTGCTTCAACTTCTGCATAAGGCAATCAAGCTTATCCAGGCATGGATCCTGCCAGACCACTCAAGCCTTTGTCTAACGAAACCCAGGACAAAGACTGGTGCCAGGAAGAAGACCATCTCCTGCCAGAGCCAAGTCTTTTGTCTAAATCCAGGTGTTACCTAGGCCAACATTTGATTCTCTATTGTCACCTTTTTAGATAAGTCCATTTAATCTTAAGTGTTCCCCACCCAGTAATCACTTCTATTCTTCTTCCCAACTGTCACTTTGGAGCCTCCCCCAGGTCCGTTTCAACCTGAAAGTTCTCTCAGGTATCCAGGATCCAGGCAAGTCCATTGGTCAAGAGCAAGCACCCAGTTAGGTGCCACCAATGAACTTTCTATTGGCTACTGCAGTAGTCCAGCCCTTTTGGTCATTGCAGAGCCTCCCCTTTCTCCTCCCTCATACCTCCCAACCCCTGAGGGTCTAAGGTAGTCTATTTAACCTCTGACCTAACTCCACTCATGTGTGCATCTAGCAGTACCCCAGTTCCGCTGTCTAGATCCATCCCCAATTCTGGCCACAGTTTTGGGTCCATTTCCCCCGTCCTCTTTTGTCGCCATTGGAGCCTTGTTGAAGACTACGATAGGTAAATATCACCCTGTTTGTCTACCCATGTGTTCCTCTATATCTCTCTCTATATTTCCTAGGACTGTATGTATGATTGTATGAGTATTCTATCTTGTATGTATACCTATATTTTCTAGAATAAATTGTAATTGTTTTACTTAATTAATGTCCCCATTATTTAAGCATTACTCTCTGGTTGGTTAATCTTGTATACATTGGGAAAACATTGGGAATAATTACTTGGTCCCAAATCCTCCTCCCACAGCAGCACTGTGAGTGTGTGTCTGTGGCACCAACTGCCTGCTCTTAATATTCCAGAAGTGAACATTAATTCAATAAGGTTGAATTCAATAAGGTTGGAACCCTGCTCTAGAAGTTGAATCCTGGGCTGGGGGACATAATATTTTGTATGCATGCTTGTGAAAAATAAGGCACCAAGGCATGTGCAGCCTGCCATTTCACATTGAGCTTTTTGAGGTCTATTTTGAACAGTTGTTGTCAATTAAGCTTTTCTGGTTTATCTTCAGCAAAAAAAACCCCAACAACTTTATTTTTAAATGAATACTGGCTGAGTAAATAAAAGTAGCAGACAGTAGAAGTGATTCCATATTGGGGATGGGCACAAAATGCTAAATGTTGGTTCATTTTATTTCGTGGTTCATTGGTTTGCCCAATTCAGTGGTTCATTTCATTTTGAATGTTTTTTTAAAGAAAATTCTGAAAAAATTGTGGTTCATTTGGTTCGGAAGGGCTAAAAAGTGCCAGTCTGCCGTGAACATGCCGAGTGTGATGATGTCACCCAGAAATGACGCTATCACACTGGGCACATTTGCAGGAGCGATGTGCCTGGCATGATAGCATCACTTCCCAGTGATGTCATCACATCGTAGCATGAGAGAAAGATCCCCTGCAGATACCGACACAGATGAACCCCCAAAAAAACAAGCCATTTCATTTTACAAGTTGTACATAGCCTGAGTACCCAAACCAATTCAGAATGAACTGTAAACCAGTTATTTTAGCCACAAATTGCTATTCATGCTTCAATTCATGCCCATCCCTATTCCATATTCACCAATAAGGCACTCAGAAAGCAAACATATATTGATCACAATATTTATTTCCTGATAATCAAGTGGTTCATACTGTCACATTATCACTTGCTTACTTATTTCCTGTACTTACAGTCTTTCTTTGTCTCTGTGATTCAAAGCAGGTGACAAAATCAGAGTATGCATGCATGTTTGCCTTTCCTCCCACACAAGCAATGTTTTGGGGAGTGCAGTAGGTAAAGAGAAGCCTTCAGCAAGCAGAGGAAAGCAGGGATTCTGGTATCACCCTGACCCAGTGCTGCCCAGATACCAATAGGCTGAGAAGAAGCAGTGGTTACGACAGAGTTGATGACATCTGTTGTTTGATGGCTATGAGAAAATGTATTTACTGCACTTGTATTTACCGCACTTGAATTTATAGCAGCTTCTTGTTATATATTTTCTCAATCAATGGATGCTGATAGTACAGCTTCTATCATGTGAGAGTCCACAATTTTTTAATGTTAAAAAGGAACCCTTGCATACTCAAAAAGATTGGGAAACAGTAGAATAAAGAAAACAGTTTAAAATACTGTGAACAATACAGCAACTGAATTACAAATATTCAAAAGGAATTACTGACAAGATAATACAGCAGGTAGTGCAATAAACTACAACCCTATTTTCAGAGACAAAGAAATTGTGGATCAGGAAGGAATTAAAAGAGAATTTTACAAATATTATGCAAAATTGTTTAAAAGCCACGTGGTGGATAAAGAAAAAAATAGAGACATTTTTACAGAAAATAAATGTAAAACCCTTAACTGACAATATGAAGAAAATTTTAAATGACCCAATTGAAAAGGAAGAAATAGAGGAAAGCTCCTGGTCCAGATGGGTTTACAGCAAAGTATTATAAAGTTTTTAAGGAAACTCTACTTCCAAAGCTCCAGAAATTAATGAATATTATAAGAGCTGAGGGGAAGTTACCTAATACCTGGAAAGAAGCAGTAATCTCATTAATACCAAAAGAAGACAGAGATGCCACAAATGTAAAAAAATATAGACCAATTACATTACTTAATAATGATTACAAAATATATGCTAGTATATTAGCAGAACACCTGAAGCAGCATTTGAATAATTTTATTAAAGAAGAACAAGCAGGATTTCTTCCCAGAAGGCAGATCAGAGACAATATCAGAACAGTAATTGATATAATTGAGTACTATGAGAAACATCCAGAAAAAGAAGTGGCTTTGTTTTTCGCAGATGCAGAAAAAGCCTTTGATAATGTACAATGGGAATTTATGTTTGCAGTAATGGAGAAATTGAGATTGGTGAAGACTTTGAGAGAATGGTAAAAGCGATATCTACTGACCAACAAGCAAGACTTTGCATTAATGCGGACTTGACAGAGAAAATGGTAATTAATAAAGGAACAAGACAGGGGTGCCCTCCATCCCCATTGATATGACTTTAGAGATATTGCTTATGCAAATCCAAGAAGATAAAGAGATAGAGGGTCTGAAATTGAAAGGTTTTTCTTATAAATACGGAGTGCTTGCAGATGATGTAATGTTTATAAATGAAAATCCAACTCAAGTTACATCGTTGCTGCTTCAAAAAAATTAAAGAATATGGTGATTTGGCAGGTTTCTATGTGAACAAAGAAAAGTCAAAAATTTTGTGCAAAAATATGTCAAAGAGTAAACAGGCAGAATTACAAAGCCTAACAAAATGTGAAGTGGTTTCCAAAGTAAAGTATTTAGGAGTAGAAATTACAACACTCTCAAAAGATTTTTGTTGAAGCCTTTTTAAGTTCCATTCCACTTCTTTATTTAATAAATGTCTTAATTGTTCTTGTAGAATTGCAATTTCCTTTGAGAAAGCACTCCCAACAGTTTTTAAAGGGAAAAAAGGTGGAAGTGGCTTGTGGCAGCTTGGTGCTTTCACACGGTCAAGTCACCTCACATCTGCCCTTCCAGATGCTGACTGGGCAACTGGCTGTCAGCTCAGAAATTTGCTACCACTTTGGAAGTGGTAGCTTTTTGGACCAGCCTGCAGAGGCTGGAAGATGGGGTGAGTTCAGGACAGGGACAGGTGGCAGATGTTTGTGTGTGGAAGGATTTTTTAGGTTGATTTCAGAGCCGTCTCTGAGTCAGCCCAAAGCAACAGTCTGTAATCACCCATGGATTCCCAGAGGTTACACACACTTACGGCCTTTTGAGCTGAAAATGCAAGCTAAAAATGTTTCATAGAAATAGTTCCAACAATGTTACTGCATTGGATGTTCCCAAATTATTCACTAGACATTCTTTTTCACACTGGTATGATGAACAATTTATACTCTTCTTACAGCAGAGAAAGGGGAAACAAAGAGATGTAGTCTTACAATGAGCCTTTTCTTTTTGTGGTCAAATCTGTGTATATAAATTGCCCATTTTCTTTTTCATTGTTGTCTATTTATATTACCTATATAATTCAGGGCATTGTAGGAATTAACCTGAATAAGGGAGTGAGTCAATTTTTCCCTAGTATCCAGAAATATCTTTCCACTGGTTCAGAAGATACCATGACAATTGCATCCTTGCATAAGAGCATATGTTAATGAATTCTTGGTTCATATGAATAATAACTGTAAAGGTTTCTTTCTGCCCTTCAATTTATGAATGCCCTCATGGAGACTAATTGGTCTTTAGCATGAGAAATATGTTAGATATTTCTATTTATAACTCATTGTTGCCCTTCTTGTTCACAAGCTAGAAGAGCCCATCTATGAACAATAAATCACCACCTGTGTTAATATAGAGACAAGAAATAGATGCTTCATGGAAACTGAGCACTGGGGATAAGCAACAACCAAAAGGTATGAACTAGAATTCATAACTGGTCCATTAGGGTCAATTTAAAGTCCAAGCATATTTCCCAGTTCTGTTTAATTTTGATCTCATTCTCCCCAAAAAACTCACTGCAGTGCACAGAGACCATGTCTCCTTTAATTTGCAATAAACCTTTAATATAGGTTAGTCTGATAGAAGCTCATCGGTCCAAAATAACTCAACAAGATGTGTTGAATAGTAAGGAAGGCAGCCAAGAGAATAGTGAATCTTGAGCATACTGAAACATCATTTGTTGTTCTCTAGTGTGAGTAACTGAATCATGTGAGCAAGAGTGGTTGTAGTGATTCTGGGGCTTTGAAAAAGTTCAGGATGGGGCCCCAAAATCATTCCCCTCCCTTCCAAAGCCAAGTGAGGAATGGCCCTCACCCCATGCTAGGTGGTCAGGAAACCAACTGCCCAAGCTCCATATGGGGCAGGTACAAGCAGAGGCAAGAGGCTGCTCTTCTTGTTTCCTCCCCCAATCAAAGGGGCAGGGCTGTTGACAATCAGAGCCCCTCCAAGTATGGGACCTGGGGTAGCTGTCCCTTTTGTGAGTTTCATAGAAATATGAATGATCCTTTGTTTTTGCTTTGTTGCTCTCTTGTGTACTTTTGCCCAAGTCCTTCTCTCCTTTTCGCTCTAGAACAGTTTTGCTTGTGATGATTTGGTTGGCTTTTTAACCCCCACTTACTTCATTAAATATTATGAACTTTGCATTTCTTAACTAAAATTTGCCATAACAAAATGCAAAACATGCATATATGCATACAATTTATTTTACTAATTTATTTAAAAAATGTTTATGCCTCCTTACAGCTCAATTTAGGGTCCCCAAAGTTGCAAATGATCAAAACTTTCCAAACGGCTTAAAAATACACTTGCATAAAAACAATTAAAAGCAATAATTAAACATATTTGATATATGATGACAAATAATATATAGCAAAAATTGTGTAGTCGTAAGTCAATTGCAAGCCAAGAACATTATAGTGACAGTAAAAGTCATCTTCTATTAATATATATTGTCCATGTAATTTTGCTTGCCCATTGAATCAGGTTATAAATTACCGGGACATTGGTTATAGACTTCTTTATTGATGGCAATGTCTATCCATTTTCAACTTGACAACAGCTCAGGCAAGGTCAAATAAAGTCCTACAGTACCACTAACATTTTAAAATGAATTTGGTTACTTTGTAGTACAATTTTCTATGAGAAAATGAGTGACTGAAGTTATAAAGTACTTGCATTAGTGACCTCGGAATGCACGAAATGCTGGAGACAAATCTAATTAACTTTCTAATCAAGGTATCAAAGTATGGAAAGGAATTGCCATGAAAATACTTATAGTATCACTTTGGGCCTATTGAGAAATATAAAATTCCATCTCCAGTCCCAGTCTGTTCCATTTAGCCTTCTGAGGAGGCACAGTTGCCAGAAATAAGAGCCTACTTTGAAAAGGTTTGATTATCTGGACAATTCTCACATAAACCTTGAGACAAAAGGGAGGAACCATTCCTGATTGAGCATTGTTTTGACATAAAAAGATATGATCATTTGCACCAATTATTACTGTTCTGACATTTAGAAGTTGGAAGCCCATATGGGGTATTAATTTCAAAGCTCTCATATCAAAGGAAACAGAACATGCTTGTCTGCTTTGCCGCAGAACCTTTGATGTCATCAGGCAATCTCTGTTATTACTACTGATTATTTTCTTTATGGCTTGACAAATCTTTATCAAGATGGAGGGTTAAATATATAACTATCTTAGCAAAATAATGCAGCAACTCTCTTTGGTCTTTTATTTCTTCTCAAAACATGTCCCTAGTGCATAGAAAGTATGCAGGGCCTTTTTTCTGGGGGAACACAATGGAACAGAATTCCGGAACCTCTTGATGGAATCAAAATTCTCAAAAAGTGTTTAAATGTTCATGAGGAGCACCTGTGTGTTTCTCCTTCGTTTCCCTCTTGAGGAAGCACAAGAAACTCTATGGTCTTACTATAGCATTTCTAGTTATCTCTAAAGAGGTGTGGTGCCTCTTTTGGGTTTTCCTGGGAGTGACACCACCATGTTGCCAGCCCAGCAGCCACTTTTCAAATTTTTTCTTCTGCTGCCACACCAAGAGACAGCAGGAAAGGGGAGCTGGGTGTAGGAAGTTCCCATACCCACCAGGAAGCTGGGTGTAGGAAGCTGGGTGTAGGAAGTTCCCATACCCACCAGGTGTCAGGCTCTGTAACTTTATCATACTGAAATTATAGAAATTATAGAATACTAACCAAATGGACTCTCCATACTAACCCACAGCCTTTTGTTATATTGTAGCTAGCATGCATATCAAAGGGGGGACGTTTGAAGTGCTAACTTTGTTTAGGTTGTAAAAGGAGCAAAGGAATGTGACCGTTAACAGATACCACCGCTGGTTAGCATCTTCCCAGAGGCAAAGAGATAAGCAGAAGCTCTCGTGTGAAAGTTTGCACCTTCACTCCCTGTTGTTTTGAGAATAGTGTCTTTGTTTAGATATTGTTTTGATGTAGAGTCCATAAGACTAAGAGACACCCATTCCCAGGTATTAGTCTCAACTTTTGTTTCCAGCTATGAGTTTCCAATAAAGTATTACATTGTCTCAATGAATACCGCCTTGAGTCTCCATCACCTGACACCAGGCAACATTAGTAGTGCTCCATATCTGCACACAGAATTGCTGTGGGTGTGGGTGGGGTAGGTTTTCACAAGGCAGTGACAGGTTAGGTAAGAGCAAAACACAAAATGCTGGAGAGTCAATCCTCACTGCCCACAGTGACAACTCACCACCAGCCCCACTGACTAACCCTCTTGCTAGGAGGCCAAGGGACAGTGTCCTTCACCCTACTAGGTATTAATCAAGATGTCTGTTGAGTACCAAAAAGAATTATTCTGGTAGCAGTAGCCAATGTAGGCCAAAGAACTGGGCTTAGATTGAAGCCTCAAAACCAAAATAACACCATAAAAGTATAATCAATAAGGTTTATTAAAAGGAATGTGCAAAGAGTGTACAAATCTAAGAGCAGTGCAAAGGAATTAAGAAAATGACAAAATCTAAATGGCTTACCTAAAATACTAATATGGGCTTTGGTCCTCTGACTCAGATGTTATTTGACCAGACTGGAGACACAGAGTCCAGGTAAAGTTTCAAAGTCCAAAATCTAAGAACAGATATCCTGCCCATGGAAGGACCAACCTGGTTGAAAAGATGACCAAAAGGTACAAACTAGAATTATCTCACTTCATGTCAGACTACCTGTAGCTGTCCTGATTCTGTTTCACCAATTGATTGTGTTGCCAAGACACATGACCATGCACTCCTACTGTCAGTAGATGCCCACAGTCAAACAAGCACTCCTTGAGTTAATGAAATGGAATGCAAGTGCACAACTCCTTGGTCTCAAACTTAAAACTCCCATGATCTCACTTGCTCCAGCTCATCCCCTTATCTATCTCTCTGAAGGCCTAGTCATCATAAAATCATAGAGTTGGAAGAGACCTCCGAGGTTAACTAGTCCAACCCCCTGCAAAATTCAAGAAATTCACAAATACATCCCCCTAAGTTCACAGAAGCAGCATTGTTGTCAAATGGCCATCTAGCCTCTGTTTAATCAGGACATTAAGTTCCCAGAGAAGGCCTTTCTGTAACTTTTACTAGGCCCAAATGCCTGATCCAAAGATTTGAAATACCCAAAAACCGCTAAGCAAAGCCAGTTTCTTGACTGGGTTCAATGGTGTTTGTGTCAAAGGCTGTAGTAACTTGCTGAACTCATGCAATGGTGAACAAATGGTCCTCTGTTTAACTGACTGGCAGGGCAGTCCTGTGCAGTTACTCTCATTTAAGCCCATGAATTTCAATTGGTGGGTTGGAGTCTGCATAGAACTGCAAACGACAGAACTATTGCAAAGGTGAGGGCTTTCTATCAAGCATGCAATGAAAGTTTTCTGCTTTCCAGATGCATAAAGATGGTAACCGTTTTCGCACACAGCTTACCTCGCAGTCCCAATCCTGTTCCCTCCGCAGCATCTGTCGGATTCCCACCATCTGCGCCAGAATTACAGGAAGTGCTGCGGCTTTTGCATAGCAAACATAAACTGGGTTTTAACGGTTTATGTTTGCTACGCAAAAGCTGCGGCACTTCCTGTAACTTCGGCACAGATGGTGGGAAATCCGACCAGATGCTGTGGAGGGAACAGGATTGTGACTGCGAGATGAGCTGTGTGCAAAAACGGTAGGTGTATGGATAGAAATGATTTCAGCCTTTCCTCCCCCATGCCACTGCTTGCTCCAGAAGAAAATTTATGTGTAACGTATAAAATGAAGGCTATACATAGGTTTCTTCACTGGACATGAAAACAGCATTGGGGAATGAGGTGAAGGCATTTCTGTCCACATGGCACAGTTGTGATCAGAATCAGGCCCACTTGCATCTGAAAAATAACATAACTTCCCCTGCATGTTTGATACAAAGTCCTTGTGATAGCCATGGAGACTTTGTATCATGTGAATTGGCCTTTACAGACAGGGGAATGGCTTTCATGCATCACAGCCTCTGTGCCATAGCATTTCATTGAAACTAGATAGTCTAAATACATTTCCTTAGTCAAGTCATTATAAGTTTTTTAAAAGACAAACTTAAGTCTATTAAGGCCTTTCCATATGGGGGGACTGAAGTGGGAAAAATGATGTTGTAAGCAACTTTTGGTCCCCACTGCAGAAAAAAGTGTTGAAAGTACCTGGTGTGATGTTTGTGTGACTCAGACCTCTAGAAGCAAATGACTACAGAGTAGACAAGGCAGGCAGGCGCACACTAAGTTCCTTCCTGTTTAATCTCTATTGTCAGAGTCTTCCTTTGAGATGCAGATGAGCACTCCTAAGGAAAAGCAACTTCCTTCCTGTCTTCCTCCCCACCCCATCCTCCTTCTAGATGGGGAATCTGGATGCTCCTCTCCCCATCCATCCCCCATCTACCAGATAGATAGTTTGGGATCTGTCTCTTTCTCTTAATCCACACTATTAGTGTAATGTACTGAGAACCGAGACGGTTTGAAGGCAACATTCTTTATTGTGAGTACATTACCAGACAAAAGAACACGCGGGCCAGGCCCCGCTTATATACATCGGCCGGACAGCCCCCCTGGTTTGACCGGGCCAATCCTGGTCAGTCCAAACTTCCCGCCACAGGTCTTGGTGGGTGGGGCGACCGGCGAGCTATATCCGGGGACCCAGGGTCGCCTTCTGTAGGGCTCGCCATGCGGTACCATCTTAAGTCAATACATAACACTCCTCCCCCCTTAGCTCAGGACACATAATCTTTCAAGTAAGTGGGAGCTGTGCGCACCCTGGTTGACCTCCGGGGGGACCCCTGGGGGGTTGGCGTGGCCACCGGCTTTGTCTTGGGGCCTGGCTGCTGTGGCAGACGGGGCGGTGGGTTCCCCGCGTGAGGGAACCGCCGGCCTATGGCTGCTCACGCCCTCCAGTTCGGCCGGGGCTCTGGCCGTGTGGTCGTCCTCTTTGTTTCGGTGTGGCTCCGCTACCCACTAGGTCAGAGCGGTCGGTGGCGCCATTCGTCGGGGCGGCGTGGCGGTGGGCTCCACGCAGTCCTGCCTGGCCGGTTCGTACTGCACGGCCGGTTCATCTGGCAGGGTGCGGCGGCGCATTTGGTCAATGTGCCTCCACAAGATTCGGCCCTCCTCTGTGGTTACGTCGTAGTGGCGGGACCCTATGACACGCAGCACCCGTCCCGCTACCCACTCAGGGCCGTTAGCATAATTCCTCGCATACACCGGGTCCCCCGCGAAGAATCCCCTGGCCGCTTCCCTGATCTCAGAGGACCCGCGGATGTCCGAGGCCCGGTCGGGGTGTAGCCTATCCAGTCTCGTGATAAGCTTGTGCCCCATTAGTAATTCTGCTGGGCTTACCCCTGTGACGAGGTTGGGGGTTATCTTGTTGTCGAACAGGAAGGTGGCTAAACGGTGGTCCCAGTCCCCTTGCACTATGCAGCCCAAGGCTTCCTTTATGGTGTGCACCATTTGCTCTGCTTGGCCGTTTGTGGCCGGGTGGAATGGGGCGGACCGTATGTGCCGAATTAAGTACCTCTGTAGGAACTCCTGGAATTCCCTGGAGGTAAAGGCAGTTCCGTTGTTCAAGACGATAGTGTCCGGGATTCCATGCGTGCTCAGGACCCTGCGCAATGCCCGGATTGCCGCCGCCGTGGAGGTGGACGCCACCGAGATGACTTCTAGCCACTTGGTGTACGCGTCCACCAAGATGAAGAATATTTGACCCTGGAAGGCCCCGCGAAGTCAACGTGAAGCCTCGACCACGGTTTCCTGTTAGTTTCCCAGCGTTGCGCGGGGGCGCTTGGTGGTTCAGGTCAGGATTCTTGGCACGCTCTACACTTCCAGACCCAACCCTCTATCTCCTCGTCCATCCCTGGCCACCAGAGGTAGCTACGTGCTAAGGCCTTCATCCTAACAATTCCTGGATGAGTTTCATGGAGGGACTCTAGCACTTGCCTCTGTAGCGGGGGGGGGGCACCACCACCCTGCTGCCCCATAGAAGACACCCCTTGTGGGCAGCTAGTTCCTCCTTCCACATTGTGTATGCCATGAACTCCTCGCCCAGTTTTCCCACTGGCCAGCCCCTTACCACCCAGTCGAAAACACGCGCGAGTATCTTGTCTCGCCCCATGGCTTTCGCTACCTCAGCTGTGTGTAGGAGCCACTCCAGGAGCGTTTCTATGAGCATCACATGGTGGGCTGGGGCTGGGTCAGGGCCCATGGTGGGCAACGGTAGGCGGCTGAGCGCGTCTGCGTGGCCCATCACCTTGCCCGGCCGGTGGACCAGGGTGTATGTGTAGGAATTGAGGAACTGGTTCCACCGTAGCACACGCTGTGATAAGATCTGAGGTGTTTGGCGGTCTGGGACTAAGAGGCCCAGGAGCGATTTGTGATCTGTGGCTATGGTGAACCGCCACCCGTACAAGTAGTCATTAAACTTGTGTACCCCAGCCACGATCATCAGAGCCTCTTTGTCAATCTGGGCATAATTCTGCTCCACAGGGGTCAGGGTCCTCGAGTAGTAGGCCACCGGAACCTCCCTCCCGTCAGGGGAATTGGTGCCCCAGGACGGCACCCACCCCGTACGGCGACGTGTCACAAGCAAGGACCACTGGTAGGCTCTCATCGAAATGGTGGAGCACGTCATTAGAGATGAGCAGCCCTTTTACCACCTTAAACACAGCGTCCTGTGCCCTCCCCCAGACCCATGGGGCATTTTTGTCAAGGAGTCTGTGGAGGGGTTCCGCTATGGCGGCCTTGTGGGGCAGGAACGAATGATAGAAGTTTAATAACCCCAAGAAACATTGTAGTTCCGCCTTATTTGTGGGGGTGGGGGCTTCCACAATGGTGGTGGCCTTGTCGGGTGGATCCCTGCAGCGTCCACTGCAAACCCCAAGAACTCTACCCTGGGCACCCCCAGGGAGCACTTTTCCCGCTTCACTTTAAGACCGACCACTTGGAAACAGCGAAGTACTTCTCACAGCCGGTTGCTGAATTCCTCTGCGTCTGGGGCGGCGATCAAAACGTCGTCAAAGAATGGCTGTACCCCGGGGATCCCTTTAAGGAGAGAATCCATCAGACTCTGGAATACCCCCGGGGCCACGCTCACCCCAAACTGTAACCTCCACACCTTGAACGCCCCCCGGTGGGTGACTATGGTCTGTGCCTCGGCCGTGGCAGCGTCCACGGGCAGTTGCTGGTACGCCTGGGCCAAGTCCAGTTTCCCAAAGACCTTGGACCCCGCTAACGCAGCCAGAACGTGGCTGATGACTGGAACCGGATAGGGATTGTCCTGAAGTGCCTTGTTTATAGTGCACTTATAATCCACGCAAATGCGCACCTCCCCATTTGGCTTTACCGGGGTCACTATCGGGGTTTCCCACACGGCATAGGAAATGGGTTCCAGCACCCCCTGGGCTGTGAGGCGGTCTAGCTCGGCCTCTATTTTGGGCTTCAAGGCAAACGGGACCTGCCTGGCCTTCAACCTTACAGGCCGCACGTGGGGATCGAGGGGCAAGGATATGGGGGGCCCCTTGTAGCAACCCAGGGCCCCATCGAACACCTCCAGGAACTCCTTACACACCTCCTCGAATCCCCCCACACCCAGCTGCTGTACCCCCACGATTTTTATTCCCAGTGGCCGGAACCAAGCTAGACCCAACAGCGTGGTGAGCTGTCATTTGACCACCAGTAAGTCGAGTTTGCCCCTAAACCCATTGTATTCCACCTGCACTGTTGCCCAACCCAGGACTTGAACAGGGTTCTTTTGAAAGTCCCGAAGCACAAAGCCTGCCGGCCGCAGGCTGGGCCGGCAACGTGGGCACAGCTTCCTCAAAGATTCCTCCGAGATTATAGAAATGGAGGAACCCGAGTCCAGTTCCATCAGGCAGGGCTTGCCCTCGATCCAAACGGAGACCTTGACCTTGCGGGGGGGTCTCGTTGGGCAAGTTCATTACCTGGACGCTGGTTGATGCTGTCGCGTATTCACCGGTAGACTCCTGGTTTGTTGACTGGCAGCGGTGAGGGGGTCTGGCACGGCAGGTCCTCGCGATGTTGCCCATCTTGCCGCAGCTCCTGCAGACCACATTGTGGTAGGGGCAGTCTCTTCGCTCGTGGGGGTTGCCGCAGCTGGCGCACTTGGTCGAGGGTGGTCTCTCCATCACTCGGGGATGCTGGGTCGCTCGTGGGCCCATCGCTGCTTGGCAGCGCAGCTGGAGTGCCTCTTCTTCCTCCGGTCCGCTGGGGTCCATCTCTCCTTGGTGGACGGCGTCGGCTCTCATTTTGGGAAAGGTCCTTGTGGACTGCTCGAACGCTATGGCCTCGTTGAAGGCGCTCTGGAGGGTGAGCTCTTCCCTCGCGAATAGCTTCTGTTGTAGCCTCTTGTCTCACAGGCCCCATGCTTTGCCTCCCCGTTGCCAGGTGGAGAGGCAAGGAAAGAAGCAGCAGATCTGCCTTCCTCCTCATTTAAAGATCCCACTGGCCATCTGGTTGGTGGGGTTTTTAAATGGGGGGGGGGTAGATCTGGGAAGTGGGGCTGCTTGTTTTGCCATCTCTGCACCTCGTGAGCCACCGGCCAGCTGGGGTCTTTAAATGGGGAGGGAGGCAGATCAGGGATGTGGGGATACTGCTTTGCTCCTCCCCTCTGTTACCCTAAGGGGTTGTGAGGGTCTCCTGAGTTTGTTGGGGGAATTAGCTAGGAGACCCTGGCAAGTGAGAAGGGGTAACAAGCAGGATCTCCACCTATGTTTATGGGGATTTTTCCCTCAGTAGAACTCTTAAATGAACCAGGCCTTAATGAAATGATTTTTATTAATAAAAGTAAAGAATATAAATTAAAAAGTTATCAGTTGAAGAGCACTCTAAACACACATACAGGTTCAGAAAATAAAGGTTATAGAGACAAAAAGGAACTTATTCTATGGGACTATATTACCTGTCCAGACAACTCAGATCCAAGTAGAAGGATGAGCAAAATGAACCAACATTCCACTCAAGTTTACCCAACCTTGTGGCTGGGGATGTAAGTCTGTGGATGTCCAAACATACACACACACTCTTGGACACAGGGTGGTTGATGTAACTTTGAGCAATAATGATTAGATTAGATTAGATTAGATAATTTTATTTATATCCCGCCCTCCCCGCCGGGGCAGGCTCAGGGCGGCTAACAGTAACAGTAACATTCCATTGTATAAAAACAAGGTTACATTCAACATTAAAATTCTAATAGATTTAAAATTAATTACAGTTATAAAAGTGCTAATGCTATTGCTATTTGTTCTTTATTATGATGGCGGTATCATTAGTACTTAATTTTCTACATCATCGAAAGCCAGTCGGAAGAGGAAAGTCTTGCAGGCCCTGCGGAATTGTTCAAGATCCCGCAGGGCCCGCATTTCCTCTGGAAGTTGGTTCCATAAGCTCGGGGCCACAGAGGAGAAGGCCCGATTGCGGGTGCATTGCAACTTCACCTCTCTTGGTCCGGGGATAGTCAGCAAGTTTTTTCCAGCTGACCTCAGTGCTCTCTGGGGTTCATAATGTGATCGCTCCTAGAACAATGCTGTGATAGTGTGAATGAAACAATGTATTTGAACCAGGGAACCTGCATAGCTTTCCCATGGGTTGTGAATGCCATGTAACTTTTATGTGAAAATGTCTATTGTACTTGGTGACCTCTAATAGACAGGACAAGAGAACTATTACAAACGGGTATTATGGGATTAAAATGGTTTTGACTGTAGACTCACATAGGTTGAACCAGGGAGGGGAAAATCAGGCATGGTGGGAGAATAACTTAGTTGTACTGCCTTTTCTGGAAATTAATCTTTGGTATTGATGGATTTTAAAGATGGAAGAGAACTGCCAAAAGTCAGACTTTTGCATCTTTAGGATCACTTTTCCCAGACAAGCCTCTGGCCAGTATTTGATGATACACATTCCATGTGATTGTAGGACCTATTTTGATCCTATTTGCAGATCAGGTAACAGTCTAGAGGTGTGACCCTGTGAGATGTTAAGAAAGAAGGTTGCCTGCATCACCTTGTCCAAGGTACCAGACTAGTCCTTCAAGGGAGGAGGGGCCCAGACATAACACCCCATGAGCACCCAATTTGGTGCCCCCCCAGGCCATGCTGGGGGCAAGCCACCCCCTCTGTCCCATGCTAGATCCGGTCCTGCTCAATGCAAGCAGCTGCTGCATTAAAGCTTTGTATGCTCTGCTAACTAAAGAAGGATCTGGACCTACCAGAACTATTACCCTTCCCAGCAAAAAGCAGCATATAAATATATAAAGTATGTAGAACTGGACTCTGAATTTATTTTTCTGTTTGTTATTTTTCTTCTAACAATGGCATAACTTCTGTATTTCCCCAAACTTGGTGCTAAGAATCTCAGCATCTTCTTATGAACACCTAACAAAAAAAATCTGTGTGGTTTATGTGTAACCTTTGGTCTCTCCTCTTATCCCATCAGCTTATTATCTTCCAGATTTATGAAACATGATTTAAAAAATAACAGCAGAACAACCTCCTTCCTGCTAATTTTATATTATTTCCTCCCTTAATTTGGGCATCTATGCAAATACATAACTGGATTTCAAAAACAATATTTAATTAGATTGCTTGCTCTTCGTCTCCAGATAAACAATTTTTTAATTTCCTCTGATTTGCATAGGTGTGTATTGGTTCATTTCACTCCCTTCCAAAGAAGCTTTTCAACCTGCCTATGTGACTCATTTAAGGAAAAACACACAGCCTTTTCATGTAAAATCTAATTAAGTAGCCCAGAAGACTTTGCCCTGCTGAGCCTTTCAAAAGGTCCCCACCTCTTTTTTGTGTACCAGAGCATTCAGCCTCCTCCATGAAGATACACTCAGCATATTAATGAATGTCTCTGCCTAAAGATATCTTGCTCCAACTTTCAAGATGAATATAGACTCAATTCACAAAACAAATTCTTCTTAGGTAGTAGCCAAAATTATTTATATCAATCCATCAATCTCATCCTTGTATTATAAACTGTATAAAGAAATTTCACAATTGTAGCTGTGGCAAATTTACCTTTATCACAAAGCAAACAACCAAGCTGAAAACTAAATCAAACTGGATAGCTCCAGTGACTTGATGAAAAATTGTAATTATTTGCTTTAGTATAATAATGTCTAGCCAGTAATACCCTGTTGTATTATGAATCCAGCATCTTTTCCTTCAGCCGTTCTCTAATTTGGAAAGGTAAATGAGGTTCTCTTTATATCCAGTTAGTGTTTCACAGTTTAGACACGCTAAACCAGCTGCTTTGTCGGAGGTCCATATGTAGAGGTTAATTAATGTTAATCTTTTTTCTCAGTAAAATTCTTGATAGTCTACAAAACCAGTGGTTTTGTGGGTACCTGCCCATGGTTGGTATCAGTAGCTTTTTCTTGTTCCAGCCTCATGGATTGCTAAGAATTATGTGCCTGTACAACCAATCAAGCACCCTTCTGTTTGGTCAGCATCTCCTCGGGGCTATGCTAGAGTAGATTCTTCTCATGCCAGCATTGTCCAGGTCACCAGAGTCCATGTAATGAGATTTTTCTGACACATATCAAAAGGGAGATAGTGCAATCCCTTCACTTCAAAGACTCAAGGTCTTTTTTGAGCTATACCTTGAGCTAGCTCAGGGTCTGTACTTTTTAAAAGGTTTGAGAGAACCAGCCTGCGGGGTTGCTTTGGCACATGTTCTTCCAACATCCAAGAGCTGAATAAAGAAAACGATGAAAGTGCAAAAGGACAGCTGAAAAGCATGAAAGATGCTGCTAGAACATGCATTCTCTGGTTTTGAGATATGTTTCAGTGACTTATGATACTTACCTACAATAGAATTGAATTTTTTAAAAAGTGAAATGCACAAACTTTTCTGAAGAGCTCTATGAATGTTGTAGTTTAAAACCAGTATTGGGATAATCCTCTTACAAAATCAAGTTTGTCTATCATGTCACACATTTCATTAAAACCACCACAGAGCAGAAACTTGTTTGTCCTAGCTCCAAAACAGTGCTCTAGTAATAGCTATCAATCTCTTCATAAATCTGCCTTGTTTAAAATTCCATTCCAGAGCTGCTTCTCAGTTTTCCCTTTTGCCTTCTGATGTGAAGGGTTGTAATTCTTTTGAGGTATCCTGGAGCCTTTTCAAAAATAATGAAGATGCTACCTGAATCAGAATATATTTTTGACCTACAGCATAAAGGAATATTGTACTCTTTCAGCTTCAGTGTTTGGTAAGCCTTAAATCCTGATTCCACAGTATTTAATATATAAAGCAGCCATGTACTCTCCCACCATGCCGCCCTGGACTCATTCCATCAAAAGGACCCCTCTTTCCAGTTTCTGATAGGTTATCAGAAAGACTGAAGGCAGTAACTATCCATCCTTCCAATGTGCTTCATTCCAGCTACAGCTAAAAGTCTACCTCTTAACTTTTTAAAAAATCTAAACTACTTTGAGAACAATAGTGTTAAGTTATATATTATATATAAATATAATAAAATGAATAAATAATTTATGTAATTTTTGCAGTTATTGTTGGGGGTGTATTGCATCCTAAATACTACAGTCATATAAAATAACATGCCGAGTCAAGCTTAGAGTTGCTAGTCCCCTGGTGTGAGCAACCAAAAACCTCTAAAGGTATATGTGATCAAAATTACTAGGCTGTAATGTCCATTCTATGTATAGAAAATATTTAATCAAAAATATCTCTTTAAAATATCTTGCACATAAATACATAGATCAGTTTCACAGTAAGACTGATATATCTTCAAATCCCATAGTCTTACTGTGAAACTGATCTATGTATCTGTGTGTGAGATATTTTAGAGACATTTTTGATTAAATATTTTTGATACATAGAATGGATATTTTTTTTAAAAAAAGGTAAAGGTAGTCCCCTGTGCAAGCACCAGTCATTTCTGGCTCTGGGGTGATGTCACATCACGACATTTTCAGGGCAGACTTTTTACGGGGTGGTTTGCCATTGCCTTTCCCAGTCATCTACACTTCCCCCTCAGCAAGCTGGGTACTCATTTATAGCCTAGTAATTTTGATCACATATACCTTTAGAGGTTTTTGGTTGCTCATTGTTCATGTGATTTCTCTTTTTGTATTTCAGTCCTCTGGTGTGGGCAGGGCACCTCCTCCTCTGCCTCTTTTTTCCCCACTGCCACTCTAAAATGTTTTACCTTATAGCTTCCAGTGATTACTCAGGAGGTAGAACATCACTTCCAGGTTTTTCCTGGAAGTAATGCTATCACTTATGGCCACCCTTTATTTATTTATTTGTTTGTTTGTTTTTGTTTCAATAGAAAAACATACAACCAAACTATAAAACATGATAGCCAAGAATACCATCAACATTCTGTTACAAACCCTATGTTTACAGTTACCAACCATCTAGCTTTAGTTGCATCGAGGGAATTATATCCTTATTGCACAACAACTCTAAAACTGGTTTCCATGTTTCATCCTTCTCTGATAAGGGAACTACTGCACAAGAGTCCCCCAAAAATGGATTATGCATAATTCTCCCCATCAAAAATTGTTCCCAGAGTTTCTGGTACCATTGTCTAAGTAAAGAACTTGTGTGGGACTTCCAATTCCTAACAATAACCAAGTGAACAGAAGCAACCAATGTTGAGACAAAAGTTTTGATGGTTTTTTCTATCATTGAATCAGCCCAAAGATCCAGTAATAAGAATTCTGGGGAATAAGGCAATGGAAGACCCACCATGTTGGAAATCTCTTTATGAATCTGTAATGTACTCAATGATGAGATGTGTTGAATTCAACATACTTTATTAGCTGGTACATCACAAGAGGGCGAAACGCGGGCCGGGTCCCGCTTTATATACAAAGCCCAGAACAACCCTCGGACTGGATGTTGAGGATGGTGCGAAGGCAGCGCTGATGAAAGCGCTCAAGGAGTGGCAGATGATGACGGTATAATACCCACGATTTGGAGCCATAGATGAGGGTTGTCATCACAACCGCTTTGTAAACATTGATCTTTGTGCCCTTTTTCAGATGCTTGTTGCTCCACACTCTTTTATGCAGTCAGCCAAATGCACGGTTTGCCTTTGCCAGTCTATTGTCAATCTCCTTGTCGATCTTGGCGTCTGAGGAGATGATGCACCCCAAGTAGCTGAACTGCTGGACTGTCTTCAAAACTGATTCACCCACAGTGATGCAAGGAGGGTGATAATCTTCCTGGGGTGCAGGCTGGTGGAGAACTTTTGTCTTCTTCAGACTAACTTCTAGGCCGAATAGCTTGGCAGCCTCTGCAAAGCAGGACGTCATATGCTGCAAAGCTGATACCGAGTGGAAGACAAGTGCAGCATCATCAGCAAACAGTAGCTCTCGGATAAGTTTTTCCATTGTCTTGGAGTGGGCCTTTAGTCGCCTCAGGTTGAACAGGCTGCCATCGGTGCGATATCGGATGTAGACACCATCGTCATCATCTAAATCTACAGCGGCTCTTTGAAGCATCATGCTAAAAGAAGATCGTAAAGAGAGTTGGCGCGAGAACACAGCCTTGTTTTACACCTGTGCCTATTGGGAAGGGCTCCGAGAGATCGTTGCAGTGTCTGACTTGGCCTCGCTGGTCTTCATGTAGCTGGATGACCATACTGAGGAACCTTGGGGGACATCCTAAACGTTCCAAGATTTGCCACAGGCCGTTCCTGCTAACGGTATCAAAAGCTTTGGTAAGGTCGACAAAAGACACATATAGACCCTTGTTCTGTTCCCTGCATTTCTCTTGGAGCTGCCTGAGAATAAATACCATGTCGGTGGTGCTCCTGTTAGCTCTAAAGCCACACTGGCTCTCTGGAAGGAGTTCTTCTGCAATGGTGGGCACTAGTCTGTTCAGGAGTATTCTAGCAAGGATTTTGCCTGCGATGGAGAGCAGGGTTATCCCCCGGTAGTTGGAGCAATCTGACTTTTCCCCTTTGTTCTTATGTAGAGTAATGATGATTGCATCGTGAAAGTCCTGTGGTAGTTTGCCTTGTTCCCAGCAGGTGACAAGTACTTTGTGAAGTGTGCTATGTAGTACTATGCCCCCATGCTTCCAGATCTCTGGTGGGATTCCATCAACTCCCGCTGCCTTGCACTAACTCAGCTTAGAGGGAACACTGTTTATGGTGCAACCGTAAACACAGATACACCTTTCTCATTCTGTTGACTTCAATGGAATAAGAAGGGTGTAACTGTTTAGGATTTCAGATTTAAGCTTTGCTGAATCGCACATTCAAGGCTTGAAATTCCCAAAAGTCAGCATTTCCCCATCCCATTATTTTTAATGAAAGAGAAGTAGGGAAGAGGCAACAAATAAAAATCGTAATAACTTCACTGCTTCACTGGCAAAGGAGAATGTATTGTCAGAATCTGGCTATTGTTGCTGAAACAGAATTATAGTATTTTATTATTTACGTGTTGGAAGCATTTATTAGCTGTCTCTTTTTTAAAAAAAATGTTCAAAGCGATTTATGTAGGGGGAAAAAGTAAAATTCAGTACAACCCATTAAAACATTCATCTAACTGGAAATAAAAGGAATGAACAGGTTACAGCCAATAGCAAAATAAAACCTTGTTAATTAAATGGCATGGTTTATCAATATTGATTTGCATTACAGTATTCTTTATTGTAAACTGAAAAGCTGTTAATAAAAATCTGATTAATTAAAAAAAATATTGATTTGCTGACAGCAGAACCTTGACATTGGCATTAATGGGCATACACTTTTAAGAAGCAATAGTTAGCAACTCACAATAATGAGAATAAAATCTGCATATAAATATTCATATGCAAGATTCTGAAGCTTTGGATATATTGGGGGGGGGGGAGGAAGCAGCAAGATGAGAAGTCTTGATCTTCCTTCATATTTGTTTCTCCACCTTTTTAAAAGTAAAAGTTATGTTATCTTCCCCAGAAAGACATACAAAAGACTCCCTTGCACTTTTTGCTCTACAATCTCAAACTATTCACAGAAGTACATTAAACCTATACAGATGACCTTTCCAGCCATGTGCTTGGGATCCAAGAATCTGTTTGCTTTTTAAATCCAATTGATTGCAGTGGAAGCTTAATTCTTCCACTGAATGGAAC
Source organism: Heteronotia binoei (assembly GCF_032191835.1). Classification (NCBI taxonomy): domain Eukaryota; kingdom Metazoa; phylum Chordata; class Lepidosauria; order Squamata; family Gekkonidae; genus Heteronotia; species Heteronotia binoei. The sequence goes on from NC_083243.1 coordinate 67,985,003, forward strand.
AGGACTTCAAAGTGTTTAATGTGATTTATTCATCTCATGTGGTATTAGAAAAGTAAAAGTTTATTAACAAATGCTAAATGCACAGATCTATTTAAAAAAAAATAAAAGGCCAGTTGTCAGATAAGGCCTACTATATGACTGCAAATTTAGCATGTTTAAATTTGACTAATGCATCATCTGCTCTGATTATGGACCATTTTGACCAAGTTACTGTGATGGATATTGATAGGATCCTGGGAATGGTGTAGTCTGTCACATGTACACTGGACTCCTGCCCATCCTGGCTGCTTCATGAGCCCTTGATGATTATCATAAACCATCCACTATTTTTTTTTCACTGAACTTTTTATTGAATTGAATTCTATGGTGAACATTAACACTAATTATTAACCACTTTTCCCATCAATCTACTATAACATTAATCCGCATTTAACAATAGAAAACATTATTCAATGTATCCACATACAATTCATATACCTATACTAGTCAAGACCAATGTTCCCTGTAAGCTGCAGAGTCTTGTGAGCAAAAATTCTGTTTTGTGAGCTACTGGTATTGTGAGCTATTGCATAAATTATTGTGCTCTGGGGTCAACTTTCTGAGCTAAGATAAAAATCTGTGAGCTAGCTCACACTAACTCAGCTTAAGAACATGAGAACATAAGAGAAGCCATGTTGGATCAGGCCAATGGCCCATCCAGTCCAACACTCTATGTCACATAGTGGCCAAAAAATTATATATATATAAACACACACACACACACACGTATATATACACACTGTGGCTAATAGTCACTGATGGACCTCTGCTCCATATTTTTATCTAACCCCTCCTTGAAGCTGACTATGCTTGCAGCCACCACCATCTCCTGTGGCAGTGAATTCCACATGTTAATCACCCTTTGGGTGAAGAAGTACTTCCTTTTATCCATTTTAACCTGACTGCTCAGCAATTTCATCGAATGCCCACGAGTTCTTGTATTGTGAGAAAGGGAGAAAAGTACTTCTTTCTCTACTTTCTCCATCCCACGCATAATCTTGTAAACCTCTATCATGTCACCCCGCAGTCAATGTTTCTCCAAGCTAAAGCGACCCAAGCGTTTTAATCTTTCTCATAGGAAAAGTGTTCCAACCCTTTAATCATTCTAGTTGCCCTTTTCTGCATTTTTTCCAGTGCTATAATATCCTTTTTGAGGTGCGGTGACCAGAACTGCACACTATTCCAAATGAGACCGCACCATCGATTTATACAGGGGCATTATGATACTGCCTGATTTGTTTTCAATTCCCTTCCTAATAATTCCCAGCATGGCGTTGACTTTTTTTATTGCAATTGCACAGTCTTGACATTTTCAGTGAGTTATCTACCACGACCTCAAGATCTCTCTCTTGGTCAGTCTCTGCCAGTTCACAACCCATCAACTTGTATTTGTAGCTGGGATTCTTGGCATTACTTTGCACTTGGCCACATTGAACCTCATCTGCCACGTTGACGCCCACTCAGCCTGGGGGCTCTGTAAGGACTAGGAACCCATATCCCTAATTTCCTTGTGCTCCCAATAAGGTAATTTGACCCTCCAGAGGGGGAGCCACATAAACAAACAGGATTTAAACGGGACTGTATATTTATATAAAAAAAGCTAGCATGAAGGTAGTATGCCAGCAGGGGGGTGGGGGCTTTCCAGTGTTTATTTACCATTCAGTTCCCTCTATTTCATTTTATCCTAATCACCTTAATAACAATAATATCAAGCCTAATTACCTTCTAGATTAAACTTTCTTCCACTATCTGTTATCACATTTTTCCGCTTCTATTTACCTTCCAAGAAGTCAGCTTCATCTAGATGAAAAAGGAAAAAAAAGAGAAAGAAAACCAAATGGCTGCCTCTCAATCTGGAGCCAAGAAAACTTGGCAGGGTGGGGAAAAGACCCTCTCTCCTGTTAGAGAGGCTATTGTGGAGAGGCCCCCCTCTCTCCTCCTAACGACCAGTGTTACAACCCAAACTTAATATATATATTTCTAACTGTCTATTTTGCATTTCTAAATATTAAAACTCAAAAACATTACTAATATTGCTTAATAACCTTAAACCAATAGCTAATATTACTTAGAAAACCTTTCTGTTTAATATTACACAAAAAACTTACGTCTTTCCCAACATTTTAATCTTTAAATTGCACCCTAAATTATTCTTAACAGACATTCAAAACTTTATCCCCATGACCGTCTATAATTTTACACATGCTGCTAACAATTTCTGTCCAGATAATTCATCAAAAGCCATATAAGTTTTGCCTTCCAGATGCACAATAATGTTCCCTAAAGGTAGCCAGTGAAATTTAACTCCATTTCTCTTGAGTTTATCAGCCACTCCTTGTAATTTTCTCCGTAAAGCAAGAATTTCAGGTGGTAAATCAGGAAAGAACTGCGCTATTGTGTCAGCCAATTGCAATCCTTGTTTTTCTCTTGCCATGTGAAGTAATTTATTCTTTTGCTGAATGTCTACAAATTCCACTAATATATCTGGAGTCACTTCTATTGGAGCATTCTTCGATGAAGACAGACAAAAAGCTGCTGTGATTACCCTTTGATTTGAAGCTGTTATTCCAAACAGAGATAAGAGCCAGCTGTTTAAAAACATACACAAATCTTCTTCTGGTGAGAAATACTTTGAAACACCCCTGATTTTAGTTGTGCATTCTCTTGATTTTATGTCCTGTAATATAATTTTATTCTTTGCCCACATCCCAAAGTCTTTCATTGCTTTCAGTTCTTCTGCTGTTTTTTTTTAATACTTGTAAAGCTATTTCTGCTTTTAACTCTGTATCCTTCATAGCAGTCATCAGTTGTTCAAACTTCTTCTGCATTGGTTCAACAGTTCCCTGAAGTTTCCCCAGTTCTGTTTTTAAGTATCCAATCTTCCCCTTTAAACAGTCAATGCCTTGGCTGAACTCATTTTTCATTTCTGTAAGAACATTAGTTATCTTTGTTTGGAAACTTGTATCTGGACTCATTCCTCCCAACTCCATTTTCTCTAAGGAGAGCAGCTGCAACTCGTCTTCTGACTCAGACACTGACCTTGTTAGTTGTCTGTTTGGAGGATTTTTACCACCTTTTTTTCCTTTCGTTCTTTCCATCACAGACCTTGTGTAGTACATGCAAAACAATGCCTTAATTTCAGTGCAATTGTATAATATTCCCCATCCACTACTTTAAAAACCATCCCTAGATTAAAATGATGTTTAATCTAATCTAATTTTTCTAGGCAGAGTGATTGAGAGAACAGTAGTGGACCAACTACAGGCCTTCCTGAGTAATTCATGGACTCTAGACCCTTTCCACTTTGGTCTCAGACCAGGCTGCTAGAGATAGAGAGACAGCTCTTGTAGCTTAAATTGATTATCGCTACCTGAATGTAGACCAAGTCTACATTACTCCTCTTGGATCTGTTTGCAGTCTTTGATACAGTAAGCCATGCCATCCTACTGAGGTGTTTGGAGACAGATGTAGGTATCAGGGAATATGCCTTGGTCTGGTTTAAATTGTTCCTCATGAAATACTCAAATCGTTGCCATTGAAGACCAGCTATCTTCAGTTTGGGTGTTATCTTGTGGAGTTCCTCAGGGTGCAATTTTATCCCCCATGTTCTTCAACCTCTCCTAAAAGCCTCTTGGAGAAATCATTCATATCTTTGGAATTGAATGTCATCAAAATGCAGATGACACCCAGCTTTACATCTCTCTACCAAAATCCCCTTGTGATGCATGGAAGTCCTGAGCCATTGCTGCAATGCTGTGGTCAAATTACTGAAAGCAAATAAATAAAAACTCAATTCAGACAAGATGGAAGTGATGCTGATCTTGAAGGATGTCTTGAGGGACCTTGTGCTTGCTACTTTCAGCTAACACTTGTTGATTCAGTTAAGAGCCTTGGGGTTACACTGGATCCAGCATTACTGCTGAAGAAGCAAGTTAATGTAGCTTCAAACAACACATTCTTCCAACTCAGTCTAGCCCACAAGATGGTCTCCTACCATGACTTGGCTGATCTGGTAATTTGGAGACTCCTGTTTGTTCAAACTGCCAGCTAAGTTATTGTCAGGAACTAGGCAGAACATGCAGATCATTCCATTTCTGCAATCACTGCTTTGGTGACCATAAATTACCTGGGCTCAATCCAGTGTATTACATATCATATACAAAGCCCTTCATGGCCCTGATCTCTGGTGTCTGAAGGACTACCCCTCTCCCTGTGCTCCATCACAGCAGCTTTGCTCATCCCAGCAGGGTCTTCTTCAGGTAAAAGTAAAGGTAGCCCTCCCAGTCTCCCTCTATGGCCAGCTTTTGAGAGGAAAGAAGTTTTAACATGGTGTCATGCTGGTGGCACAACATCACAATACCAAGAGATGACATCACATTGTTGGCATGACATTGATGTGATGCTGTACAATTTGGGCACCATTCCATGATAAAACCATGGATTTCATACCAACAATGTGATGTCACTTCCAAGCATTTGCTGGAAGTGATAGTGTGCCATCAGCATGCCATTGCCCCCCCCCCATCTCCTCCAACTGGTTACCAACCATTAGCTGGCAACCCTTGATATTATATGCAAATTAGATGTAGATTTTGCCCTTGTCTTCATTACAGAAATAATTCATGGGGTTATTAGGACGTACATTCTTTATTTTAAGTAAAAAATACGTTCTCAGCCTAACAGTAAAAAAGAAATCTGATACTTTTATGCACCTTGGAGAATCCTGTTTCTATTTTCCTCCTTCAAATGCCTGGGAAATGAAATATAATGATCCCTCTAGACCATGAGATACAACCTTTTATATAGCAGGATGGATTGTTGAAGGAAATACTTCTCTTTGGGGAACACTAGAGATCTGAGTGTAATGTTGAAAACTCAGATCTTCAAATGCTGACAAAATTTTATCCTTCACAAATATGATTCCCTTTTGGTAAATGGCTAAAGGGCACAAAGAGAATATACATCAAGTTCAGAAGACACATTTTAAAAATAAATGACACTATATGCAAATCAGCTTGGAAATGTTTATTCATATTTAAAATTCCATTGCATAGCAGCAGTGATAATCTCCTCTGACCCCTATTACCAAAGTAAAAACCCCTTTTATGTTTTATAGGATGAAAGGAAAAATGTTACTGATGTCTTTGTAATTCTACAGGATATGTTGATATATCTAATCTAATGTACATATCCTGTAGAATTACTGTGATTCTATAGGATATAGACTCATAGAATCATAGAGTTGAAAGACTGCAATAAAAAAAAGACTATAATTAAAAAGGTTAGTGCTATGATGGGGATTATTAGGAAGGGAATTGGAAACAAATCATCCAGTATCATAATTCCCCTGTATAAATCAATGGTGCAGCCTCATTTGGAGTACTGTCTACAATTCTGGTCACTACACCTCAAAAAAGATGCTATAGCATTGGAAAAAGTGCAGAAAAGGGCAACTAGAATGATTAAAGGGTAGGGACACTTTCCCTATGAAGAAAGGTTAACGTGTTTGGGGCTCTTAGCTTAGAGAAATGTTGACTGAGGGATGACATGATAGAGGTTCACAAGATTATGCATGGGATAAAGAAGGTAGGGAAAGAAGTACTTTTCTCCTTTTTTCACAATACAAGAACTCATGGACACTCAATTAAATTGCTGAGCGGTTGGGTTAGAATGGACAAAAGGAAGACACCCAAAGGGGATTAACACATGGAACTCACTGCCCCAGGAGGTGGTGGCAGCTACATGCAAAGAGGGCTTCAACAGGGGATTAGATAAACATATGAAACAGAGGTCCATCAGTGGCTATAGATGGAACTCTCTGTCTGAGACAGTGATGCTCTGTATTCTTGGTGCTGGGAGGGGCAACAGTAGGAGGGCTTCTAGTGACCTGGCCCCACTGGTGGACCACTTGATGGCACCTGGTTTTTTTAGCCACTGTGTGACATGAAGTGTTGGATTGGATAGGCCCTGATCCAACATGGGTTTTCTTATGTTCTTATGAACCCCCTGCACAATGAAGGAACTTCACAAATACACACACACACACATCCCCCAGTGAGCCCTGACCCATGCCCAGAAAATGGCAAACACTTCCAAGATCCTGGCCAAACTACCCTGGAGAAAAAATGCTGACTGACCCCAAAGTGGCATTTTCCTGGATATGTAAGAAGAGGCCATGAGAACTAAGCACTGATGCAACCCTTCCTGCCCGCCTTCTCATGATCTGCCTGATTCACAGAATCAGTATTGCTGTCAGATGACCACGTAGCCTTTGTTTAAAAATGTCCAAAGAAGGAGAGCCCACCACCTCCTGAGGAAGTCTGTTCCACCAAGGAACCGCTCTGTCAGGAAGTACATCCTAATGTTTAGCCGGAAACTCTTTTGATTTAATTTCAACCCATTGGTTCTGGTCCTACCTTGTGGTGCAACAGAAAACCAGTCTGCACCAGCCTTTATATGACAGCCCTTCAAGTACTTGAAGATGGTGATCATATCACCTCTCAGTTGTCTCCTCTCCAGGCTAAACATACCCAGCTCCTTCAACCATTCCTCATAAGACTTGGTGTCCAGACCCCTCATTGCCTTCCTCTGGACATGTTCCAGCTTGTCTATATCCTTCTGAAATTGTGGTGCCCCAAACTACTCACAATACTCTAAGTGAGGTCTAACCAGAGCAGATTAAAGCGATACCATCATTTCATGTGGTCTGGACACTATACTTCTGTTGATAAAACCCCAAAGGGAATTTTCCTTTTTAGCCATCACATCACACGGTTTCAACCCCTCCCAATTTAGTGTCTTCTGAAATTTCATAATAATAATATTTAATTTGTATCCCGCCCTCCCTGCCGAAGCAGGTTCAGGGCGGCTCGCATAGTATAACATAAAATACAAACATTACAATAATAAAAGCAAACTGGTTACATAACAAAATTACATATTACAGTTCATTTATATATATTATTACATTAAAACCATCTAATTAAAACCATCAAATTCAATTACAACAATTAGTTTGGTGCTACAGTCTCAATGTTACTCATCTTATAATTTTATGTGGCGACGGTACAATAGGTTCCACATTAAGAAAAAGCCAGCTGAAAGAGGGTAGTCTTGCAGGCCCTGCGGAACTGGGTAAGGCTCCACAAAGCCCGCACCTCTTCTGGTAATTGATTCCACCAGTGGGGAGCTGTGATCGAAAAGGCCCTTTCACTTGTAGCTTTCAGTTTGGCCTCCTTTGGCCCGGGGATTGTCAATAGATTTTGCTAACCAGATCTCAGTACCCTCTGGGGAACATATGGGGAGAGACGGTCCCTAAGGTAGGCAGGTCCTGAGCCATATAGGGCTTTAAAGGTAATAACCAGCACCTTGTAACGAATCCAGTACACAATTGGCAGCCAGTGCAATTCCCACAGCCTCAGTTGTATGTGCTCCCACTTAGGGAGTCCCAATAACATTCTGGCAGCCGCGTTCTGCATTAGCGGCAGTTTCCAGGTTCGGCATAGGGGCAGCCACATGTAGAGGTCATTACAGTAGTCTAACCTCTAGGTGACCGTTGCATGGATTACTGTTGCCAGGTCGTCACGCTCCAGGAAGGGGGCCAACTGCCTTGCCCGCCTAAGATGAAAAAAGGCGGATTTAGCAAAGGCTGCTATCTGGGCCTCCATTGACAAGGAAGGCTCCAGTAGCACCCCCAAGCTCTTGACCTTGCGCGCCGTTTCCAATGATGCACCATCAAAAGCTGGCAGAGGGATTTCCCTTCCCAGGCTGCCACGGCTCAGGCAAAGGATCTCTGTCTTCACTGGGTTCAACTTCAACCTACTCAGCCTGAGCCATCCTGCCACGGCTTGCAATGCTAGGTCCAGGTTTTCTGGGACACACCCAGGCCATCCATCCATCAGTAGATAGAGCTGGGTGTCATTGGCATACTGGTGACAGCCCAGCCCATACCTCCGGGTAATCTGGGCAAGGGGGTGCATGTAGATGTTAAACAACATTGGGGAGAGCACCGCCCCCTGTGGCAGCCCACAATTAAGTGGATGCCTCTAGAACAGTTCTCCCCCAATCGTCATCCTTTGTCCCCGACCATCAAGGAAAGAGGAAAGCCATTGCAAGGCCAGCCTCTGGATCCCCGCATCGGCAAGGCAGCGGGTCAGTAACTGATGGTCAACCATATTGAACACAGCCAATAGGTCTAACAACATCCGCACTGCCAAATCGCCTCAATCTAGATGCCGCTGGAGATCATCCACCAGGGCGACCAGCACTGTCTCCGTCCCATGACCCGACAAAAGCCGGACTGGTGGGGATCTAGGATGGAAGCGTCATCCAGAAAACTGCAACTGTAACACTACTGCCCTCGCAATAATTTTGCCCAAAAAGGGCAAATTTGAGACCGGTCAGTAATGTGCCAATTCGGTCAGATCTGATGCAGCCTTTTTCAGGCGAGGGCGGACCACAGCCTCTTTAAGAGGCGTTGGGAAAAGTCCCTCCAAGAGGGATCTATTTACGATGTCCCGTATAGGACACCTAAGCTCCCTCTGGCAAACTTTAATTAGCCAGGAGGGGCACGGGTCCAGATCACAAGTTGTTGGGTGTACAGTAGAGAGGATTCTGTCAACTTCCTCCAAGGTGAGTGTGTCGAAGCGATCCAGAACTGGACCAGAAGACAGGCACAGGGCCTCGAGTTCACATACTATATCGAATGTGGCGGGGAGGTCGTGGTGGAGCGACACAATCTTATCTGCAAAAAATTTCGCAAAAGCCTGATAGCCTATCTTTAATTCTCTAGCATTTGGCCTGCCTTGCGGCAGTGTTGTAAGATTCCAAATCGTCCTAAACAATAGTGCCGGGCACGAATTTGCAGACGCAATCTTGGCCGCAAAATAAATCTTCTTTGTGGCTTTGACTGCCATCTCATAGGACTTCATAAACTCTCTATAAGATGTTCTAGTCGCTTCGTCTCGAGTACGCTGCCATTGCCTCTCTAACCGTCTGAGTCCTCGTTTCAGCTATTGCAGCTCCAGGGTATACCACGGGGCCAGCTTAACGCGAGGGCACAGAGGGCGTCGAGGTGCGATCTCATCAGTGACTCTCGAAAGCCAGCCATGCCAGGACTCAACCAGATTATCCAGAAAGTCGCCAGGGGTCCCAAAGAGCCATTTGGAACCACTCAGGGTCCATCTGCAGGCGAGCCAAAATAAGCTTGCCGCCCAAACGGGCTTGGGGTGGAACATCCACATGAGCCTTGAGGGCAAAGTGGTCAGACCATGGCACCGCCTCCGCAGTAATATCGTCCACCAAAATCCCAGCCGCAAAGATCAAATCTAACATGTGCCCCGCCTGGTGAGTGAGCACATGTTAGGGAGCAGACACCTGCTGACTGAGCTCCGTCAAAGGGGAGTAGTTGTTTGTTTTTATTTCAGTTGTAGCCTTTATTATTTCAGTTTTAGCCTTTATACTCCTTTATACTCCTATAGTAATCTTATCTGCAACCTTTTATAATGGTGGGGGAGGAGTGAGGGCTTTAAATGAGCAAACAGTAATGAGACTGCAGCTCCTCACTCCACACGGACTTTTTGACTGTGTTACATTTGGTCTCGACTGCTGGAGATTTTAGCCTTGAGATTTATACATCAGCAGAAGGAAAGCCTTTACTGAAAAAAGTTGCACTACGGGCTAGGCTTTTCTTTTTTAAAAAAGAATCTCAGTACCTTGTGTCTGGCTTTGCGGCTTTTAGAGGGTTTTTTTCTCTCACCTTCTGAGCCTAGGTCTGAATCCCAGTTCTTCATTATGGGCGTCAGCAAAAGAACTCATGACCTAGATGACTCTTTCTCTCAGCCAGCACGTAAACAAACTAAAATTAATGATTTCTATGCTTCAAGTCTACTCCTACCAACCTGCCATATTCCAACTTCCAACCACTTTACACCCCTCATAAATCTCGAGGAAGATACCAACTCCACTGACGGGAGGGAAGATAAATCTCTCCTGATGCAAACAGTTGCTACAAGTGATCATATACAGCTAACTGCTAAAACTGTTGAATCTATTTTTGAGAGACTTAGACAAATTGAAAATAAAATTGACCACTTATCTCAGAAATTCTTGCTAAATACCAAAGTTAAAACAAACCCTGGGAAATTAGCAAGTGAAGAGTTGAAGAGCCCAAAGAAGAACTTGGTACAGCAGCGGTGTGAGGAGGGAGCCCAATTAAAATTAAAGCTGCAACCTTCCAAAGTGTGTTTAACTGTCTGCCCTTACAAAGGACAGAAGTTCTTATGGAACTCAATTCGATGAGCTATTTCCCATCTAAAAGCCCTTCTAAGGGGGAAATTACCATCAATTGACTTAATTATGGTGAAACCTCTTACCAGCCCAGATAAGGCTCAAAGAAACTTGCTCACTTTCAGCAGTTCCAGGATCCCCAGTCTGCTGCAGTCACAGAAAGACTTCCTTCACACCAGGGGGATTTTTCCAGCTAGGGTCTTTGTCAATTCTCTTATAAACCCCCTGCTACCCTACTGGCAAAAAGAGGGCTCTTTGACAGAGGACATCAATTTCAAGGCAGGAATGATGAAAGCTGGAGACCAGAGTGGCTTGGCTCAGGGTCCTGATTCACCTCCTACCTAAACCTAGCTTCAGAGCATCTCCTTCTTGAGAACTCCAAACAACAGGATCTAATTAACTCTTTCACAGCCCTCCCATCTACGGAACAACTTGCAATCACAACTAAATTCAAAGTGTTGAGGGACAAACTTTTGAAAACAAAAAGTGATCACACACAACAAGTATCTAACCTGCTCATGATGCCCAACACTCTTGAGAATGGTTCATCTTTATCAGTCCCTCTAACTCCTCTCATTTCTATGGAGGTAGACCAAAGGAAAACAGGAGTAAACCACTCACCCTTCCTACAAGTGAATCCTGAAGAGAAGACTGATTTAATTTCCACCATAGAAGGCAAATTGGATCTCAAGGAGAACCTTGAGTCATCAACACAAGCTGAAGTTCATACGTCTCCAGTAATGGCTGAGAACCCCCTTCTGAGCAGCAATAGTGAGATCGTGTGGCCAAATACAAGTCAACTAATTAAGAACATCTCAAGCGGCTTGGGTAATGGATCTGTGGAACCAATGGCACCCTTGAACAACTAACTAGAGAAGACTGACTCATCGCCCCTTTCATACTCTCACCATCCAAACTCTTCACCATTCTGAATAATAAGATCATCTCCTGGAATGTGGCCAGCTGGCAGGATAAGGCTAAGGATGCTGAGTTTACAAGATATCTTAAATTGGGAGAGTTCCAGTGTCTCCATGGATGACACTCGGTCCATAGCCTGCCTAGAGGCCACGTCGTCAGCATGGACGTTGAAGTCACCTTGGGTACTCCAATGCCCAGCCTGTTATTATTTATGGACTTGGCATTGCATAACACCAATGATGGAGGTGAGTAATTCAACCTGGCCCCACTACCTGTCACCATCGTGATGGGTCACAGACCAAAAGGTGGCCAAGCACCATCTTGTCTTGGCCTCCTTCCCTTATATCGATGTCTGTTCCCACCATCATACCTTCCACTCCCCAGGAGTACTGGAATCCCCAGGCCTGTCATCTCCCATTGGTCTCTACTTCAGCCTCAACCAATGTAGAAAGCACAACTCACACCCTGGAATTAATTAACTCCCCAATCCTCAACATCCTTGCCAATCAATTCCCTTAATTTACCAACCTGCCAATTCTAAAAGTTAACCAACAAATTAAGCCCAACCCACAATCTCCCTTTTAAATTAATTAGCTAAAATATTTAAATTAATTCTAATGGCATTAGTAATTATAGAAACCCTCCCCAACAATAAAAACCCTTAATTAATTTGCCAAAAATATATATTCTATCTGAAAGCCAATCAATTCAACAATAAATTTCTCTATAAATTAGTTAACTAAAACAAGTCATCAATTAGCAGTTAAAATTCAATCATTATAAATTAGCAGCTCAGAGATAGTTGGAGATAGATGTAGCAAAATAAAGTGCTGCTGTGCTTCTATAGTGCAGATGTTGTGCAAAATATCCTCAAAGTGCGGTTGTGCGAAAAGCAGGGTCCCTACTTCTCCAAAGCAATTTAATAATATTATTAATAAGCAATTTAATGGTAATAAATTTAATATGTACCTGATTATACAGATGAATAGCAGAAGTTCCAGTTCTCTGTATTATTATTATTGGCAACAAGCAAATAATAAAGCTGAGTAATTTTCCACTTCACAAATATGCATTTGCTCTTTAAACAAGATCTTCATCCTGGCCATTGAGACATGCAATTACTTACTTTTACTCTTCCATATGTTTAAATAAAGAAATTGGGCTAGCTTACTTCACAAGTTTGTATTTCATTCAGTATAATGCGAGTTCATCTGATAAAGAGATGTCACCTGACCTCTTTCATTTACCTACAAAAATCCTAAGACTCCAAGTAGGGGGATGGACGGTGACTCAGTGGTAGAGCATCTGCTCGGTAAGCAGAAGGTCCCAGGTTCAATCCCTGGCATCTCCAAAAAAGGGCTCAGGCAAAAAGGTGTGAAAAACCTCCGCCTGAGACCCTGGAGAGCCGCTGCCAGTCTGAGTAGACAATACTGACTTTGATGGACCAAGGGTCTGATTCAGTATAAGGCAGCTTCATATGTTCATATGTTCAAGTAAAGTTATGGGACTCAACAACCCCAAATTCCTTGTAGACAATCCAAGAACAACAACCTAAACGAATGTTTCCAGTTCGTTTTTTGTGTGGTTGTACTTACCATATCTGCTTCCAAGGGGCTCAAGGCAACATATTGTTGATCATATTGCTCTTCTCTTACAGAAATGCAATTCTTTCCAGAAAAGGGTTGCCAACTCCAAGTTGGGAAATTCCTAGAGATTTGGGGCAGAGTATACAGAAGGTGAAGTTTGTGGAGGAGAAGGAGCTCAGTAGGGATGTGATGCCATAAAGTCCATCCTTTGTAGCTGCAATTTTCTCCAGGGGAACTGATCTTTGAAGTCTGGAAATCTGTTGTTATTCTAGTAGAACTTCAGACCTCATCTGGAGATTGACAGCCACACTTTACACCCTAATAAACTCTTAGGGCCTATGCAATCATAGGTAAAGAGAGAATTCATTTTGGCTCCAACTGGGAAATTATGATTTTAACTACAGGCAAGAAAATGTTGTTTCATGATAACAGTGTCAGGTTTATATGAGAAATTAGCACACCTTTGTAACCAAAAGATAGTTTGTGGAACCTCACCACACTCAGGCCAAAATGAATAAACAGGACAATAATTTATCTTCCCCATCAAGAGTGTTCTTTGCAATACAGACCTGCTCAGTAACCTTATCAAGTCCTTCATGAACACAGTAAGTCCATCTCTTGCCCTATGTGCACAGCTCTAGAAATAACCTAAAATATCCCAAAAACTGGCTATCTACCACTGACAGAAAGTAGCACAAAGTTGTAGTGTATGAAGGCCCACTTTGAACATGCATTTTGGGTCAAGTGACATCCTGAAATTATCTCTGCACCATTTATGACAAGGTACAATGCCCCGATCCCCTCCCCACATTGTGGAACTCAGGAAAACTATTTTCATGCAACAGGAATCAGACAACATATGGATCCTTCCCTTTGAACTTCCTAACTCTGCTCTCTCCCCCACCCCTTTCCTTTACTCCCAGCATTACCTTTCCTCCCCATTCTCCTCCTCCTCTTCTCCTCCTCCTTGCAGGGACACCACACATGCCTCCATGGGTGGGCTTTGCTTGGTCTAGCTGTGGATGGATGCATCTAGCTTTTCGGGATGACTTCCATTAGGAATTTTTATTGCTTGTTTATTACTTTTAGCCAATTTGTGTGGTGTGTTAGATTTGAATATGCTATTCAGATCTTGATATATTTTATTGCATTGTATTTAAACCATTGTTTTTAATTGCTTCAGCACATCAGTTCCGGGGGGGTGAGGGGGAGGAAGTTGTATAGGTAGCTCTATAGAAGTGATACAGGTAGCTCTACGACTCAAGCATCCTCTTTGACCACAAAAAAAGGTTATGTAAGGGATCACAAGACTTGCATGATTTTAAGCCATGTTGAATGGATGCTTTAATAAGGAGGAGAACTGCTGGGTGAGTATGAGTGACAAGTTGTTGGTAAAACCTTAGAGTTTCCAGGAATTCCTAAACCAACTCCATATCACTTTCATTATTTAATTGAGAGTTACATAGTTCTGCTACCACTCAGAGCAGTAGCAGATAATGGGAATGAGGGCAGGCGATTGTCACCCCCACCAGGGTAATCGGACTCTGACTAAAACATAAGAACATAAGAGAAGCCATGTTGGATCAGGCCAATGGCTCACCAAGTCCAACACTCTGTGTCACACAGTGGCTAAAACCCAGATGTCATCAAGGGGTCCACTAGCAAAGCCAGAACTCCAGAAGCCCTCCCACTGTGGCCCCCAAGAACCAAGAATACAGAGCATCACTGCCCCCGACTTTGGCCCTTTATGCACTCCTGAGAATCCCAGCAGGCAAGCCTTTAAGCTTGTCTTCAGATTTCTGTGCCTGCCATGCCCAACATTCTTTTTTGATCCATTGTACTTATTCTGTAGTCTGTATATTTATTCTGCATCTATAACCAAACCCCACGCCACACCAGGGTGGGCAGATCACTTGTGATGTTTGGGGGGTGCAGTCCAAAGGATTTTTAGTTTACACAATTGCCCTGTTGCAGCTGCACAGTAGTATCGAGCAGGGCCGGCCCTAGGGTGCATAGTGCCTCAGCTAGCCTCACTGCCCGCCGCCTCCTCCACGCCATGCCCTGCCATTTCCCTGCCCACCTCTGTGGCACCTCCTCCTTCACAATTTTAATGCCCGGGAACAGGCAGTGAAGTGCTTCATTCACAGGGCTCTTTAAAGGTCACCCCCTCCGCCCACTGATTAGCTGATCAGCAGGTAAAATGGCACAGAGGCTGGTGGCTCCTATGCCGGCCTTCCCGCACTCAGGACGATCAGCACTGGGGCAGCAGCGGCAGGAAGGATGAGCAACCCACTGAAAAAGTAGCTGCACCTCTGTCTCCTCCCCCACTTCCTTCCCACTCCAGGAAGGAAGTGGGGAGGAGGCAGCGGCACGGCTGCTTTTTCAGTGGCTCGCCCGTCCTTCCCGCCACTACTGCCCCAGCAGTGATCGTCCTGAGCACGGGAAGGCCAGCATAGGAGCCACCGGCCTCCATGTTGCTTTACCTGCCAATCAGCTGATCGGCGGGGGGGGGGAGGGGTGGCCTTTAAAAAGCCCTGGGAGCATGGAACTTCACCACCCCTGGCATTAAAATTGGGAGGGAGGGAGAGGCAAATAGGGATTTGCCTAATGAACAGGGGTGAAGGCCGATTTTGATGGTCCCGCCCTGCCCTAGGCAAATGCCTAGTTTGCCCAGTAGGTGGGCCGGCCCTGGTGTTGTGTAACCACCTTTCATCTAAATCCTCCTTGTTCAGTTCGGTGCACCAAATTGACTAGAGCAGCTGCTAAGCTCCCTTTTCTTATTGCCAGTGGATTCTGTTATCAGCCACCATGAAAAAGGGAAAGAGTACACCCAAAGCTGGTTTTCCCCCTTGCTTGAAGAACTGTTTTCAAAGCTGTAAAGCTCCCCTTTTGTTATTGCCAAGCTGTAGTGGGGAGGGATGCCAAGCTATGGTGAGAACCTGCTGGCAGACAGATCAGGTGGCAGAACATATGAAGCATGCGGGGGGGGGGGGGAATCTAATGGGAGGTCTAGCACAGGAGAGGAGTTGAAAGTTGGAAAACTAAGCAGAGGAGCAGGCACAGCATGGGCATCTGATTATGCTATGCTGGGGGGAGGGGTGCCCAGAGGCACAGACATTGAGGATCCTAGGTTCCAAAGTGCAAAAGGAGGAGATCTAACTGGAGGTCTAGTGCAGGGATGTGTGTTGAAAGTTGGAAAACCAAGATGAGGGGCAGGCACAGCTCTGATAATGCTAAGTCAGGGGGTGGATGTGCAGAGGTACAGAAGTTAAGGATCCTAGGGTCCAAAGTGCAAAAGGTAGATCTAACTGGAAGTCTTGCACAGGAAGGGAGTGGAAAGTTGGAAAAGCAAGATGAGGGGCAGGAACAGCAAGAGGAGCAGATGATGTTAAGATGGAGGGGTGGGTGCCCAGAGACATGAAAGTCAAAGAACCCAGGATCCACAGTGCAAAAGGGGCTGGGAAGAAATCAAGTGTGGAAGCACATACACCACTGCCTCTCTGGCCACACATTCAGCATCTCCCCCTGAAGGCACAAATCTTTTTTTAAAAATTACTTCACACAGACATGTTACCTCTAGCCACACCTTTAAAGCATTCCCTGACAAAAGGCTATGCAAAGGATCACAAGACCCACAAGAACAAAAGTCATGAAGGATGGATGCTCTAATAAGGAGGATAATTGGGTAAGACTGAGTGACAAGCAGTTGGGATCCAACTCAGTATCTAGATGGTCTTAAGCTCCACCATCTCTTACTACAGAAAAATAAATTGTCAAGAGGATCTAAATAAGTGTAAAATCTCTGCTCTGAATGCCAAGATTGCAAACACTGCACACAGGCCTAGAACAATTTAAAAATACCAGTGTAAAATGATTGCATACATTTTAAATTAGGCTTGCATTTTGATCCTCTGGCAGTTTTCCTTTGGTGGAAGGGTGCTTCTGTTGATGGTGGAAGAGGAGGCCTTTTATGGCCCTCCATTTTATTTCAGAGTTGGGAATCAGAGAATGAGCACTGTAAATGGGCAGGCTCATACTATTGGAGACAACCCCACACAGTCCCTGGTCCTATGGATGACTTTAAGTGTCATAACTAGCATTTTCTGTTTGGACTGTATGCTTATTGGTAGCTAGCATAAATCCTTCAGCATAGGTTAAATATATACTCTTTATACCAGAAAGTGTGTGTCGGGGGGTGGCGGAGGGATCTGATCATAAGAAACAGTGTGGGTTGCAATTTAGGAGTCAAAGCCCAGAAGATGAAAGAAATTGTAATTCCTTTATTATGTGTCCTACTTCGTGAGTTAGGAAAATATGCCTTGAAACAATATGGGACAACTACAGAAGCACGGGAAGACATAAATGGACAGATGGAAACACAAATTCTTTTATTACTATAGTTTCATGATAACAGCAAGCAAAGTGATTTGTTTTGTTATGATGTTTGGTTTGGATCAGGATCATATGCAGGGCAGGTGGCACTTGGTAACTCTCTGTGGCCCTGACTTGACAAATATAATAAAGCCAAAAGCAGGAGTTGGAGACTTCACATCTTTGTTGTCACACATAGAAATGCGCACTCAGCCCAGCCTACTGTGGTCATCCTCATGTTCTGCATCTGAGCACCTGCTCCTAATAGCAGCAATGAAAGATCCTGGCATGGAAAGTATCTGTTGTTTTAAATCCTGTTTTAAAGGGAATTGTTGAAGAATATACTTTTAGTTGTACTAATTAATTGAATAATATAGCAAATTTATTAATGACTGTTAAAATGGCAATAGCTTATTATGGAAGGGGGGAAACCCAGGCATTGGCAGACACTATTTATTCATGCTTTTTTTGATATTTTTCTCCCTAAAGGGTCCAAAGTGGCTTACAGAAAATACCAACATACAGCTTAACAGTTTAACAATCAGTATAAAAATACAACACAAGGAAGTAAGGAAGGACAAAAAAGTGGACTGGTTCTGATCCACCTGGCTGCTTAGCACAGACCCCAGTTAGGATTGCCAACTCTGACTTGGGAAATTCCTGAGGAGGCTAGGTTTGGGGGAGGGGAGGAATCTCACTGGGGTGTAATTCCATATACTGCCTCCTCCAAAGCAGCCTTTTTCTCCATGGGAACTGATCTCTGTACCTTGAAGATCAGCTGTAATTATGGGAGATTTCCAGGCTACAACTGGAGGTTGGCAAGCTTAGCCCTAGGTCACAAGCCACAGGCTATGAGCCACATGTCTTGTAATTATAAGCCATTATACTGATAGGAATTGATAGCAATGCCCTCAGGCACCAAGGTTCTTTGACTTGTGTGGCTAGCCAATTACAGTCACACAGTGAGACAAAATCCAGACAGCAAAAAGAGGAAACAAAAGTTTATTCGAATAAAGAACATGCAGCCAAAGATTCGGCTCAGTTGTTCACTGAGCTCCAGTTGTGTTCAGACTTTTATACCCTTCATCGCTCCTTCCCTTTACATCATTAATCTTACGTCACTAGGCATGGGGAAAAGCTGACAGGGAATGCATGTCAGGGGAAAGCCGACAGGAGATGAAATGTCTCTGGTTCGGGAGGACTCATCTCAAAGAGATGAAGGGTTAGCTGTTACTTTTCTACCAGGTAATGGATCACAGTTGTCCACTGAGATGGTGACAAACAGTATGGAGTGTCTGCCAAAGTCTCGAGGCAGCAGGAGGAAGGTTGCGAGCCTAACTTGCCTGGGAAATTATAGATGTTTGTATACAAATGCTAGAAGTGTTCGAAGTAAAATTGGTGAGTTGGAATGTTTAGTGTTGGAGGAAAACATAGACATTGTGGGAATTTCAGAAACTTGGTGGAATGAGGAGAATCAGTGGGGCACGGTGATTCCTGGATATATATATCCTATTGGAAGGATAGGGAGGGAAGGGTTGGAGGTGGGGTGGCTCTGTATGTCAGAGAGGGTATATAGTCCAGTAAGACTGAGGTCAAAGAATTAGATTCCCTTCTAGAAATGCTTTGGGTCGAAATAGAGGGCCCAAAAGGAAATTTAACTATGGGAGTGTGTTATCACTCACCAAATCAAAAGATAGAGGACGATTATAATATGATGGAAGGATTAAAGATAGCAGCTAAACATAAAAACTGTGTCGTAATAGGTGATTTTAACTACCCACAGATTGATTGGGTCAATATGTGTTCAGGTCGAGAGAAAGAGATTGAGTTTCTAGATGCTCTCAATGACTGTGCTATGGAGCAGATGGTCACAGAACCTACCAGGGGTGGGGTGATCCTGGATTTGGTCCTAAGTAATGCCCAAGACTTGGTGAAAGATGTAAAAGTGATCGCACTGCTTGGGAGCAGTGACCATAACATTATTGATTTCACCATTTGTATAAATAGGGAGTTCCCCAAAAAGACCAGCACAACCACGTTTAACTTTAAAAGGGGTAAATTCTCTGAGATGAGGAGGCATGTGAAGAGGAAACTGAAAGGAAAGGTAAATATAGTCCAAATCCTTGGGGAAGCTTGGAGGCTATTTAAAACTACAATCCTAGAAGCTCAGATAAAATATCTATCACAAGTTAGGAAAGGCACAAACAGGAAAGCCACAAATAAGAAAAGGCCTGCATGGTTAACAAACAAAGTAATGGAAGCTGTAAAAGGTAAGAAGGACTCCTTTAAGCGGTGGAAAGCTAGTCCAAGTGAGATTAATAAAAGGGAACACAGGCTGTGGCAAATCAAATGCAAGACTGTGATAAGGCAGGCAAAAAAAAAGGACTATGAGGAGCATATTGCAAAAAAACATAAAGACCAACAATAAAAATTTATTGAAATATATTAGAAGCAGGAAACCAGCCAGGGAGGCAGTGGGGCCCTTGGATGACCAAGAGGTGAAAGGATTACTGAAGGAGGATAAGAAAGTAGCTGAGAAGCTGAATGCATTTTTGCCTCAGTCTTTACTGTGGAAGATGAGAAGTGTTTGCCCACTCCAGAACCACTAATTTTGGAAGGTGTGTTGAAAGACCTGAGGCAAATTGAGGTGACAAGAGAGGAGGTCCTACAACTGATTGACGAATTAAAAACTAATAAGTCATCAGGTCTGGATGGCATACATCCAAGAGTTCTGAAAGAACTTAAAGTAGAACTTGTAGATCTCCTGACAAAAATATGTAATCTTTCATTGAAATCTGCCTCTGTTCCTGAGGACTGGAAGGTAGCAGATGTCACCCCCATCTTTAAAAAGGGTTCCAGAGGAGATCCAGGAAATTACAGGCCATTCAGTCTGACTTCAATAACGGGAAAGTTGTAGAAAGCATTATCAAGAACAGAATGAGTAGGAACATTTATGAACATAAGTTATTGAGAAATACTCAGCATGGGGAAATACTCAGCATAAGGGAAGATCTTGCCTCACTAACCTGTTACAGTTCTTTGAGGGGGTGAACAAACATGTGGACAAAGGGGACCCAATAGATGTTGTTTACCTTGACTTCCGGAAAGCTTTTGATAAAGTTCCTCATCAAGGGCTCCTTAGTAAGCTCAAGAGTCATGGAATAAAAGGACAGGTCCTCTTGTGGATCAAAAACTGGCTAATTTATAGGAAGTGAGTATAAATGGGCAGTCTTCACAGTGGAGGACAGTAAGCAATGGGGTGCTGCAGGGCTCAGTACTGGGTCCCATGCTCTTTAACTTGTTCATTAATGATCTGGAGTTGGGAGTCAGCAGTGAAGTGGCCAAGTTTGCAGATGACACTAAATTGTTCAGGGTGGTGAGAACCAGAGAGGATTGCGAGGCACTCCAAAGGGATCTGTTGAGGCTGGGTGAGTGGGCGTCAAAGTGGCCGATGAGGTTCAATGTGGACAAGTGCAAAGTAATGCACATTGGGGCCAAGAATCCCAGCTACAAATACACGTTGATGGGTTGTGAACTGGCAGAGACTGACCAAGAGAGAGATCTTGGGGTCGTGGTAGATAACTCACTGAAAATGTCAAGTGTGCAATTGCAATAAAAAAGGCCAACGCCATGCTGGTAATTATTAGGAAGGGAATTGAAAACAAATCAGGCAGTATCATAATGCTCCTGTATAAATCGATGGTGCGGTCTCATTTGGAATACTGCATCCAATTCTGGTCACCACACTTCAAAAAGGATATTATAGCACTGGAAAAAGTCCAGAAAAGGGCAACTAGAATGATTAAAGGTTTGGAACACTTTCCCTATGAAGAAAGGTTAAAATGCTTGGGGCTCTTTACCTTGGAGAAACGTTGACTATGGGTGACATGATAGAGATTTACAAGATTATGCATGGGATGGAGAAAGTAGAGATAGAAGTACTTTTCTTCCTTTCTCACAATGCAAGAACTCATGGGCATTCGATGAAATTGCTGAGCAGTCAGGTTAAAACAGATAAAAGGAAGTACTTCTTCACCCAAAGGGTGATTAACATGTGGAATTCACTGCCACGTGGTGGTGGCGGCTACAAGCATAGCCAGTTTTAAGAGGGGATTGCATATAAATATGGAGCAGAGGTCCATCATTGGCTATTAGCCACAGTACATGTATGTGTGTGTGGATATGTTGCGGGGAAAACCTATTCATACATTACCAATTTCTGCCGGATCAATAACGGAGGCCGCGGAAACGAGGAATCAGGAAAACAGCTTCTTTATTTAACGTGCATAAGCGCTCTACACACGGGCTTCAGAGAAACTCTGAGCAAATGCCTGCAGCTACGTGCCCTCTTTTATAGGGCGTCTCCACCTCAACTCCTGGGAGGACGCCTACGTACTTTAACCATATTTCGGGTTGTTTTTCAACTCTCTGGGCCCCTCTTGGAGCCCCTCTTGTGCCAGTTTACCAGCTCCCTGGCCCTTTGTTAGGGCTCCTATTTGTCCCCTGTTTCCCCACACGGACCTATTCCACACACATATTCCTATTGCTACATTACTTTTTGCTAGCACCTAATGAAGTTCCCTTTTACGCTTCCTACTGGCGCTTCTGTGCTTTCCACTCCGAGAGGGCAATGACCTTTTGTAGTTCCCTTTTTCTCAGCCAGCAAAAGTCTTTTGCTTTAAAGCTGTTACAGATAATTATTGCCTAAAAGCACTGTTATTTAATTCTAGCATCACCAAACCATATATATTGATTAGGTATTGGTATTGATTCTTGTTCTTATCGATCCACCGCTATATTTCCCCTCTTTCAAACAGAGTTTGAACATTTATCATCACATCCACAAACCTTCATACATACCAAAATCAACCTATTAAAACCAAACATCAAACCCATACTCAGGAACACATCTGGAATACATTTGATAACCATTTGCAATCATGGATCTCTCAACTCGATCAGCTGGCTGTTGCTTGAGGAATTTCTTCTCCCCGGAGCGTAGAGCAGTCAACTCCTGTGTGACTGCAGCTAGGGGAGTCGTCTCCTGATGCCTGTGGAATCCTGCCATTTCCGGTAGGCCAGAATCCAGAGGGCGTTGCCTGTGGAGCCTCACTGCTACCGGTGAGTGAGGTCCAGAGGTCGGGGCTTTAAACAACCAGGTTTGGGAGCAAAGCTGCACCTAGAAAGCCTATCTAGGAAAACTTTGATTCAAGCTGCATAGCAAAACAAAGTCAGGTTCGATACAAGCCTATCCTATCATCATAGCATATAACACTTCTTTCTGGGGCTGGGTTTCTCTCATTTTAACAATTTTCCTAAAGGGCCTTTTATGAATAAAATCACAAAGAATTGAATCTTTTCTCTTACTTAAGCATCACAATATATGGCCAAGGCACTGAGCAATGTGTCAAGCTAAAACTAGCTCGGAGCACATTTAACTACCTAACTCTTCCCAGGGACCAACCTATCTTTTCCCTTCTTCTGCGGCGAGCTCTTGCTAGCAAAGGAAAGGCATTTTTTTTTAAGTGCAAAAAGCAAATAAATCAAAACTACTTCAAAAGGGGTCCCCTCTTCGTGACTTCACATCCGGGTTTTAACAAGTAGGATCCTCCTCCAAGCCTTCTTCTTCCTGGAAAAGCTTCCTGAGGTTCAAAAGGGCAGAAGCCGCTGCTTCTTCCTGGAGAGGCTCTTGTGGACTCACATCTATTTCGGGGGCCAGGCCGGCTGCTTCGTCTATGCCTTCTCCATTCCCATGGTCATCTTTCTCTGGTGCCGCGTCAATTCCAGCTCTTACGTCTGAGACCTCGTTCCAAGCTGTGTGGTTCCACTTGTAAGGGGCTAGATACCATCCCGTGGCTACTCTCATGACTCTTGGTTCACACATCGCATGCCAGTGGTGGTCGAGCACTCCCCTTCGGCCTCTTCCTCTGTCGCGAAATTCGGGAGGGGCGTCTGGGCACGAATGGATCCAGTGCCCCCTTTCGCGGCAAAAGGCGCACTCGTCACATGCCAATGATTGTCGCATGGCCCTTGGCCTACCCGGACGTCGGGGCATCTTTTCTTCTTGATCGTCTGGGGGTCCTCTGCCGCCACCACGATCCTTCGAGGTCTTCTTCCTCGTTTCAAGGTCTTCCTGGGCATCTTTAAACTCTAGGGCTTCATTCAGCTCCTTAAACATAAGAAACCGTTCCCGCCCCTTGACCTCGAGGTTGTAGGTGCCTTCTCGAGTGCCGAAGGTCTTCGCAATGGTCTTCTTGCAGTGCTTCTTCCCAGCTGGAGCCGCTGTCTTTCTGGCTCGTCCCTTACGACCAACTTTAGGGGACCTACTTTCTTCCAGCTCCTGGCTCCCGTCAATGCAGACGTCAATCTGGGCCTCCTACGGTGGAGGGGACGATGCCATCTTCTCTCACTCTTCCAGCAATGGCGTTTAGCAACTGCACAAGAGAAGAAGCTTATTTAAACAAATCTTTATTTTTCTGGGCAAGCAAGACCCCAATTCAGCCTTTTGCTGCTTTTCTTCACTTTTGTGGAGCCAAACTTGGTAGCTGCAAAAGTAGCCACGGTGAAAGTCGGACAAGAGGATTTGTCTGAAAATGGAGGTGGGGAGCCGGACAAGAAGGTTGTCTGACTCCTAGCGGGGACAAACGCCGGAGCCTCAGGGTTGAGCCTGCTTCTGCTTTCGCTCCGTCCCCCTGCTGTGCTGCAGCCTTTATTGTCCTTCAGATACACGGTCTCGACTGGCCCTTCTTCCCCAAATCGGTAGGAAACTTCAAATGGGTCAATCCACACAATCAATTCTGCAGGAATGCTGTCCTGGACATCCTCTACAGTCAGTCCACTTCTTTTGGCAGCTAATTCTACTACAGAGTCTCTGGTCTTCCCTATCCAAATGCAGCGATAGGCGGACCCCTTCAGGGGTGTCTCTGGGTACCAGTGGCCTTCATACTTTTTCTCGAGTAACTGCTCCAATTCTTCACTAAAATGGTCAACCCGCCTTCATGGGAGCCAATCGTACAGGTAAAAGGTGATAACACTCAAGGCCTCCCTAACCTCATGATACATACCTAGTGGAGGTGAAGGGAGCCTTGAATGCCCTCAAGCCTACCCATGGGTCGGAAGTTGGGAAAGGGCATCACGTGACTAACGTGGGTTTCCTGTGCCAGCTGATGCAAGGGGCAGGGGACAAGGGTAAATTTCTAAGAGGAAGGACTGGGAGCCTTGCATTGGGCTAAAAAGACCACCTCCCTACTACTGAGGGCAGCAGAAATGCTGCTCTATCTAATTCCCAGGGGCTTCCTAGCTAAAGTGCCTTGTCCAAGAGGTGACCATTCGGAGATGCCACACCCGGCAATTACATACCACTCAAACTACACACCCACATTCAATTAATGATGTGCAAGTTCAAGTAATACATGGCCGCCGGACCCACAAGACATGAACATGGCAATCTCATTACAATCATAAAACAAAATAAAGCACAGTTTCCCTGGTTAATAATCTTTGGGGGCTGTCTCCAGGATTTTCCTCCCGGGGTAAAACACATACATTTTGCAAGTTGCACTTCCCGTTTTTCTGAGCGAGGCCAGGGTTATGCAATACTGCAGAAATATTTCACATCACCACAATCAGCCTTTACACCATCCAGCTGCCTGGGGTGCTGCGAAACCCGTCCGCGGCTTTGACACTGTTCAGCAGACAACTTCTCTGCAATTAGGGCAATTTGAAAAATTTTCAAGAGTTATGTGACCTTTTTGCCTCCAGCATTTTAGTGTGGGTCAAAACATACCTAGTCGTCACACACCAAGTGAAATTTATAAACGGTTCTCTCTTCCACACAGTGATATATGGGCTTGTAAATTAAAGCTTGAGCCACTTGCTGAGCTCTTCCAGTAATGGTTACACAAGCAAAGGGGCAGAAGCTGCTGTGGCCCATACTAGGGCCACCATTGATCATACCAGGAGGTAGATGGCATTTTATTTCCAGGGTCCCAACATTCTGGACCTGGGTCACCTCCAAATACCAATAATCAACATCGGCCCCCCACGAGCACATATGGGACCGCTTTAATAAGCCTACAATACGTCTCCCCCGACTGACAGACAACTAGAACACAAGAACAGGGAGGGGTAACATATATGGGATCCTATTCAGCCGCTTCTCTGTGGTCCCGGCCCACCGTGCTCACGCAGGCGGGAAACGCGGTACTGACAGATCCACTATCGCTTCAATACGAAGTATTGTCTCAGGCACACATCAAGCACGCATCAGGCATACCAGACAGATTCTATTGCAATAATAAAACTCTCAACTAATGAGGAGGCACAAAAACCTCCTTTCTTTCCCCACTTTTTGAAAGCTCTGGAAGAAGAGTGGGGTACCTTGCCTAAAACCCAAGACAGGATGGCAAGCAAAAAAAACAGCAGGGGCGTCCCCCAGGGTAAAAGTCACTGATGGTTAACCAGACAGGCAAAACGTTGTAGACATATTGGACACACAATTTCCCCTAAACATTAAACACAAAACATTAAACATTAAACACAAAACTTTTCCCCCCAAATGGTATACTTCTTTACTTATAAACCTACGGGAGGCAGAAGGGTCGAAAACGTCCCTTCCCCTCTTCGAATGCAGCCCGTAGCCTAAGGCAGCGGCTGCATGCGGAGCCGACTAAGGCCCGCCGGCAGAAGGGGCTAAAACCTTCCCTTCTCCGTCGATCAGACACTGTTAGGAGGCCGCTGTGCGGGATCCTGTGAGCGCTGCTCAGCGAGGTGTTCCTACCCGCCCCTCACCGGAGGTGGAAGTGGGCTGTCAGGTGACCCTTTGGGTCACCTACCCGACCATCTCGGAGAGGTTCGTTACTGCAGTCAAACTATTACGTAAAGGAAAGGTGCGTTGAGCACAAGGTCCGAAAAAAGTTGCCACACCCTTGTGTTCAAGGTTCTATAACGTTGAGGGCAGGGGGCTATAATTGGCAGCACCCTGTACCCAATATCTAGGTTGGGGTTCTATACTCACGCTCCGGAGTCTTCTAACAGAGCTGATTCCCGTTGCCTCCTCGTTGGTCCGAGATTAGGCCATCGGTCAAAGGTCAACTGAAGACAGGGCGGGCAGATGACGGTCAGCCAAAAAGAAGGCTGGGAGCTCCTTACCGTGAATCTGGTCCTCCCTGCCAACAGCAGCACCTGGCCGGGCTAATCATCAGGGGCTAAAGGCCCCAGTCCCTTCGTGGTCGCCAAATTCCCGGCCAATGCACCAAATTATGTTGCGGGGAAAACCTATTCATACATTACCAATTTCTGCCGGATCAATAACGGAGGCCGCGGAAACGAGGAATCAGGAAAACAGCTTCTTTATTTAACGTGCATAAGCGCTCTACACACGGGCTTCAGAGAAACTCTGAGCAAATGCCTGCAGCTACGTGCCCTCTTTTATAGGGCGTCTCCACCTCAACTCCTGGGAGGACGCCTACGTACTTTAACCATATTCTGGGTTGTTTTTCAACTCTCTGGGCCCCTCTTGGAGCCCCTCTTGTGCCAGTTTACCAGCTCCCTGGCCCTTTGTTAGGGCTCCTATTTGTCCCCTGTTTCCCCACACGGACCTATTCCACACACATATTCCTATTGCTACATTGCTTTTTGCTAGCGCCTAATGAAGTTCCCTTTTACGCTTCCTACTGGCGCTTCTGTGCTTTCCACTCCGAGAGGGAAATGACCTTTTGTAGTTCCCTTTTTCTCAGCCAGCAAAAGTCTTTTGCTTTAAAGCTGTTACAGATAATTATTGCCTAAAAGCACTGTTATTTAATTCTAGCATCACCAAACCATATATATTGATTAGGTATTGGTATTGATTCTTGTTCTTATCGATCCACCGCTATAGATACGCACACATATATTGGCCACTGTGTGACACAGAGTGTTGGACTGGATGGGCCATTGGCCTCATCCAACATGGCTTCTCTTATATTCTTATGTTCATGTGCTCTTGAATTTTATTTGTTGCTAACATTCATTAATCTTACATTTGACAAACAAGATGTTCCTGGCTTATTTTCAACTTTACTGTCCTTCTCATCAACAGGTGTTTTGTCAAAACTTCCTCATTAAAAATGAAATGTAACATCTTTCTAGACACTGACTTTCCTGGCTACTTTCCAATTGGCTTCTTTCCTCGACATTCCATCTCTCATGAACTTACGACCTTAAACTCATATCACAAGCAAAACTTAACTTTATATTGAATAATCTTGCTTCTACATACATACATGTATATAAAACATTTGTTTATTAAGCATTCTTACAAAATATATGAAAAGAATTGACGATAATACCATATCAGCCATTTCTTAGAAAAATTGAACTTTTATATGGACTTCTCAGCTTTTAAAATAACATAACCTGAAAGAATTTGTTTTTCTCTCTTGAATACCTGTTCTTGTTTATTCTCTAATTGATTAGGCTATTATTTGATTTTTGAAATATTTAAATTTATATCTTTACAAAAACTGTGAATAAAACACTTTTCTTCTTAACCACATGAGGGCCTTCTTTGTATAGAAATCATTTTCGCTTTTCTCTTCATTATCCTAATTAATTAATTAATACTGGCCTTGGCATCTTATCCTAGCTTAATTGGCTGAAAATATTTTCCTGTAACAAGGTTCACCTTTGCTTGTTAAAAATAATAATGCTGATTGCAACAGGTTTTTTTTAATTCCTTGCTACAATCATAGAGTCTAAATGATAAAGCTGCTTATTTATGCATTTCTATAACTAAATATCGATATCTTTTAATCCATGATGCTTAAAACTATTACTTTATAAACTTTCTCAGAATCGAAAACTATAGGCGACAGATTTCTTAGCTAATATTAAAATATTATGAGCTAAAAACAACATTTTGAACTTCAGTTCACCTATTGAAATGGTGATTAACAAAGAAAGGGCATTCTGCCAAGTTAATTTTCTCTGTTCAGAAACTTAAACCATAGTTTTCCTTTTTGACAGCTCGTTAGCAGATTCAACTGTATAGCTTGTAGATAATTAGTTCTGACAAAACACAGACTGCTTCTATGTTCTACTGTTCTCAGCTGCTTTCTGGAAGTCCAAAGGTTGCTCCAGGAAATTTCCCAAAGATCTATGAAACAACACTCATTTAGGTCTTGGGCTTACTCTACAGATTGGTTTGTGAATATTTGCTCTAAACAAGATGTCCTTTTTCTCCCTGCACAAACTACAGGAAGAGAGTTGCACAGGACAATAAAGAGCAATGTATAAGTAAAGAAAATGCCATGGATTCCAAGAAATTTGTGCTGGCACATTATACCTAAATATGCTTACCTGGCAATAAATCCAAGCTACATATGGCCTTGGAGATTGGTTGACTGCTATTCCAGGCCTGTTATTTATCCCTAAATGTACACATGAGGAGGGGTATGTGTGTCTAACGTGTCAGGTTCTTGACTCTGTGGAGGGATTTTAAAATATTTTTCATATGCCCTTTCCCTTATCAAAAAAATTGCCCCAAGGGCTCCTTGATGTCCCAGCAGCAGGAAAGAAGTTAAATGTATGTATCTATTTCTATAAAGGTGTTTCAGGCAACCAGTGAGGGGCCATTTAAGATATGGGAAATGCTGGGAGTGGAAGAATTAACCCCCTTCTGAACAGCCATGACCCTAGTGTATGAGGCCTTCCAGTGGCTGCTCCAGTGTTAGTCATAAGTCCTATTCACTCTCCCTTCACAGACATGGCAATGCAATCCCAAACCACTGGGAGAAGTAGGGCTGCCAGCCTCTAGGTAGGAAGCAGGGGAGACCCGTGTTCTACAAAAAAGTCAATTCAGTGACATTTACAAGAATATGCTGTAGTTGCTCAGTACAAAGAATTTTTTTAAAGACTCACTATTGAAGGAATATCTCATACTATTTTATAACATATAATGTACATATTCAAAATTATAAATCAAAATTACAATAAAGCACTTGCCATTTTTCATCATGAAAGAGTCCATGTAGACTAAAGATTCCAAGGAGTGCAAAGTCCTAGTAGGTGCACTTTGACCACTCCTGATGGATGACAATGTTGTTTGTGATGTCAAAAGCTACTTTGCAGTACATTGAAGACTCAACACATGAGGCAATGTCTTTATAATGAAGTGCATATGATAACAAGTTCCTTAAGTTTAAAAATCTGTGTTTTGGTTGTAGACCTTCGTCTTGATCAATTCACTTCATATTATCTGGAACCAATGCTCACAACAATATGCACGTGACTAGTAAGTTTTTTTATCTGGCATTAGCGATTCTCAGAGAATGGCTGTTTTGGAGGGTGGATTCTATGGCGTTATAGCCTGCAGAGGTCTCTCTCTTCCACAGGTTACATCCCCAAATCTACAGGAATTTCCCAACCTGGAAAAAATCCTAGAAAAAACTGGGTTAAAATTGTGGCCATGCAGACAGCAGGGCAAAACCCATGTCACCATGGGTCCCCTGTCCACCCAAAAATAAACTCCATACAATCTGTTCAACAAAAAGTTGTTGTTGTCATTGTTGTTGTTGTTTATTAGATTTATAAACCACCCTCCCTTGGAGGGCTCAGGATGGTGTGCAACGTAATCTACAAGGTTAAAATACAGTATAAATAACAGCAAAAACAGTACAGTGTAATGCACATAGTCTAGTTGTCGATGGCCTACATAATTTATGTAGTATGGCTGAGAGGAGAACTGAACTGTCCTCAACCATAGGGCTGGTAGAACATATCTGTTTTGCACTCCATATGGAACTGAGCTAAGTCCCACAGGGCACGGATGTCACTAGGAAGAGAGTTCCACCAGACAGGGGTCAGTGCTGAAAAGGACTTGGCTCTAGTTGAGGACAGCTAGACATCTCTTGAGCCAGGGACCACTAATAGATTCTGATCTCCCAAGTGTAAGGCTCTTCTGGGGACATACTGGAAGAGGTGGTCCCGCAGGTATGCTGGCCCCAGACCATTAAGGGCTTTAAAAGTCGGTACCAAAACCTTGAAATGGATCCAGTACTCAACCTGAAGCCAGTGTAGTTGGTGGGCACAGGTTGAATGTGATGGCATTGGTGTACCTATAAGTACCCATGCTGCTGCATTCTGGACAAGCTGTAATTTCTGGATCAGCCTCAAGGGCAGCCCTGCGTAAAGCAAATATCTTTAAATATGAGGAATCAATGATTTAAATGACAACTGCTGTTATTATTCTCAGGCCTGAGTCCCTTTAGAAGACTAGGACCAGGTTGCCTTTGTATTTGTATTCCAGAAGCATCTCAGCTGCCTAGGCATTTCTTGTCCTTCTGTCAACATTCCACATCTAAGGGTGTTATGCAACTTCATTGTGATATAAATGGCTGCATAATGCCTCATTTAAAAGGCAGCATTGCTGCATAAATGAGCTTTAAGCTTTTGTTTAAGGAAGTAATAACTCAACTCTTATGGGGAAAAATAAATTTCAATATGTGAACCAGTTGTAATTAAAGCTATATTGTCTTATTTCAGACTGCAAACAAATACGGCAAAGCTTGTTGTTAATGTTAATGATGAACAAATGATGCATTTCACTGTTTATCATATGAGCAGAAAGTTCCTGCTGTAAGGTTAGTTTCTGCGAAGGGACACTGGAGAGAAAAGTCCCTGATTGGCCATATCATTGTAATCTTGCCCTATTGAAAAGAAGAAAACATAGTTTTACCTACTTATTAGAATGCTGAACTTGGAAATCAAAATTTGAATCACAGTGGAGCTTAGTTATTAACATGCTTATGATTTTGGGCAGGTCTTTGGTTATCTTTACAGATCAACTTTACAGATTTTTACAGATAAACTGGATTTTTTTCTTTTCTTTTTCTTTTTTTGGAATTGTATGCTGCTCCCACTAATGTAGTTTGTACATGGAGATTTTGCTCTGGTTTGGCAATCAAAGTGAGGCAAGATTTTTTGGACGATATATAATGATGTCTCTCTTTTTGCTTTGCTGCGATCTTTCCCAAACCTGGTTTCATATTATTTGTTTGGAAAGATCACAGAGTGCTTTTACATACCATGTGGATGGGAAGGTACTTTCAGAATACTTCCAAAGAGTTAAAAAGATATTGCAAACAAAATTAAAAGGAGGCAACATGGTAAAAACAATTAACATACAGACAGTGCCAATTCTGAGATACACAGCGGACATTATCAATAGGAAACAAGCAGAATTAGAACAGATTGCAAAAATTGTAAGATAATGATGTTGCATCACTCACTACATCCTGGAAGTGATATTGATCGTCTTTACTTACTAACAAAATTGGGTGGAAGAGGTCTTTTGAAAGTAGAGCAAGGAGTTGAAGAAAAACAAGCACTGAATGACTAGGCCAAGAAAAGCAAAAAGAAACTTAGTTGAAATGTAAAAGGCAGACTTATTTTGTGGTTACAGAGACTGAAGCTTTACAAAGATATTGCAATCAAAATTCAGTTTGTCAACTGGAAGGAAAACCAATTGCATGGGCAATATTTAGAAAACATAGAGAATAAAGTTGATAATGAAAACATCTGGAAGTAGCTCCAAAATGGACACTTGAAGAAAGAAATGGAAAGGCTAATACTAGCTGCACAAAATCAGGCACTTGAAATTAAAAGTATGAAAGCCAGGATTCAGAAGACCAGTGATGATTGCAAATGTTGCCTTTTGAAGACACAGGATGAAATAGTTGACCACATGTGCAATGCCTGCAGTAAAACTGCTCAAATTAACTATAAAGAATGTCACAGTAGAGCTGCAGCTATGTTCCACTGGAATCTTTGCAAGCAGTATGACTTACCATCAGCCAGAAATTCATGGGAGCACAAATTAGACAAGATCATGAAGAATGATGAAACAAAGATTCTTTGGGACTTCAGTTGTGAACAGATAAATATCTGAAGCATAACACCCCTGATATCACAGTTTTAGGGGGGAGGGGAATGAGAACTAGGGTTTGGATCACTGATGTTGCTATCCCAGTGAACAGCAGAACAGGAAAAAAAGGAACAGGCTGATCCTGATTTGATCTAGGCTGATCCTGCATGGCCTGTATGACCCCTTCCAGCATTGTGATTCTATGATTCTACAAACAGGAGAACATCACAAAATACAAACAGAGTTAGACCATCCCTGGGAGAAGAAGGTTACCATTATGCCAGTTGTCACTGGAACCTTTGGAGCAGTGTCTCCAGTGGACATTCTGGGCATTGAACAAATAATACCAGATCAGCTCCAGAAGACAGTGCTGCTTGGTACAGCAAGAATCCTGCAAAGATACCTCAGCAGTTCCTAAGAACTTGGCTAGATCTCAAATTGCAGAACACTATCTACCCATCAAATATCTGACTGTGACAATTCATAATAACAATAACAATAGTAAGAAAACATATTTTATCAGTGGAGGTTAGACAGAATTTACTAAAATGTGCATACTTGCATAGCTAGGAACATTTTAATAGCACATTAAATGGATTACCATCCATATTTCTACCCTTCCTGAGCCAAATTTAAAAAGAAAAGGCCCTAGGCACAGCTGAAGCTATTTTTAGAACTAGTGTAGGTCTCATTTTAAGTGATAATACACTAAAGCACCCCAGACTGTCACATACCGAAGAATAATTACAATCAAGCTCATGAAACTTTAACACAAAAAAAATGCTGCATTATTTAGAACATTAATGTGGTTTCAGGAAAAGTAATTACTGGTTATCTATTGCCGGAGACATAATTTGCTGTCTAACTCCAGGGGTGCTGTCTGAGCAGGGATCAAGGCAGAATGCGTGAAACATCTGAAGTAGGGCTGCAATCAATGCTTTTCTGTGGTGGTTGCCTTGTGCAATGAATCTAGTCTATGTGGGGGCGGGAGAGAGGGGGGGTGAATTTTTTTTTAAGCAAATCTAGGAAAAAACTACCCAAAATCTCAAAACCAGTTATTCTGTTCTTTGTGCTTGGAGAAACTGGTATAAAAATAAATAACTATAGTATTAGTACTTGTATCTAATATTAGTATTAGCATCTTTCATGAGTATATATGAACCCTTTTCTGTCATGTAATTTGGCAGTCATTACAGGATCTGCTTTATTACATTAAAGTTCCTTGACAGCGATGCACACAAGCTATTATGGGAATTCAGAACAAGTGTTAGTTAGCTAAACCGCTTTCCTCCAGGTAGAGTTAGAGAGCAGTCAACAACAACAACAAAATTTTATTTGTATCCCGCCCTCCCCGCCGGAGCAGGCTCAGGGCGGCTAACAGCAATTCAAACATTAATTATACAGAAATAAATAAAATTACATTTAAATAGTTTAGTTAAAATTCAGATTAAGTTTTAAAAATTAGTTAATAAAAGTGCTAGTGCTATATTTGCTTTTTTGATGGCAGTTTTCTTAACAATTTCGTTTTTCTTCAGCGAAAGCCAATCGGAAGAGGATGGTCTTGCAGGCCCTGCGGAACTGTTCAAGGTCCCGCAGGGCCCGCATTTCCTCTGGAAGTTGATTCCATAGGCTCGGAGCTATAGAGGAGAAGGCCCGGTTACGGATGCTTTGCAACTTCACCTCTCTCGGTCCGGGAATAGTCAACAAGTTTTTCCCGGCTGACCTCAGTGCTCTCTGGGGTTCATATGGGGAGAGATGGTCCCTAAGGTAGACAGGTCCTCGACCATATAGGGCTTTAAAGGTAATAACCAGCACTTTGTAACGAACCCGGTATACAACTGGCAGCCAGTGCATCTTGCGCAGCCCAGGCTGTATGTGCTCCCACTTGGGAAGCCCCAACAGCAATCTAGCCGCCGCATTCTGCACCAGCTGCAGCTTCCAGGTTCGGTACAAAGGCAGCCCCATGTAGAGGGCATTACAGTAATCCAGTCTCGAGGTGACCGTTGCATGAATCACCATTGCCAGATCTTGGCGCTCTAGGAAGGGAGCCAACTGCTTTGCCCGTCTTAGATGGAAAAAGGCTGACTTGGCAGTAGCTGCAATCTGGGCCTCCATTGATAGTGAAGGCTCCAGTAAGACTCCCAGACTCCTGACCCGGCGCGCCGCTTTCAGCGGCGCCCTGTCGAAGACTGGGAGAGGTATTTCGCCTCCCTGAGCGCCCCGACCTAGACAAAGGACTTCTGTCTTCGCTGGATTCCATTTCAGCCCACTCCTCCTCAACCAAGTTGCCATGTCCTGCAGGGCCCGGTCTAAATTCTCTGGGACGCAGTCAGGTCGGCCGTCCATTAGCAGATAGAGTTGGGTGTCATCTGCATATTGATGGCACCCAAGTCCATGTCTCCTAGCAATCTGGGCAAGGGGGCGCATATAGATATTAAATAACATTGGTGAGAGAACTGCCCCCTGAGGGACTCCACAATCCAGTGTGCGCCTCTGGGACCGCTCGCTCCCAATTGCCACCCTGTCCAGCAATGTCTCCTGTCATAATTAAGCATGCACATATTCCACATACTAATTCAAACTAGTTTATAAGAAAGAGCCCTGTTCGAAAACCCTAAATTTAGATTTATGGGATCAAGGAGTAGGGCCTTTTGATGGTAAAATGCCTCCTTATGAAACTCTGTTCTCTGTCAAACCAATTAGATGCACTTTTATATGCTGAGAAATATTTTATTTCAGAAAGCTTAAAGATATGGTTGTCAGCCTCCAGGTGGGGTCCCGAGGTAAAGCTAACCGTGGAGAAATAAGGAACACACTGTTCAGCAAATAATTAAACTGTCTATATTCAGTTTACTAAACTGTCATTTTCAAAATGCTAAAGTTCAAATCCCAAAAGACATTCATAAATCCAGGGCTTTTTTTGAGCAGGAATGCACAGGAATGGCTTGGTGTCAGGGAGTGTGGCCTAATATGCAAATGAGTTCCTGCTGGGCTTTTTCAGCCCCAAAAGCCCTGCATAAATCTATTCATACATATTCATATATAATATAATACTTATCAAAATCATAAAGTGCTGACATAATCTTACACACTCAAGGGAGCAGATTTAAAGCACTTGTGCTAGTCCTTATTCAGTGCAGTAAATTGCTCACAAATTCCTTGTATTGGTTGTATAGCCTCTCTGTGACTGGATCCATACTCAAGTCATATTTAGAGTTGGAATGAGGCTACAACAAGTTGAAATAAACAGAAATCACCTTATTCTGTGAAACTCTCTGTGTTACAGCCTCCAGGTGGGGCCTGGAGATCTCCTGGAATTACAACTGATCTCCAGACAATGGAGATAATCCCCACTGGAGAAAACAGCTGCTTTGGAGTATAGAACTCTATGCTGACAACTTCACTCACCTCCCCTGTATCTGTTGATGGAAGGATAGATGGATACCGCCCCATCTAATCTGGCTGAGGGACTGAAGGCAGCAATTGGGTGGTTGAAACAGAGCTGACTGAGACTGAATCTATCAAAGATGGAGATCCTGTGGTTGGGTGGGGGTGACCCAAAGTTGGAGTGCCAACTCCCTGCTCTTGATGACATGTCACTAACACACCAACCGTCGGGAGCTTGGGTGTGCACCTGAATGCCTCCTTATCTATGGATGCCCAGATTGCAAGTGTTGCCAGACTGGCTTTTCTCCAAATCAGGCAACTGGCCCCCTTCCTCTCTTGTCCTGACCTAGCCATCAGTAATTAAAGTGACTGGTTTCTTTTTTCCCACCATAGGGGAAAAGGTCCAGTTTTGGGTGCCCCTAGAATTAGACCCCCTGGTCCAAACTTTTTGAAACTTGGGGTTCTGTGGGGGAGGGGCTCCTACAGCTGCCCTGCAAATTTGGGGCCTCTTCCTCAAACTGTCTGCCCCCCAGCAGCCACTCATTGTACCCTATTTTGCCTTTGACTTCAATAGCCATATAATGGTGGGATAGGGACACCCCCTTTGGGTGCCCCTAGAATTGAACCCCCTGATCCAAACTTTTTGAAACTTGGGCTTCTGTGTGGGAAAGGCTCCTGCAGCTACCCTGCAAATGTGGAGCCTCTACCTCAGACCCCCCCCTCCCCCCATTTCATTATAACCTATTTTGCCATTGACTTCAATGGCCCATAGGATATATTCGGGCCATATATTTGGGAAT
The DNA here is from genome assembly GCF_032191835.1 of Heteronotia binoei. NCBI lineage: Eukaryota > Metazoa > Chordata > Lepidosauria > Squamata > Gekkonidae > Heteronotia > Heteronotia binoei. The sequence continues at coordinate 68,021,293 of NC_083243.1, forward strand.
AGACAAATATCTCCCATATATTCAGGAATGGCTGAATCTGGTATTTAGGGATATTTATATTTCGATTTGTATCCCGCCCTTCCCACCAGAGTGGCTCAGTCCTCCCAAATATCTTGCCCCTAAATAACTTTGAATCAACATCAAAAAACCTAAGATCATGGCATCCAGCCCCATCACTCCTTGGCAAATAGAAGGGAAAGTCATGGAAGTTGTGACAGACTTCACATTTCTGGGATCCAAGATCATTGCAGATGGTGACTGTAGCCATGAAATTAAAAGACGTTTGCTCCTTGGGAGAACAGCTATGGCGAGCCTAGGCAGTATAATAAAAAGCAGAGACATCACCCTGTCAGCAAAAGTCCATATAGTTAAACTGATGGTATTCCCAGTAGTAATGTATTGCTGTGAGAATTGGACCATAAGGAAGGCTGAACGCAGAAGAATAGATGCTTTCGAGCTGTGGTGCTGGAGAAGAATTTTGAGAGTCCCTTGGACTGCAAGAAGATCAAATCAGTCAGTCCTAAGGCAAATCAACCCTGGAAGGTCAGATGCTGAAGCTGAAACTCAAATACTTTGGCCACCAAATGAGAAGGGAGCACTCACTGAAGAAGATCTTGATGCTGGGAAAGACAGAAGGCAAAAGAAGGAGATGGCAAATGATGAGATGGCTGGACAGCATTACTGATGTAACTAACATGAATTTTGAGCAGACTTCAGAGGATGGTAGAAGACAGGAGGGCCTGGCGTGACTTTGTCCATGGAGTCACAAAGAGTCGGACTTGACTGTGCGAATGAACAACAACAAATTCCCTAGTACTGGGCCCATGATCTGCACCCGCAGGAGGAGAGAGATATTTATTGAATGCTATTGATGATTTAGACTGGATTTTATGGTTCTATGCTGTAAGTAATTATATGATTTATATGTAATTTATTGTATGTTTTTAATTATAGTGTATACCACCCTAAACTCTAGGGAGGGATGGTGACTCAGTGGTAGAGCATCTGCTTGGTAAGCAGAAGGTCCCAGGTTCAATCCCCGGCATCTCCAACTAAAAAAAGGGGGGTGGGAAGGCAAGTAGGCATGAAAAACCTCAGCTTGAGACCCTGGAAAGCTGCTGCCAGTCTGAGTAGACAATACTGACTTTGATGGACTGAGAGTCTGATTCAGTATAAGGCAGCATCTTATTTTTATATGAACACTCTGTGGGAGGATGGTTTATAAATCAAATAAATAACCCTGCCCTCTCCAGGCTCCATCCCCCCCCCCAAAAAAAAAAAAAAATCACTGGAAATTTCCCAACCTGGAGCTAGCAATCCTGACAGGTGGTGTCAGTAATGGTAGTCAGTTTAATAATGAGCTGGCTTGAGAAATAATATAGCACTGTCAATTCTGAGCCAGTATATCTGCTCCTGACAACTTGCTTTGTGCTATCTTCAGGCACAGGTTTGTTAGTTTTGTTATTTTTAATTAGCTGATGCTTTTAAAGTGTTGTTTTATTGATTTTATGTTATATTGTAAACCAGCTTAAGTGGTCTACAGGAAAACAGAAAGTCACCCATCACATGAAAAGAATGTTTGTAGGAGAGGTCTTTTGAAAAGAAAATAGAGTGAATCGATTTGGGGAGCTAAACTATATCTCTGCCAATTTCCAGACCTCATTCCTGTGCTTTTAGAAAACGGGTGCTTTCATTCCAATTGGGTAGGAAACACAAAAAGTTACTGGCAGAAATGTATGTGTTCAGTAGCACCTTACTGACCAACAAGATGTTTAGGTACAAGCTTTTGAGAGTCAAAGCTCCCTTTGTCAAAATGAATAGGAATGGAGATGAGTCTTTATATTCCAGTCAGAAGGTGGAAGGGTGTTTAAAGAATGTTTACAAATATACAGTGGTACCATCTACATTGTAATCAGTTCAATTACAGCAGAGGGGAAATGCTTGGTGGCATAAAATTAGCACCTGTAGTGATATAAGAATCTTATGTCTCTATTAAGAAGTAATGTATGGCTGTGAGAGTTGGACCTTAAGGCTGAGCGCAGAAGAATAGATGCTTTCAAGCTGTGGTGCTGGAGAAAAATCTTGAGAGTCCCTTGGACTGCACGAAGATCAAATCAGTCAGTCCTAAGGGAAATCAACCCTGACTGTTCCTTGGAAGGCCAGATGCTGAAGCTCAAATACTTTGGCCACCAAATGAGAAGAGAGCACTCCCTGGAGTGTGAGCAAGAGACCCCTAATTTCAGTTATATACGGACATCATAATCACCCGTTTGGTTGCCAGGGTGCCTGGAGATTCAACTCACACATCTGCTGTGAAACATGGGTTTTATCCACCATGTTATAAGAGACTTATGTGAATACTAACAGCCTCAGAGTTACAACAGCACTCTATATCTCTGGAAGAATGCTAGCCAGAAGTACAGATGGGTTTCCAGCTGCTCCGTGGGTGCACCATCTCGGCCGTTGCAGTGGAAGAAGTTGCATTGCCAGGAACTGTCTGGGCAAGCGGTTTCCAGCCTTGACCATGAAAACCATATTGGTAGGCTAACAACATCAGCGACCACCTTCCTGCAGTGCCAGACTCCATGACAGAGAAGCACGTACTCAACAACTGTTACATCTACACAAGCTCAGCTTAGGTGTGGACCCTGCCAGACCGCCCAAGTCTTTATCAAATGGAACTTTAGACAATGGACAGTGCTAGCCAGAAGAGCAGAAGAGGAAGACCAGCTTCACCTAGAGCCAAAGTTCTTTGTATAAATCGGGTGTCACCTTAGGTACCAATTTGGCTCTTTATTGTCACCTTTAGATAAGTTTGGATAGCTTGTTTAATCACCTCCACCCTTACTCTGCCCATACCACCATCCATGCCATGCCCCAACTGTAATTCTGGAGCCTCCCCTTTTCCTGAGGTAACACTGTGACACCGCATCATGCCCCATCTGACCCAGCGTCATAATCCTTTTGCCCTCCTACCCCCTAAGGGCTTAAGGAAGACCTTATAAGCTCTGACCCTACATCCCACTTATGTGCATCTGACAGTACCATATACTCCACTGTTAGATACGCTCCCGATACCTGATCAGTTGAGGGTCCATCCCCCATCTCCTTTTTCATCACCGTTGGAGCCTTCCTCGAAGACTACGATAGGTAATTATTACCCTGTTTGTCAATCTTTGTGTTTACCCGTCTATTCCAACCCTATCTTTATTAGGACTGTATGTGTGTTGTGTGACTTTATACCCTTGTATGTTTGCCTTTATTCTATAATAAAGCCCCTTAATATTGCCTTGTTATTGGGTAACTTCCAAAGTAGATGCCTTCTGTATAAATAGGTTTTAGATCTCACTGAAAGGTTGATTGCCTTCCACTCTAAATTCCCTAAAACCTGAGAGCTAGTTTGGTGTAGTGGTTAAGTGTGCGGACTCTTATCTGGGAGAACTGGGTTTGATTCCCCACTCCTCCACTTGCACCTGCTAGCATGGCCTTGGGTCAGCCATAGCTCTGGCAGAGGTTGTCCTTGAAAGGGCAGCTGCTGTGAGAGCCCTCTCCAGCCCCACCCACCTCACAGGGTGTCTGTTGTGGGGGTGGAAGGTAAAGGAGATTGTGAGCTGCTCTGAGACTCTTCAGAGTGAAGGGCAGGATATAAATCCAATATATTATTATTATTATTATTATTATTATTATTATTATTATTATTATTATTATTATTATTATTATTTTAGGGCAATTTGCCTAACAACAGGAGGGCCTGGTGTGACTTTGTCCATGGGGTCGCAAAGAGTCTGACTTAACTGTGTGACTGAACAACAGCAAGTACTGCCTCTTTAAGAGGCTATCCAGGTAGGCCTCAGAGCAAGCAGGAGAGTAGGAGGAACTCAGTTTGTCAGTCTCACTGCTATCAGCCTGCAAGAGTGCAGGGCCTACTAAGAATCCGCAGAACCAGACTAGTTTTAGAAACAGCTAAACTAGAAGTTTAGAAACAGCTTCATTAAATTTTGTTATTCCTTATTCCAAATAACCAAATTACCCACTGTACAGTTACTGTTAATAAAAAGGTCTACAGCCAAATGGAACTTGGTGTTTCTTGTTTGTTCCACTACACCAAAAAAAAAAAAAAAGTTCAGCAAACTTACATATTTTTCATTAACAGTAATCTGAATCTCAACCAAAGAAAGAGGACCCTGTATGAGAGGAAAGAAGTCAGGAACTCCTTCAATGAGACAATGAAATAAAATATTTCATCTAATAGAGTTGCCAGGTCCAAATCAGGAAACTTCTGGAGACTTTGTGGGTGGAGCCAGGAGCAAGGTTGTGACAAGCATGATGTAATTCCAAAGAGAGTTCTGGCAATCGCATTTAAAGGGACCACACTCCTTTAAAATGCCTTCCCTGCATTGGAAATAGTGAAGGATGGAGGCACCTTCTTTTGGGGCTCATAGAATTGGACCCCTGGTCCAAACTTTTTGTAACTTGAGAGTGGGGGGGGGGTATTGAGGAGATGCACCAGATGCTATGCTGAACATCTGGTGCCTCTACCACAAAAAACAGGCCATTCCAGAGGGAGAACCTCCAAACCAGAGGATCTCCTGCCCCCAGCTGGGGATTATAACAACCAACAAGAGTAACATGGAAACTGGAGCAGGCAAAAAGCACAAGGGCATCCATGCCAAGACAAGCCTCAATACTTTTAAATATTTCTACAACACTTTTTATACTTATAGAAAAATAATGCTATACAAAGTGCATAAACAAGCCACATCCGAACATCAAGTCCATCTGTTTGTATATAATGATCAATTCTTTGAAACTGGAGCTTCGGGATGTGGTAGAGTGAGTCGTGAAGATAGTGTCCAATGCTCCCAGTCTTCTTTTAGCCAGTGTAAATGTTGGAAACAGCAAGGCACAAGATCGCAACAGAGATGCGCATAATGCCCTGTTTCACACGAGGCTTCTACGAGCTTCAAAAATCATTTAAACAATTCATATAGGAGACCAAAGCTCCACCATTCTGCAAACAAACAACTGTGTGCATGTCCCTTTAAAAAGTCATGCTTGGAACCCCTTGCAAAGCCTGACAAGAAGACTTGTGGGGGTATGACAAATTTCACTTTCATTTAGTGGCACTGCAGCTGCCAGAGTAGGCAAAAAAAGCAGATGAGGAAATTAAGACTGTGTTTTTAAAATTTATTTAGGGAATGGGAAAAATCTCCTGGCTCCACCCCCATAGTTCTCAGATATTTCCTGAGTTGAGCCTGGCAACCCTAATTTCATCAGTTCTGCTAATCTTTCCCTCCCCTTCTCTCCAGGCACTTTCTCTTTTTCTATTGTTTCTTCACAGACAGTATTCTCTACCGAAAGTTCCCACCCCCTCCTAGGTTTGAAAAAAACAATCAACAGAGCCAGCCCTGTGCCTCCTAGGAACTTGCTACAAAGACAAACAGAAGTGACTGACCTCAGCAGCCTGAGTGTTTCAAGGGAAGGAACTGGCAGGGGAGAGAGGAGGTGGAAGGCTGGCACATGGGTTGGGAGGCAACAGGGCTGTCTTGTGCATGCTGCTCTGAAGGCAAATATGTTACAGCTTCAGAATTAATTGGAGGAGCAAAGGGGAAAAGGGGTGCTTTTTTTTAAAAAAAAAAAAAGTCCAGTATACCTCCTCAAAATCCTCAGGGGTAGGACAGGGGAAGAGGGGAAACAATGAGTGACAGACAGGCTGTTCTTGGATGCTAAGGCTGGACATTGGAGGAGCGATGCTGAAAAACTACTTTATTTACTTACAAGGAGATGATTCAACTCCTAAAAGTGCTATATATACAAAAAGTAACAAGTTTGTATGGAAATGTAAGATTCCAGCCCCCACTCCCCTTTTAATGGTATCCCTTGGAAGAAAGCATGTCTTGCATATGATTAAATACATTAATGGGGGCTATTGTGCATTCCCAGTAAATCAATTGCTTTCACTCCTAGGAATCAATTAGTTATGTTTGTATTTTGAGTAAAAAAAACCCCATTAATTGGGTTTGCCTGTGCCATTTACAAAGTTTGTATTTCCAGTTCCTGGCATTACATTTTATGACACACATGGCCCAGCCTGACAAAGCAGCATTTATGTCAGAACTGGCCCTCCTAACAAATGAGTTTGACACATCTGAGCATCTTAATCACTACCTACTTAAAGTAATAATGTCCTCATGGATGGATTTGAGGTTCCTAACTAATTCAGTGCATGAATAATTTCTAAAAATCCTGCATTCATGGTAATTCCTTAGTTCCTTCCAGATTTCTTTTTTCAACTGCTTCGATAGAAAAAAATTGCTGAATGCTTCCTTTAAAAATATTTAGTGTCATATTTAAAAATACAAATTAAATTGTATGCACAGGATAGGCTGAAGTGTTCTTCTAACCTAAGCTTGAAAACATAAAGAGATTTTCATATAATCTTCTATATGTCACCTTCAACAATATCTTCTGGCTATTTTCAAAATACAGAGAGACAGAGTTCTTTTTTTACCCGGGTCTCCATCTAAATTGCAGTGTTTTGTCCTTCATTTATGTTCTACAGAAACAAAATTGCTTACTATATGAATTCAAGTTGTTTCATGTGGATCTATCTGTCTTTAACTTGAAGTATAGCTGATAAAGTCACCCTGGTTCAGGGAGGAACTAAATCAGAAAAAAATATGTATTTAGAAATAAATAGATGTACAGTGAACACAGTAGATAGATCCAAATAGGCAGCCGTGTTGGTCTGAAGTAGTAGAACAAAATAGGAGTCAATTTCACCTTTAAGACCAACGTAGTTTTATTCAGAACATAAGCTTTTGTGTGCATGCACACTTCTTCAGACGAGGAATGAGGTACAGTAAGCAGAGTACAGTATGCATAGCTGGTGGGGTTTGGAATGCCAAGTAGTACAAAGTTAAAAACCAATAGCAGAATAGTAAAATTAACAAATTCAGAAAACCTTTGATCTGGGTTGTGTTAGTGTGGGAAACTATAAAACAGTAACATGTCAGAATGTGGGAATGCCTGTTAATTATTCTACTGTTAATAAACCTGGGTCAAAAAGAAGGCATTTCTTTCCCAGATGTTTTTCCTGTTCAACTAATTTACCTTTTAACATGTAACATAAATATATACATATAGTGCAAAGGAAGAGGATTGTGGCATTAGACTGTGTCCCAATCCAGATGTACTTATTTGAAAGACTGAAGAGATCTTTGGATGGTCACCCATGTTTTAGCCCTGAGAGCCAGCTTGGCATAGGGGATGGAGTGTCAGCCTAAGATCCTGGAAGACCCAGCTTCAAATCCCTGCTTTTACCATGAAAGCTCACTGGGTAATCTTAGGCTAAACATATTAGCATAATTTAACCGACCAAACAGAGTTAATAAAATTTCTATATAATAATTTCTATACAATAAAAATTTCTTCAAATATATTAGAAGTAGGAAACCAGCCAGGGAAGCAGTGGGGCCCTTGGATGACCATGGGGTAAAAGGATTACTGAAGGAGGATGGGGAAATGGCTGAGAAGCTGAATGCATTTTTTGCCTCCGTCTTCACCGTGGAAGATGAGAAGTGTTTGCCCGCCCCAGAACCACTAATATTGGAAGGGGTGTTGAAAGACCTGAGTCAGATTGAGGTGACAAAAGAGGAGGTCCTACAACTGATAGACAAATTAAAAACTAATAAGTCACCGGGTCCGGACGGCATACATCCGAGAGTTCTGAAAGAACTCAAAGTTGAACTTGTGGATCTTCTAACAAAAATCTGTAATCTTTCATTGAAATCTGCCTCTGTTCCTGAGGACTGGAAGGTAGCAAATGTCACCCCCATCTTTAAAAAGGGTTCCAGAGGAGATCCAGGAAATTACAGGCCAGTCAGTCTGACTTCAATACCGGGAAAGTTGGTAGAAACCATTATCAAGGACAGAATGAGTAGGCACATTGATGAACACAGGTTATTGAGGAAGACTCAGCATGGGTTCTGCAAGGGAAGATCTTGCCTCACTAACCTGTTACATTTCTTTGAGGGGGTAAACAAACTTGTGGACAAAGGAGACCCGATAGATGTTGTTTACCTTGACTTCCAGAAAGCTTTTGATAAAGTTCCTCATCAAAGGCTCCTTAGAAAGCTTGAGAGTCATGGAGTAAAAGGACAGGTCCTCTTGTGGATCAAAAACTGGCTGAGTAATAGGAAGCAGAGAGTGAGTATAAATGGGCAGTCTTCGCAGTGGAGGACGGTAAGCAGTGGGGTGCCGCAGGGCTCGGTACTGGGTCCCATGCTCTTTAACTTGTTCATAAATGATTTAGAGTTGGGAGTGAGCAGTGAAGTGGCCAAATTTGCAGATGACACTAAATTGTTCAGGGTGGTGAGAACCAGAGAGGATTGTGAGGAACTCCAAAGGGATCTGTTGAGGCTGGGTGAGTGGGCGTCAACGTGGCAGATGCGGTTCAATGTGGCCAAGTGCAAAGTAATGCACATTGGGGCCAAGAATCCCAGCTACAAATACAAGTTGATGGGGTGTGAACTGGCAGAGACTGACCAAGAGAGAGATCTTGGGGTCGTGGTAGATAATTCACTGAAAATGTCAAGGCAGTGTGCGTTTGCAATAAAAAAGGCCAACGCCATGCTGGGAATTATTAGTAAGGGAATTGAAAACAAATCAGCCAGTATCATAATGCCCCTGTATAAATCGATGATGCGGTCTCATTTGGAGTACTGTGTGCAGTTCTGGTCGCCGCACCTCAAAAAGGATATTATAGCATTGGAGAAAGTTCAGAAAAGGGCAACTAGAATGATTAAAGGGCTGGAACACCTACCCTATGAAGAAAGGTTGAAACGCTTAGGGCTCTTTAGCTTGGAGAAACGTCGACTGAGGGGTGACATGATAGAGGTTTACAAGATAATGCATGGGATGGAGAAAGTAGAGAAAGAAGTACTTTTCTCCCTTTCTCACAATACGAGAACTTGTGGGCATTCGATGAAATTGCTGAGGAGACAGGTTAAAACGGATAAAAGGAAGTACTTCTTCACCCAAAGGGTGATTAACATGTGGAATTCACTGCCACAGGAGGTGGTGGCGGCCACAAGCATGGCCACCTTCAAGAGGGGGTTAGATAAAAATATGGAGCAGAGGTCCATCAGTGGCTATTAGCCACAGTGTGTATGTGTGTGTGTGTGTGTGTGTGTGTATATATATATATATATATACACACATACATATATATTTGGCCGCTGTGTGACACAGAATGTTGGACTGGATGGGCCATTGGCCTGATCTAACATGGCTTCTCTTATGTTCTTAGTTGTTATTGTGAGAAAATGGAGAGAATTACATTCTAAGCCATTTTGGGAAGAAAAGTGGGATATAAATAAATAAACACATGCAATGCATTGGCAAAATCTCACACTGCTTTTATTAAATCCTACATTGTTTCTTTGATAATGGTCTGTTGCTTACTGTTCTAGATGTATCTGTATCTGATTTTACTATTTGTTTCTCTTTGTGCATTCCATTTAAACAACATTGCCTATGATTTTGTCTAGACCACCATGTTTCCATCTACAACTATTGCTAGCTAAACTTAACATAATGGAACTGTTTGCTTGCACATTACTTGAGCCCCTTCACGAGATTACCATGACCTCACAGTCCAAGTTGAGTATAGGGGTGGGCATTCGGTTCAGCTGAACTGAATAGACCACCGAATACCCCCTGATTCGGAAGTATACGGCGCGGTATACTTCCAAATCCAATTGGTAGGCATTATACAGGAGCCGTATTCCGCTTCTCCGTATACTTCCGAATCAATATTCATAAGTATACGGAACTCAATGTAAAAGGCGAGAAAGGAGCTTCTGCAGCCTCAGGGAAGCCTTTTCCCACCTCTCCCATAGCCTCCCTGGGATCAGGAAGGGAGGGGGAGAGGAGCCCCAGCAGCCAATCCAAAGCATGTATTTGCAGGGCTAATCCCCCAGCCATCAGCAACATTGTTGTTCTTTTGTTTACTTGGGTATCCAAGTAAACACTGTTCTCTGGCCAATCACAGAGCAGTGGTATTTTTTGAAACTGCTCTGCGTAGGGCCAGAGAACCTTTTTAAGGAGTCTGCCTGGCTGGACTCCATTCCATTGCTGCTGTGTTGGTGTGAGAGAGAGATTGTGCTGCGCTGGACTTGGCCTCAGCTGCTGCTGCTCTCTCTCTGCCTTGTTTAGTTTATTTACAATTTATATCCCGCCCTTCCCACCAAAGTGGCTCAGGGCAGCTCACAGCACATAAAATCTAACATAAAAGTATTAAATTTAAACATTTTACACAGTTAAAACATTAAAAAAAACCATAACAGCAGTGTATTAAAACTACTCAGTTTCCAATGCCGGTTAGTTATAGCCCAGCCGGAAGAGGGCTGTCTTACAGGCCCTGCAGAACTGGGCAAGGTCCCGCAGGGCCCTCACCTCTTCCGGCAGCTGGTTCCACCAAGAAGGGGCCATTACAGAGAAAGCCCTGCCCCTGGTAGATTTCAGGCGGGCTTCCTTTGGCCCGAGGACAACGAGCAGATTTTGAGTTCCCAATCTCAGTACTCTCTGGGGAACATGTGGGGAGAGACGGTCCCTCAGGTAGGCAGGTCCTAGGCCATATAGGGCTTTAAAGGTAATGACCAGCACCTTGTACTGAACTCGGTATATTATTGGCAGCCAGTGCAGAACCCGGAGCCCCGGCCGAATGTGCTCCCATCTTGGGAGCCCCAATAACAACTGGGTGGCGGCATTCTGCACTAACTGCAACTTCCGGGTTCGGCACAAGGGCAGCCCCATGTAGAGGGCATTGCAGTAGTCCAACCTCGAGGTGACCGTTGCATGGATCACCATTGCTAGATCATCACACTCCAGGAAAGGGGCCAACTGCCTCGCCCGCCTAAGATGAAAGAATGCGGACTTGGCAGTGGCTGCTATCTGAGCCTCCATCATTAAGGAAGGCTCCAATAGTACCCCCAAGCTCTTGACCCTGTGCGTCGCTGTCAGCGGCGCACCGTCAAAAGCTGGCAGGGGGATTTCCCCTCCCGGACCCCAATGACCCAAGCAAAGGACCTCTGTCTTCGCCGGATTTAGCCTTAGCCCGCTCAGCCTGAGCCACCCAGCCACGGCCTGTAACGCCTGGTCCAAATTTTCTGGGGCGCAGGCCGGCCATCCATAAGCAGGTAGAGCTGGGTGTCGTCAGTATACTGGTGACAACCCAGCCCATACCCTCGGGCAATCTGGGCAAGGGGGCGCATATAGATGTTAAATAACATCAGAGAGAGGACCGCCCCTTGAGGCACTCCGCAGTCAAGCGTGTGTCTCCGGGACAGTTCACCCCCAATTGCGACCCTTTGTCCCCGACCCTCAAGGAAAGAGGAAAGCCATTGTAAAGCCAACTCCCGAATCCCCGCGTCGGCGAGGCAGCAGGTCAGTAACCGATGGTCGACCGTATCGAACGCTGCCGATAGGTTCAATAGCATCAGCACCGCTGAGCTGCCCCGATCCAGATGCCGTTGAAGGTCATTTACCAGGGCAACCAACACCGTCTCTGTCCCATGGCCCGGGTGAAAGCCGGACTGAAGGGGATCAGTCGAGAAGACATCTAAGGTAAGACAGTCTTGGGGTTCTTGTTTTTCTTTTAGTTAGGATAAAAGTAAAAGGACTTTTTAAGACTCAGAGTCCCTTTACTTATCCAGATTTGGGTGGGTGGGTAGCTTATTTGGGGTTAGGGGGTTCTGCTAGGGGTGGGGTTTGCCAATTTGCCCATATCTTACTTTAGTGAGAGGACTTTTGAAAGTGCAGTGTTCTTTTACTTTTCCTGATTTGGGTGGCTTGGATTTCTTGGGGTTAGGGTGAAGAGTTTTTTTGGGGGGAGGGGTTGGTTAAGTTCCAATATTGTTAAAAGTCAAGGGTTTTTTACTGTTTTAAAAGGATTCTGTGTTTGATTTGTTGCTGCTGTGTTGTGCTGCTGTTGTTCCTTTTCTCTTCTGGTTCTGGTTCTTGGGGAGAGGGCTGTTTGGCCTAATTTTTATTGTTTAAAAGTTCAGTTTTTTAACCGTTGAGTTTGTTGGCCTTTTCTCAGTGGGATTTGTTTGGATCTGTTGTTGTTGTTGGTTCTGCATCCTGTCCTGTTGTCCCTTTTCCTGGTTCTGTTTTTTTTTGGGGGGGGGGGCAGTGTTGACTGATTTGGCTTGAGGTTTTTTATTGGTAAAAGTTGAGGTTTTTAACAGTTGAGTTTGTTGGCCTTTTTTCAGTTGGATTTCTTTGGATCTGTTGCTGCTGGTTTTGCATTCTGTTCTGTTGTCCCTTTTTCTGGTTCTGGTTTATGGGGGTGGGGGTGGGGTGGGGTTAAAAGTTAAGTTTCTTTCTGTCACGTTTTGGGGTTTTTTAATTACCTCTGGTTGGTGTGAGGGAGTTGGTGTGTGGGCTGTGTGGGGTGGGTCACTTTCATGTTTTTATAGAGCTATTTTTGGAGTCTGAAGGTGCTTTCGGTTTGGCTAGGGCCGCTAAATAAGCTGCCCCACTAATAAGGGTGTTTTTAGGGAATGTTTTTTGAAATTTTAAAAAAAATTAATCCAGTTTAGGGCTTTATCATCTTTCAAAATTCAACTAGGCAAGATAGGGGTGATTTAAAAAGATTTTAGGTTTCTCATAAAAGGCAGCGTGACTACTAGGCCACATCAGGCTCCCTTTTAAAGAGACTAGAGTTGCAGTGCATCTTGCTTTCAGTCACTGAAAGCCGGTGCATCCTTAGATTTCCATAGGGTAAACCACAGCTTCTCTCTAGTTATAGGGGACACCTGATTTCAAGTTTGGAAGGAAATCCAGTTTGTCCCAGGATCTAGTTAGGAGAAGTTTAACTAGGAGGATATAATAAGGATTGCCTTCATCTCAAGGTAGCCTTTTAAAAACTGTAGCCAGGTAGAGGCAAAATCACCTAGTCTCCTAAACTTTACCAGACTACTACTACCCCAACCCAAAGAAGGACAAGTTAGGAACCAAAAAAAACCAAACAAGTTTTGGTGGGAGGGATTTTAAAAAGAACTCAGGGCACCTGTTGGTTCAGGGTACAGTGTAGTGAGTTAGGTTTGTAAAAAAACCCACTCTCAGTTCAGGTTGTGTGAAACTGGCCAAGGGTGACATGAGTGACAGGCAGCAGAAGAGGGGCCCTGGGGGCAAGGCCAAGGAGAAGACTAGAGGGGTGGAGGGGAGGGGGAAGACCCAGTTTCCCCTCCCCACCTGTGTGTAGGGCCACTCCACAGCCGCCTTCCAGCACTCTGACCTCTGGCTGGAATGTGATGAAGAAGGTCTGCCTTGGGCCCTTCATCGAGGCTGCTGCTGGGGCACCCCCAGCAGAGGTGCCATTATGTGTTGGCACTGAGCAGGGATCTGCTGCTTGGGCAGTCTCTCCTCCAGTTGATGTTGCTCGGCCTCAGCAGCAGGAGGAGGGGCAGCAAGAGCATCCCTCCTTGGAGATGAGCTTTGGGGACAGTTTTCTGTCCAAAACTATCATCCCAAGGAAGGTGTAGAGTGTCGTGCAGGAGCTGGAGGAAAAGCTGATTGAGGAGGACCAGCCCCCATCTTCGGTTCCTTCGGGCACCAGCAGTCCTTCAGGGGATGGCCAGGAGGGGAGGCCGCATCGGGTGGAGGGGGAAGAAATGGAGACACACGAGGTGCCTCCATCTCTGCCCACTTCCCCTGGCGGCCAGCCCCTTCTGCCACCCCGAGACATGATGTGTCTGCCCCGAGCACCTCACAGGAGGTGAGGTGGCCAGCTTGGGCATCTGTACACTTCCAAAGTCTGGAAGCATTTCCAACTTACAGAGGATCTACACTATGTGCAGTGCCAGATGTGCAGGGCCCGGATCAGTCGTGGGCAGGACCCTGCCCACCTGACTCCAGGGGGGATGCAGAACCACCTGCAGAAGCACCACCAGGCAGTGCTTCTTAAGAGGGAGAAGCAGGCTGGTGCTGGGGTGCCTAAGCGGCCAACACCACCCAGCCAGGGGGTCCGTCCCACCATGACTACCTCCAGAGCTCTCCAGGAGAGTTCCACAACAGGGCAGGGATGCCAGGCATCTCTGCCTGAGATGTTTGGTGGGGGTGGCACCTATGTGCCAAGAGGGGGAATCAGGTACAGCAGGAGGAGGATTGCCAGGAACCTTGCCAAGTTGGTCGCCCATGGGCTTCCGTTTTCAGTGGTTGAGAATCCTGGGGTGCTAGGGTTGCTCAAGTACCTGGTGCCATGGTACAAAGTTCCTGCTAGAACCACCATTAGCAGGACCATTGTGCCATCTGTTTTCAGGATGACCAGATCTATGGTGAAGGAGCATTTATCCCGTGCTGCCGGGGGGACTGTTCATTTCACCTCAGATATCTGGAGCTCCCAACATGCATTCAAAGGGTATCTCTCCCTGATTGTGCATTGGTGGCAACCCAGTGAGCTGCAGGTTGGGGGTGGCAGTAGCAGCAGGCAGGGTCAGGGTCAACAGGCCGGCTATCACTGGGCCTTGCTGCATGCAAAAGCAGTCGACACGCCGCACACAGAGGACACTCTCGGAGCCATCCTCTCATGGTAGTTAGGGGGCTGGGTAGGCAGGGACATCGCCATGGGCTTTGTGGTGACTGATTATGGCTCCAACATCAAGGCAGCTGTCCAGCGTCAGGGCCTAAAATGCCTTCCTTGTGTGGCCCACCTTCTCCAGCTCGTGGTTAAGGACACGTTGGGCCAGATGAAAAGCCAAGATCCTCGGTATCTAGCCAAGACCCATGAGTACCTACTTCTGCTCCAGAAGCGCCAGCACATCCCAGGTCACTTCTCACGCAGCAATATGGACTCGTATCTGCTGCATGAAAAACAGACACTGACAGGGGTGCCAGGGGACTGCCTGATCAGTGACATCAGCACACACTGGAACTTCACCTGTGCCATGCTGGAGCGCATGGTGGAGCAGAGAGCAGCCCTAGATGCCTTTGTCTCTGAGATGAGGGTCTTTCGGGATGAGAACCGTCTCTCCCAAGAGAATTAGGAGATCATTTCTCAGACTGGAGGTTCTTGGGCCCTTCAAGACTCACATAGAAATGCTCTCATATGATACGGTGAGCATCGCACTGGTCGTCCCCATGGTCCACATGGCCCGTGAGGACCTGGCCTCATTTCTAGTGCCAGCTCAAGGCCGTGCAGACGTTCTTCCAGCGGTGTGCACCCTGGTTGTTAGGCAGCAGGAAGGGCTTGAGGCCCGCTTTCAGACTTTCACCCAGGATAAGGTCTACATGATGGGGACCATGTTAGACCTGCACCTTAAGGGCACGATTGCCGAGCAGGCCAATGAGCTCAATCGCTGGTGAGACAAGCTCTCCCAGAAGATCGAGTGCTGCAGAGTTAGGACAGGCCCATTGCCGGTAGCTGAAAAGGAGGGGGGTGGAAGCAGCTCATCTGCCACTTCCACTGCTGTTCATCCCCAACCTCCCCGGCTAGGCAGAGTTTCCCACCAGACTCACGCCAAGAAGAGTGCCAAGATGACACTCATCAGGCAGCTCGTTGGCCCCTCTGGGAGCGGTAGGCCCCTGAGAGTGGAGACGGGTGCTGCAATGGTGAGGGACTATCTTTCGGCGCCCAACAAGTCACAGGAAACATCTCCTTTGGACTATTGGGTAGCAAAGGAGGCGGTCTGGCTGTCCCTCTCCTCCATGGCCAAGGCGTTCCTCTCATGCCCACTGACGAGCGTGCAGAGCGACTGTGTCTTTTCACATACGGGTGACATTGTCTGCCCACATCGCAATCACCTGCAACCCTGGATAGTTGAGCAGTTGGTCTTCCTGAAGATCAACTTGCCTCTGTTCAGCTCCCCGAATGTAGACTTTGAGAATGAATGAAGTGAACACCTACTTGTGCCTGCATCCTCTCTTGGTCCGCGCTTGGAAGGTGTTTGTAAAATGCTCTCCCACTAAACATAGACTAGAGTCCAAAGACAGCTCAAAAACTCACTCACAAATTGATTGGCAGTGCACCCCGCCCCCAGCCCTTATCCATCCCCAAACTAAAAATGAATGCTGATTTAAAATCTGCAAAGCAATTCAAATTTCCCCAGTCCCCATCTGCACATGCTTAATAATATTGAAAGGGCCATTGCAGCCCCCAACTGTAACCGACAGCACCCACAGGCCCAGCCAGGATAGCCCAATTTTTCTTTCAGGGGCAGGAGGAAGAAAGAGGGAGATGCCAGTGATGATGACAGGCAGCCAGCAGCCATACCAATGCTGAGGTCCCTCTAATGGGACAGTGATAGCTGGTGTGTTGCTGCTGAGCTCAGAGAGAAGGAATTTTTCTTTTCCTCTCACACAACCTGAGACCCTCCCAGTGATCTTCCTCATTTGGGGTGCAACTCTGGCTCGCTTCCTCGTGGTGCACCTGGGTAACACAAAAGAGCCTGGACCAGCCAACCATCCATCACTCAAGGTAAGTCTAAATGCTTCTTGCTTTGTGTCAGATACAGAATGATGTGGAGCTAGGCGTGGTCCACCGCTTCTTTTGTTTGAGAGTTGTGTTGTTTGGGGCAGGGCTAGAGAGCTGGCATTGTAAATTCATTCATTCATAATTTTATTTGTATCCCGCCCTCCCCACCGAAGCAGGCTCAGATTGTGTGTTCTGTGGTAGGAAAGCTGGCATCTGGGTAAGAGACCCAGAACCAGCATGCTTGTTGTGCTTGGCCAGCTCTCCCCATGTTGTTTGGGGCAGGGCTGGAGAGCTGGCATCTGTAGATTGCGCGTTCTGTGGTGAGAAACCCAGAACCAGCATGCCTGTTGTGCTTGGCCAGCTCTCCCTGCGTTTGTTTGGGGCAGGGCTGGAGAGCTGGCATCAGGGTTTGCTGCAGCCAGGGCTGCAGAGCAGACCTTGAGCAGATTGTGCTTTGTGTGGCAGTGACATTGGCAACTGGGTTTATATTGGTTCCAGGCCAGCAGGGTTCATAGAGTAGATAGATGGATGTAGTGCATTTAGGTCCTATAGAGATTCTCTGATGTGAAGTTAGGTTTGCCTTTGGGTGTCCCAGGAATTGGACCCCCTGGTCCAATTTTTTTTTTTTTTTGGTCTTGTGGGTTTTGTGTGGGACAGTGCCCTGAAGCTGCACAGCAGTTTGAGGAGCTCTCCTCAAAACCTCCTGCTCCCCAGAACCACTTTTCCCACAATAATTACAGTGGGGGAAGTGGCTCTAATTGTTTTTTTCTCACCATTGGGAACAGTGCCCACAGATGGGTACAGACGTTTTGGGCGAGGAGGGTTGCATGTAGGGAAGTTCCCTGAAGCTGCAATTATAGTGGAAAGGAAAGCAAAGGTCCCCTGTGCAAGCATCAGTCATTTCCGACTCTGGAGGAAGTGGCTAATTGGGCTTTGCCCAGCATTGGTGGCAATGGGTCTTTTTAGGAGCCCAAAGACAGGGATCCCCTGGCCCAATCTTTTTGGAACTTGAGGGTTTTGTAGGGGAGAGTCTCCTGCGGGTTCCATGCAGTTTTTGGGGCTTTCTCTCAAACCCCCTGCCCCCCAGTAGCCTCTGATTGTGCCCTATGTTGCCATTGAGTTCAATGACTCATAGGGTATAATGGTGGAATTTTGGGTGCCCCTGGAATGGGAACCCCTGGCCCAATCTTTTTGGGACTTGGGGGTTTGTAGGGGAGAATCCTCTGCAGGTCCCCTGCAAATTTGGGGGCTCTCCCTCAAACCCCCTCCCCTCCAGGCGACTTCTGATATACTCTATTTTGCCATTGATTTCAATGGCCCATAGGGCATAATGGGGCCATATATTCGGAAATAGCCGTATATCTCCAGTATATACGGCTATTCTGAATACCTGTATTCACAAATATACGGTATTCCAAATATTTTGGCTCAGTATATTTCCGAATCTGATTAATTCCAATTTTTTTTTTGCACACCCCTAGTTGAGTGTTGCCCCAAGCAGCTTTGCAGCTGTGCAGTAACCACTCATGCTACACTTGCAGTAGTGCAGTAAGCATTTATACTAACAGCCTATGGCTCAGCCAAGTCTTGTTAGATAAGTTTCACTTAATCTATGTTGGACCTGTTCCACAACTGCACAGCTGGTGAACTCTACCTTCTCCCAGAGTAATAGCTGGGTCATTAAAGTGACGTACTTTTTAAGCCCAGATCACTCATAGTTTGTCCCTTTGTTCAGCACAACAGGAAGCATCATATAAATGACCTTGCCTTCTTCTTGCACCTGCAGAGTTGGTAGTGACTATTGTGATCACAGTAATTGATTGTAAGATTCAGGAGCAACATTGTCAAACACAGGGTCATGGAAGGAGTAAAGTTTTACCATTAGATGTAAAACTTCATTTTGCTTTTCTTCCACACACCCCACCCCCCTACCTTTTCATGTGGAAGCAGCAGAACTTTTGCTGTTGGAAATGGTGGGAAGGAGGGTGGCAGCTGCAATAAAGTAGCTTGTAATTGCATATGCACAGTCATCTTTTCCCCACAATTGAACACACCTGAGCTGTTTGGTTGCAAATGAACAGCTCATCAGACATTCAGTTCCTGTGATCTTTATACCCAAAGATGATTCAAGCAGAACCAATTGGTAATCAAGCATCTCCAGCTTCCATGCATATTTCATGCACCATTTGTCAGTATTGTTGCTAGTAATATTATAACAACTAGTATACAAACCTATTCTTAGGACAGTTTCAACTATTTTATCTTGCTCCTGATAACACCATAATTTCCTTTTAATTCCTTTTCATTTTTAGAAATTGTTTTTATGTTTTATGTTTTTATTCTTGTTTTATTTTATTTGGTCACACAATGTAACTGTGTGACCTCAAATTTGTGAGCCGCCTTGAGTCTGCCTTGGTGAATATAAATCAAATAAATAAATAAATAAAATTCCACTTTGATGGCAGTTACAACATAGCTCTCTAAGTTAACTTGCTTGACAATCCTGTCTTCTCAGTGGAGTAGAACTGGCATCAAAGTTCATGGGATCTTTTTTGCTGTTTTTTTAGATTTATAGTACCTTTTTATTGTTTTTTGCTTTGGATGAGTAATCCTTTAAAAAATTAATGTCACAATGTATAGCTGGTGTGACTCCATCTTTGTTACATGCTGGTGTTTAGCTACCCTGAGTCTTGCGGTAAAACGATGATTGGCTGCTCCCAAGGGAACTCCTCTCTCTCTCTCCCTCTCCCCCCCCCCCAGTTGTTAGCAGCCTCCTCTTCAAAGGCCTGGGTTTTGTCTTCCTTCCAGTGGACCCAAGGTGTAAGATGACCTGGCTCATCCATTTTGATGCAGATACCACTCTTGCTCCTGTCACCATATATTTAAATAGTTCGTTATGAGATTTTGATACATTAGATGGTACTATGTTTAATAACATATTTTTTGATTCCTCAGGAAGTTGCCTTTCAATATCTTTTGTATTTCTTCATAGATCTTTATCCAATATTTTTTAGCTTTGTTACAAGACCACCACATGTGATAGGTTTGATCTGTACTCTTGCATTTCCAACATCTGGCATTATGGCTCTTGTTTGCTTTTGCAATTTCTTTAGGTGTGATGTACCATCTGAAGAACATATTATACCAAATCTCTTTAGTATTTGAGATTCAGTAAACTTGATTTATTGTATGCATAAGTTTTCCCACTGGCTCATAGGGATATTCTCTCCAAAATTCTTCATCCATTTGATCATACAGTCCTTCACTTGCTCTACTTCTGTTTCATATTGCTATAACTTTTTATATATATTTTCCTAGTAGATGTTTTAGATCACCTGTAATCAATTGTTCATGAGCTGTTCCTGTTTGAGATGACCTGCTTCTTTTGCTATTAATTCTTTGTACTTAGATGCCATTTGATATGTCAGCCATTCAATATTCTTTTCTTCATTTTGTATATCACATAATCATAGGTTAAGTGGTCATTTTTTCCCCTGGTATTTGCATCACAATAGACATTCATTTGAGATGTCAGGGGTGAAGTAAGTGAGCTTTTTACATTGAAACCATATTCTCAGCAATCCATATCTCACTGTATGGCTACTGTCTTGCTTTTGTATAGTTTTTAATGACTTCTTGATTCATAAGTCATTGTGAATTCCTTCCTTAGTATTGGCTATTTCCAATTTAACATTACTCTCATCTGGAAGGAGGAGGAGGAGAAGATTGGATTTATACCCTACCTTCGCTAACCAAAGGAGTCTCAGAGTAGCTTACTGCAAAGGAACTTCAAGAACAGAATGGAGAAGAGAAATTGCTGAATTACAAATTATTATGAAACTTGGAACAAACACCTTCCCAGGACTGAACAGGGATATTGGTTTCTTATCTCATGACATATGCTAAACCAACTCTCACTGAATATAGCTATACATCCACAGTATTCCAATGTATTTCTGTTTTAGAACAGTGTATCAGAATAATATGTTTCTTTTGTATTGACATACTCAAATAAGAGATTTGGGCTTTTTATCTCATTACATATACTAACCCAACTTCCACTATATTTTAACGTACCCTTTTTTTTCCTAATGGCAAACTAGAATGTATTTCTCTTGAGCCTGCCTTTGGCGGGGGAGGGCGGGATATAAAAATAAATTTATTATTATTATTATTATAGAACACTGTATCAGAATATTGGGGGGGGTTGTATTTACATACTCAAATAAGGGATATTGGCTGTTTATCCTATTACATATACTAATCCATCTTCCACTATATTTTAATGTATTCTTTTTTCTAATGGCAAACTATAATTATGTTATAACCTCTTGAGAAACTAATGTTAGTTGCTAAACCCACAACTAACAAAGCCAGAATGATACCCAGATTTATGGCACTTCACACCTATGACATATATCTGCTTTTTATCACCCTCCACTGTTGTTTCAGCCCAGTTAACAACCCCAACTGACAAACACAGACCCCAATTTGTGATTCTTTTAATCTGTTAAAAACATTTCCATGACTCTGCATACCAACTCACTACCCACTTTCTCTATATTTAGGACTGTTTGCCATTCCATTTTTGTCTGATGAAGTCTGCTTAGAGCATACAAAAGCTTACATTCTGAATATAACTTAGTTGGTCTTAAAGGTGCACTTGTCTACTGCTTTGTTCTATTGCTCTTGAGCAGAACAGCCTTGAGAGAACTTGTGACTGACCCAAGATCACGTCAGCAAGTGTATGTGGAGGAGTGGGGAATCAAACCCAGTTCTCTCAGATAAGAGTCCGTGCACTTAACCACTACACCAAACTGGCTGTCATTTTGATATCCAAACTAGTGCCGCTGCTTGACGATATAACCTAATATTCAGTACTGCCAAACCTCCTCTCTTTTTTTCATCTTGCATTATTTTAAACCTTACTCTTGGCTTTTTCCCATTCCCATATGAGGTTGTTTATAGTTTTCTGCCAATTTTTAGCACCTTTTTTCTTATATCAATTGGTAGCATTTGAAACAAGGTCAGTTTTGGTAAGATATTCATTTTGATGGTAGAGATTTTGCCCAGCCGTGAAATTGTCAGTGTGTCCCATCTTTGCAAGTCTTCTATACTTTTTGATAGTTACATTTGTATAGATTTTTATTTTGTCCTGTTATAGTAATGTCCAGATATTTTATTGATTTTTGGTAACAAGACATCCAGTTAATTTCTGTATTTCTTCTTGTTCTCCATTGGTTGTATTTAGTAAGATTATTTTGGTTTTATTTTTGTTCAATTTATATCTAGAATGAGTTCCAAAGCTGGTTATCTGTTCCATTATGTATTTCAAAAAGCTATAAGGTTGTGTCACTGTTATAACCACATTGTCTGTAAAGCTTTTCATCTTATATTCTTTCTCATTTTCCTTTATTCCAGTGATCCTATCATCTTGTCTAATTTTGTTGGCCACTATTTCCATTGCTAAAATAAATAATAGCGGTGATATTGGGCATCCTTGACAAGTTCCCTTTGAGATCTCAATTTTCCCTGATAAAGAACCAATCACTAAGATTCTGGCATATTGATGGGTATTAATACTTTTAATCCAATTTAAGAATTCATTTCCATAGTCCATGTTCTGTAAAACTTTAAGTAGGAATGGCCAAAGCACATTATCAAAAACTTTTTCAGCATCTAGAAACACAAATGCCATTTTTTGACCTTTCCTCCTAGAATGTTCAATTGCATTGAAGAGATATTTGGTGTTATCTTTCATATATCTTTTTGAAACAAATCCTGTTTAATCTTGATGAATTAGTTCTGGAATACATTTTCTTAGTGTCTCAGTGATGATAGTTGCAAAAATCTTGTAATCTACGTTTAGCAATGAAATTGGTCTGTAAGGTTGTGGTAGTAGTGGACCATTCCCCACTTTGCGTATTAAAGTAACATTGGCCTCTTGCCATGCTAATGGTAGCTGGTTTTTTCACCTTATATCTCATTCATTACCTTTTGGAGCGGAATTGTTAAAACATCTTCAAAAGATTTATAGTATGTTGCTCCATTTGGACCTGGAGTCTGACCACCCCCCAAGGCACTTCTCTTTCTGCCAGCTTCCTTTGGGATGGGAGGCTGCCCCCCACCCCCAAGCTACTGGTCTTGACCCAGCCATACAGTGATGTAATATGCTTACATGGTACAGCACCTTCCCTCACTGTTATTCCAGTGCACTGCTTTTAGTTTCCAGGTTTTCTCATGCTTTCTTTACATTTTCATTTTCTTGAGATGGCAAATGGTAAGAATGCTACTGCATTATTTTTTGTTTGTTAATATTATTTATAGTTCGCCTTTCTCACTGAGACTCAAAGCAGATACAGAGACATGATGTTGTTTTTAATAATGCTTTAGAGCAGGGGTGGCCAAATTTGCTTAACATAATAGCCACATATAATAAATGCCAGATGTTTGATAGCCACAAGACATGAAAGATGTTTGAGACCAGAAAGGAAGGTGGAACGAAAACAAACAGATGGGAGGGAGGAAGGAAGGAAGGAAGGAGAGAAAGAAAGCAACAGGCTTGGCTTGGATTTAAATGCATTCTCTAATGGGGCAGTGGGGGCTTTGAGAGCCACACAATATGTGTGAAAGAGCTACATGTGGCTCCCAAGTCATAGTTTGGCCACCCCTGCTTTAGAGAAATGCTTTAAAATACTGAGAGCCTGCTGCAGCCGTTGGAGTGTTTTTCCAATAATCCCTAAGTTGTGGAAATGCATAGTCAAGAGCCTCCCCTGCCCTTACTTTCAAATTTGCCCTGGTATCTGCTCTTTGTAAAGTTCAAGAGGCTGCTGTCCAAGCAGACAGTGCTCCTTTGGGACTATTGTACATCAGGGAGTGGGCTGAAGCCCCTTCTTAGACACACACCCTAGTTATGATTCAAATCAGGCACCATGTGTACAGGAAACAAGAAGTACCTGCAATGCACATCTGACTATCACACAGAATGCTCTCTCTCTCTCGGCTTGGCTTCGCGAACGAAGATTTAAGAAGGGTGCAATAGTCCACGTCTGCTGCAGGCTCGCTGGTGGCTGACAAGACCAATGCGGGACAGGCAGGTCCAGCCACAGTGGCTGCAGGGAAAAGTCTGATTTAGGGTTGGTGCTGTAGCAGTGTGATTCTTCCTCAATCTCCTTTTGTCCTCAAGACCAGCTATGCGTGCGTTCTCAAAAGAAGAGACAGCCTGGTGGATGGTGTGCCTCCATGCTTTGCGATCTGAGGCTAGGTCAGACCACTGGTGATGGTTGATGCGACAGGTGCCAAGGGATTTCTTCAAGGAGTCCTTGTACCTCTTCTTTGGTGCCCCTCTATTTCGATGGCCGGTGGAGAGTTCACCATACAGGGCAATCTTGGGAAGGCGGTGGTTTTCCATCCTGGAAATATGCCCTGCCCAGCGCAGCTGCGTCTTCAACAGCAGTGCCTCGATGCTGGTAACCTCCGCCCACTTGAGAACTTCAGTGTTGGTCACAAAGTCACTCCAGTGGATGTTGAGGATGGTGCAAAGGCAGCGCTGATGAAAGCGCTCAAGGAGTACCAACTCTCTCTGTATTTAGGACTGTTTGCCATTCCATCCTATTGTCTGATGAAGTGTGCTTCTAGTACACGAAAGCTTACATTCTGAATAAACTTTGTTGGTCTTAAAGGGGCAATTTGACTCCTATTTTGTTCTATGTACTCTGTAATGTGTAAATTTCAGGCTCAGTCTGACATTATGGGCAATATCAATAGGAACAGTGGCTGCCTGGAACCTTGGAAAGTTAGCGCCAGTCAGCTGTTGGCAGTATTGGATTATATGAACCAGTGACCTCATTCAACATACGGGATATAATATAGCCCTTCCACACAACAGAACACAATTACTGAACAAGATTTAAAACACACCATGCTAAATAACTCTGGTTTAACCAGAGCTAGCTTTCAGTCCAGTAGCACCTTAGAAACCAACAATGTTTTCAGGGTATAAGCTTTCGAAAGTCTACGTTCCCTTCGGCAAAAGATCCCTAAGGTGCTAGTGGACCCAGATCTAGCTCTTCTACTGCAGAGCAACACATTCTCCTGAAATAGTCTGGTATAAGCAGCAGTTGTTTGCAGAGTTTCCTAAGACAAATTCAATGTTTTGATGGTAATAAATATATTTTATCTTGACACTGAAGCCACTTCCCATGGATTAGATATGTGAGTTGTCCCCTTATTCATGGTTAGTGTTTCTATATAATATCTGAAATCATCCTCTATTATCACAGATTATTATTGACATCTTATATCAGGTGAATGAGTAACTGTAGTGTTAATTAGTTCCTTTTAACCAGCCCATGAATGCAAAGACTTGTTGCATCACTTTCCAGAATGGCTTGTACCATTATTTATTTCTTTATTTATACTGCACCCTTCTTCTATAGAAGCTCAGGGCAGCTTACAACAAAATACTAATAACCATCAAACACAAACAATAATTCAATACAGCAGCACTCTTATACAAACCAAGGATGCTCCGTCATCTACCAGTTCTGCTCATAATCTCAGTTTGCCAGATGCAATTAACACAGCTGAATGTCTGACAAACTCTTCAGCAATATTCAAACTGCATGAAAGTGCTTGCTTATTAGGGTTGCCAAGTCCAATTCAAGAAAGATCTGGGGACTTTGGGGGTGGAGCCAGGAGACTTTGGGGGGTGGAGCCAGGAGACACTGGGAGCGGAGACAAGAGCAAGGGTGTGACAAGCATAATTGAACTCCAAGGGAGTTCTGGCCAGCATATTTAAAGGGACTGCACATCTTTTTAAATGCCTTCCTTCTGTAGGAAATAATGAAGGAGAGGGGCACCTTCTTTTGGAGCTCATAGAATTGGATCCCCTGGTCCAACCTTTTTGAAACTTAGGGGGTATTTTGGGGAGAGGCACTAGATGCTATACTGAAAATTTGGTGCCTCTATCTCAAAAAACAGCTCCCCCAGAGCCCCCAATACCCGCAGGTCAGTTCCCCATCATTCCCTATGGGAGGTGCATGATGGCTGTGGGGAGGGGGGAAGCCTGTAAAACCGGGGGATCCCCCTCTGGGACCTGGGGATTGGGAAGCCTATTGCTTATGCTAAACAAACCCCCCCCAATATGGTACATTAGTAATCTCATATGGTTTTCCTACAGGTCCTTACTATCACTACATTTGCCTCCCTGCCAGCAGGTTCCACATTTTTAAAATTATATGTCTTATCAGTGTTTTCCCAGTAATTTACCAATGCAAGGTGACTCTGCGTTACTTATGGCTGCCTGACTCATGGTTCATTAATGACAGACAAACTTCCATTGGTGAACACACATTCTTCCAGTGCCTCACAAGATTTACAGTACCCCTCTCCCATCCACCAAATTCTTAAGCATTCGTTCCATTAATAAAACAAATGTCTCATGGATTTGTAGCCTATAAACTTGGCCTATCATGCCACATTCAAACTCTGAACAGAAAAAGCATAGCTATCCAGAAAAGGGTGTGATTTACATATTACTATCATCTTTATTTCTAAGTTCTCAGCATCCCTGAAAAAGACACAACTAAAATACAACAGATGACTTTCTTGATTACTGTTTTACTCTGTAAGAGGCAAAGATGACAGATTACAATACAGTTTTAGTTCATTCAGGCTAGCACAAAACTTTTTGGGGGAATTATGGGATTCATGTGCACTCTGGCAGGTAAACCGGATAAACTGATATTTATATCACAGCCAATATCTTACAGCACCCCAAGTATTTTCTCAACTTGTTACTACTCACCTTTCACCTTTTCCACTGATTCTTACTTTGCCACATCTATTAAAAGCTTAACTGACAATTTACGTCTCTGAATTTCAGGTTCCTTACATCAAATGGACTCACAGTTCCTACATGAGATTAAATACATCAAATAGATGAGCAGACAGCTGGATGGATTCTTGATGTTACCACAAAATTTGTGAGGGTGTGAGAACTGGTTTCAATGAGAGACAAGAAAAATTGAATTGCTTCTCCATCATCTCAAAAGACATCATGTTCACTGAGGGCAGTATATCTTTGACTACAAAAAAGGTAAATAGATATATATAAAAAAGATAGAATTATATAATCTTCTGAAGCTATGCACAAGATGTCTTGGACTAAATTGTTGGCAGGATACGTTGATAGAATTGTCAAGACAAAATGCTCTCTTTAGAGCATACACCAGCTGACAAGAGAGGTTGACAGAAAGAATTTTAGCAATTTGTGCATTATGCCGCATCCCTCAACAGAGGTGACATTTATAACTGCTTGTTATTGAAATATTGATCTTATTTTGCTACACCTTTATGAAAGAGATGTAATGCCCACTCCTGTGAGATTATGGAAAACAGGCTGGGTGAAACAAAGAGCACAGAATGTGAGAGGAAAGTCAAAGGGAAGTAGATGTCAGCTTCTGACACTTGAGAGAAGAACTGAAAAGAGACCAGAAGGAAGTGCTATGCACATGACATATTTAACCTTATACAAATAACACACTGATATACAGAGCCAAGCTGCATAGAGAAAGCATAAGAAGGAACTTTTCTCCCCAGTCTCCTATACTCATGTTCAGCGTAGCCCCAGCTGGGGCCGATGGGAGTTGTAGCCAAAAAACATCTGGAGAGCTACCATTGGCCACCCCTGGCATAGAACATCTTTAATTTCCTAGTAGTGTTACCTGAACTGGCCCTGTCTCAACATTGGAGAAATTAGCTATGAGATAAGGGAGGCCAAGAGGGTACAGAGATTGCACACCTTTCTATATGTAGGTTGAGCTCAGTAAGAAGACTCCATATTGAAAAGTATTTTTAAGAATTTTCCAAAAAAATGCTGGTTTATAATCATATTTATGCAATTAAAGTATACATACAATCAACAATAAAGAAAATAAAGAATGAAAAATAGAGACATTTATAAGCAGTTATGGGGTGATACTACCTTTCAGATGTGCAGGTGTCCATGTAGAAGGGAGCATGAATGTCCAGCATGCTGTGCTAAGAAGGAGATCCAAAGGAGAATCTTTGGGGGTGTAATCTATCTAGGGGGCCTCAGATTGCACAACAGGGTGTGTTTGCTCTCAGTTTTTATAGTATTTTGAGGGGTGGTCCTGGAATGTAATGCATTTAATGACCTTTGATGGGCTTTCCAGAGCAAATTGAATTTTACCTAGATTAATTTTACCTCAGTACTCTGAGGGAGGAGACAGGAAGAATGGGTTTGTGTACAATAGATTTGTACATTTGAACATTAAGATAGGTGTCACCCAAAGAGGATTGGGTGGGGTTCTGGAGACAAGATGTTAGCCAGATGTTGTCATCCAGCTTTGAGAATGCAGATACTTTATCTGATTGAACTCATTGTCACTGTCATTCCATTGCTGGGTGGGGGAGAGCAACTGGAAATAGTCCTTGAGGATGCCTCATGCAACCTTAGACAGTAATCCTTTGTGTGGAGCCTAGGCTGGCTCTTTGGCTCAGGCAGAGTGTTCTCACTTCACCTGTCTTTTTGGATGTCTGGTTCGTGTGTAAAGTGGGGACCCCTGCCTTTTGGAGTGCTCCCATGAGCTAGGCAGCGCCTCTTAGCTACAGTAGTTTAACAGGTTTTACATAGACTTAGGGAATGCACCTGAAATTTACATGTTGTAGACTGAGTCCTGAGCTGGAGAATGAAATTTCTGTAACGTCTAAGAAAGCTCTTTGGAATATGAATTTTAACAAATAGAGTAGTGTATATTCATGAAGAAGGAACCCAATCTAATCTGGGTTTTTTCATAATACACTCTTTTCCATGTGTGGGTTTGTTGTTGTTTGCATGTATGTGCATATACAGACTTTAGTGTTAACTTGGAGTGAACAAGAAAGAAGTTCTCTCTTGCAAGCTCTCCAGTTCTCATCATCATACATCACTGTCAGTTAATTATGACAGCACTGCCATTTTAAGGATATTCTGTGTCATCTTCCTGCTGTGCTAATTCAACAATGCTATACTAATGGAATCTTTTCCTCTGTCATGGGCCATTAGATATCAGTGACTAACAGTCTAAATATCTGTCACAGTATTTATTCCCTATTCCTCCTACTTATCCTTTTTACTTTCTTCTTTTTTGTGTTATTATTTTCAGGTGGCAGCACATTTGTTATTTCTTTTTTTAAAAAAATCTTCTTGCATAGGATTATTGTGAAAATGAAACCGTTGTTTACAAAGTTAACTCATATTTCCTTGTTAGTAGCTAGGATCAAACATTTTGATATGCTACTAGAGAGGGGGAGAAGGGGAAAGAAAATTGCATGTAAGTCACTTGAACAATGTAAATACTGATGCAGGGTATACTTAGTCCATTCTAACTCTAGGGGGAGCTGTAGTTTATCTTTCCTGCAGTTCAGAGTTTGCTGAATTTTTTGTTTGTTTTGACCCCCCAGACGGAAGAGACAGACACAAGCATTTGGGTAACTAAAGGGCCACTTTCTTTATTTATTACATTAACACAAGGGTTATAACATAACAGGTAGAATGGCAGGGCCAGGGGACAAAATACCCCACCCCTGCCGCATGATGGGTGAACCACCCTGCCCCTAAGTCTGGCCAAAATACACGGCTCGTACCCAGGCGGCCTAGCAAAGGAGTTCCAACCCCCAGCCGCATGGCTAACGGGTAAATCAATCCATGCAAACCCAAGGCAGTCTGCTTCATCACTCAACCATCCCGCACAGTCCAGCAATGATTTAGCGAGACCCCGAACCCAAAACTGGGGTGCTACAGGTGCTCACCGAGCTGCATAATGGAAGTTTAAGCCAAAACCCAGCCACCGCAAGGCCAAGCCTCTGCTTAGGCAGCCACGTCCACTAAACATCTAACAATTCCTGAAGCCCAAGTTTCAAATCCTCTAAAAAGGCATCATTACCCTTGTCCGACAGATGTACGCCATCACTCCTGTATAAATCCGTGCAATCAGCTTGGATCCAAGGGTGAGGAAGAAAGTGGCCCAAACCTCCCCCTCGAGGGCTCTTTTAAGTTCTAAATTATAATAATAATAATACTTTTTATTTGTATCCCGCCCTCCCCACAAGAGCAGGCTCAGGGCGGCTCACAACATATGAATCCAGTACAATAAAATTATAAAATTATACATAGTACTTACATTTATAGTTATAAAATCAACATAAAACCATTTACAAATTGTATTAAAATTAATTAATTGTGGTGCTATAACTTCAATCTTTAATACATTCTGTGGCTAAAAACATATCCAGCAGCATTTCCTTAGTTCAGCATTAGGTGAAGGCTGTTTTAAAGAGGTTGGTCTTACAGGCCCTGCAGAATTGATCTAAGCATCGCAGGGCCCGTACCTCCTCCGGGAGTTGATTCCATAATAGTGGGGCTGCAATTGAGAAGGCCCGATCCCGGGTGGTCTTCAATCTGGCCTCCCTTGGCCCGGGGACATTCAGCTGGTTCTTCCCTGCTGACCTCAGCACTCTCTGGGGCACATATGGGGAGAGACGGTCCCTCAGGTAGGCAGGTCCTCGGCCATATAGGGCTTTAGAGGTAATGACCAGCACCTTGTAATGGACTCGGAACACTACTGGCAGCCAGTGCAGTCCGCGCAGCCCCGGCTGTATGTGCTCCCATCTTGAGAGTCCCAATAACAGCCTAGTTGCCGCGTTCTGCACCAGCTGCAGCCGCCGAGTTCGGCACAGGGGCAGCCCCATGTAGAGGCTTTGCGGCGAGCTTTCTCAATCGCTCATGGGTCCCAAGCCACACGCCATACCCGGTGTGGGATCATGACTGACCACATGATCAAAACCTGTGGCCAACGCCTCTTGATAACTCTAAAGTCATCTTTGACTTGCAACACAAGGGCTTTTCCCTTGAGCAGGCCTAAATCATTACCACCCAGATGTATCACCACAACATGTGGCGGCAACATGTGCACATCTTCAAACAAGAGGGGCAACAGGCCTGACCAATGGAGACCCCACCATCCACGCCATTCAATGGTGGCCCACTTGCTGAGCCCCAGCCATGAGCCAGCCAAAGTCCTCTTGGCCTGATTGGCAGCCCAAAACACGAAGCTATGTCCGCATATGAGGGAACGTTGTCTCTCTCCACGGACCACATTACCTGAGAAAAGAAGAAACGACGAATAACATGGCCCCTTAATAACATGGTGCCAATTACTGCAGTGCAAGAGGGTGAACATAGCCCTTATAGGCCGAGGAACACCACCTACCCAGCTTCTGAATGGAAGGCGGGTAATACCCTGGGGCAGCCATAGTAGATGCTGCTCCTATACGGAAGGAATGGGTTCCAAACTTAACCCCTGACAGGCCCAGCAAAGCAAGGGCCTTGCACGTCACAGTCCAACTGATGCTTCGTCAAGGGACTGTAGCACGTTAAAGCTGCTACAGGACAGATCTCGACATCAGAACAGGAACCCAAACTAATAGTATCCCCCCATTGCAGCTGATCGGTCCTGGAACAACGAACTGTAACATATGCAGATCCACCAGCCAGACAAATGTCATGGGCCATCAAAGCCCTCCCCAACATGTCCCTTTTGGACTGAGCCACCTGCTCACTCACCCAAAGAGCCCCGAAAAAATGCCATGAGAGAGGCAGCGTGAAAGAGCAGCGTTTCATTTTCCAACATGCAGACCTGGCCCCAGACCAATCGTAAACCTCTAAAGACTGCAAGAGAAAAATGGTTGCCGAGAATCCTGGCAGGGCCCAACTTCTCTGGACCAACCTTCCAACCCTTTCTTAATGCGAAAGTCACTGGTATTCTCTTGGAAACCCAAAGCCACACTAGCAAAGGCCAATGCAGACAGCCGGCCCTGAATAGATCATACTGCTAATCCCCTGAGCCTTAAAGATACACTATTGTGGAGTAATTGCTCCATTGGAAGGGGCCACCCCTTTTGTAACCAACTTTAATCCCAAAATTTTGTTGTACGATTCTCTGGTACTAGGAGCAATGGCAAGACTTATTGCTTTGCCGGCCTTGACCCACCAATCATCCATATCCCAGGGAGCATCATTGTCAGGAGAAGATCTGCATTTAGGGCCAGCTGGCGAAACCTCTGCATCTGTTTGCGAAAGAGAACGTCAGCCTCCCCATTAGTCACCCCAGGCACATGCCTGGCAAAAAAATAAATATTAAGCCTCAGGCAACGGAAAGTGAAGGCCTGCACCAGCCTCATCACCCTGTGGGATTTGGAAGTGAGGAAATTGATAACATGCACCACGGCTAAGTTGTCACACCAAAAGTAGACTGTGTGGTTTGCCAACTCATTCCCACACAACCAAACAGCTACCAAGATCGGGAAGAACTCCAAGAATGTCAAATCTCTGTTCCACCCCCGCATCTATCCATTCCTGGGGCCATAACTCTGCACACCAGTGTCCGCTAAAGAAAAACGCCAAACCCAAGGGACCCAGCTGCATCTGATGCTATTTGCGACTCAGCCTCCAGCTGTAACTCAGCCCTCCAAAAGGAGACACCATTAAAGGAGGTTAAAAAACTCCCTCCATAGTACGAGGTCCTCCCGCATGCTACGTCAAAAGATGTGTACCACACAGTACACAAATTCTCTGGTATGGCGTCATTCACCGATTCCCCATGGAGATAAGATAAATGGTGAATCAATCTGAACTCTCCTGGGCTTTCTTAGGCACAATGCTCAATGTGGAAACCCTCAAGATACTCCCAGGGGGTGTGGAAAATGGGCCAATCACCCAACCCTCAGCTAATTCCTTCCCAATCTTCTGACGAACTTTGTGCTCCATCCCTATAACTGACTTCAAGCTATTGGCCATAAATGGCTTTCTGGGGCCCTAAAAAGGAAT
This sequence comes from Heteronotia binoei, assembly GCF_032191835.1. Classification (NCBI taxonomy): domain Eukaryota; kingdom Metazoa; phylum Chordata; class Lepidosauria; order Squamata; family Gekkonidae; genus Heteronotia; species Heteronotia binoei. Next base: position 68,053,662 of record NC_083243.1, read on the forward strand.
TCCAAACTCGAACCTACAACCATTTAACAAATAAAGCTGATCTTCATCCTTTGGATAATCACAGAGCCATGCATTAAGCACTGTCGCCCTTATTAGGCTGGGACCCTTTACTAAATGGCTTATCTGCGCTGCCCGGTCCCTGCTTGCACTGTCCCCGCCTGAAACTAACCCTGGAACAATTTGTGAAGGAATGAGACCCCCCCCCCCCCCGCAAAGAGGGCACTCATGTTTATATGGGCAGTTCTTTTTACCACACACCCCCTGGGACCCAAACTCCCAACAAAGCAGGCGGGGTTGAACCACCTGCCCAGCACTGCTGCAGTTGCCAGAAGCAGTAGCTGTGCAGTGCACAACATGCCCACTGCGTAAATAATGAACCCAGGCACCCAGTTTGCCCATGTCCTATCCGCTTTACGCCTCTTGATTTTCTCCTTTTCCCAGTCATCCAAATCCTCTTTGTCCTTTTTCTCCAGCTCCCTATAGAGCAGAGAAAATAGGTCCACAAATTCCCCTTTCAGTATCTTATCCTTGGTAGCTGGCAACAAGTGATCACCAAGAGGTAAGGCCAGATCACCAAAAGGTAAAGCCTTAGCAGGCACGGCAGAATATGATGGACCCCAAGGATAAGAAACCACCCAGCCACCATATGGTGCCCTGGACGCTCCCAGGAACTGGCTGGGCAGGCCTTCCCAAGGACCCCAAGGGTTAGCCAGGTTAAGACCCCAAGCCCAAGGCTGGGGATTATTAAAAGCTGCAGGCTGGTTATTAACAACCGGTCCAAAGGTGGCAGACTGCCCCCAGGGCCAAGCTGTGGTAGTGTATTGTGCAAACTCACCCCTCCCCAACTGCCAATTCTGCACGGCATCCGCAGCGGGCACCTCTGCTAGAAGAGGCGACACCCCCTCCGTTTTGTCCACGGAAGACCTGCTTTCAAGGGAAGACAAGCGATTAAGGATTTCCTCCTGGAAGCACTTCTTGGCAGCCCGCTTATCTGCCTTAGAAGCCTGACCACCCAATACAAACGTCTGCCTCCTACACGAACCCTCCAAGGTGGCTATTCTGTCTAAAACAGACTGCTCAAAGGAGCCATCCTCCTCGTCAGACGGTGAAGGCAAAGGTGCTGAGCGCTTAGGAACAGGCCGCTGCGGTCTCGGCGCAGGGCCTTTGCCCTTGGATTTGCCCTGTCCTTTAGGCATGGCTACTCAAAAATGCTGTAATCTTCATCCAATGATGAGGGCTGTGGCGTATGGCGCTTAAGAGGTGCAGGCTGCCTGGGCTGTTTAGGAGCAGTGGCCTTGCCCTTTGGTTTTCCTTGCCCTTTAGGTATGTCTAACAATACACAAATAAAAGCCCTTAAAACGGCCACCTACAATAAAATTACAAAATGGCTGATTTTCTGCCCTAGCAGCAGTGGGCCGAAGAGCTAACAAGCACAGAAATAGCCTTCAAAATGGCTGCCTGCAAGAAAAACTACAAAAATGGCTGATTTTCTGCCCTAGCAACAGTGGGCAGAAGAGTTACCAAGCACAGAAATACCCTTCAAAATGGCTGCCTGCAAGAAAACTACGAAAATGGCTGATTTTCTGCCCTAGCAACAGTATTTAACTAATGTGTCCACACCATTCCATACCGCATTGAAATCAACACTGAGTTAAATGGCTTAATTTCTTTAAATTTTAATCTGTTTTTAATTGGTTGATTCTGTTTTATTGTTGGCTTGATTGTTTTATTGTGTTGGAACCTGCCCTGAGTCCATCATGGAATAGGGCGAGGTATAAATCAACAGAAATAAAAAATAAATAAATATAGTAGCTGGACATTCCCGTACACCCTCAATGTAGCTCACTAGCTTGTTCATCACGTTTCAATCATCTTCCTCATGGAGGGGTAGAAGACAATGCACCATATCCAAATTCCAAACCAATTACAATCCTTAACAGTATGGACAAGCACAATGTTCTTTCAGTGGAGAAAAATCTCTCAAAATGCAATCAGTGTCACGGGCTGGGGCCAGGCCAGGCGAAGTCCAGGGTCAGTCCAAGGTCTGTAGCTGGGTAGCAAGGAGGGTCCAAAGCGCCAAAACCGAATCACCGTCCAGGTATCGCAGGTCAGAGGTTCAGAAGCCAAAGTCATGGGGTCCAGAAGCTGAAGTCAGAAGCCGAAGTGGATGCTAGAACGTCAAGTAAGTGACTAGTTGCTTCCACAAAGCCTCCTCCCAAAGCCCACAGCTATATAGCCCTCTGCTGTCTGTTGTCCATTTGGGCTAATTGCTGACTCAGAGGGCAGCCAGGATCCTGCTGAGACTCAAGCACCCTCACTCCTAGAAGGGCCAGAATCCTTTCAAAACTCAGGGCTCAGGGAGCGTCTTGCTCGTGAGCGTGCCACCCTCCTCCGATCCCTGAGGTCCTGACGAAGGCGGTCACGCACACGAGCCACCCGAGAGGGCGAGGCAGGGGGGCTTGGATCTTCTCCAGCAGGAGGCAGGGGCACTGGTGCAGGTGGCAGGGGCACAGCTTCTTCTGCAGGCTCGGCTTCTTCTGCAGGGCCCCCAGCACCCATGACAATCAGCAGTCACATTCCCCCTAAAAGAACAGGTTCATAGGTTGGAGGTGCTGGTGGACTTAGACCTCCTGTTGGATAACGAGGTGGCAATGATAACTGGCAGCACCTTCCATTAGCTTCAACTGGAGAGTCACCTACAGTCCTTCCTGCCACTGTCCTGCAAACATCTAGAATAGACTACTGCAATATAATGGGGCTGACCTTGAAGATTGTCTGGCAGCTACAGGTGGTACAAAATGCTGTAGCCAGAATGTTGACTGGAATGGGTCAAACTTAGATGACATCTTGATTTATTCCTGTGATCCTAGCAAGCATTTGGAGATATGTGTATTGTGCTTTGATGGCTGCATCAACATGGCCTCTACATCAAATTAGAGAAATGCAAGGTTGTCTTTCATTCCATAGAGTTCCTCAGTCACATAATCTTGTCTCATGGGGTACAAATGAATCCTAAAAAGGTAGAAGTTCAGACATGCCAGGCCTCCCATAGCTGCAAAGACATATAATATTTTTTGGCTTTGCCCACTATTACCACCAATTTATTCCAGCTTTTGCGCCCATTGCTGTTGACTTGGCTCTTGCAGCCTCAGGAACTTTTTTGGAAGACACCAGAAATGGAACAGGCCTTTGCCATTTTAAAAGCCCAGTTCACCCCAGGACCCTGCTAGGTTACCCTGATCTGCAATTGCCATTCATAGTCAAAGCCAATGCCTGTTGTGCCACCATCTGTGCTGTTACAACGTGATACACCAATGAGTGTTCTGTAAACATGTGCCTTCCACTCACAATAACTCACTTATGCAAAGAAAAATTACACTATTTGGGAGTGGAAATAACCATAAAAGCCAGTTTGGAGGTCTGGAGGCATCACAGCACTCAATTCAGGTCCCCACTGACCTCTGGAATTGGGAACATCATCAGGCAGTTTGACACTTCAGTCAAAGGCAGATCAAATCACCTACATGCCCCACTCTCAGAATCAATTAGTGGATGCCCTTTTGAGCAAGCCCAAATATGCCTCCTCACCAGAGGAGGAGAAACCACTCACTAACATTCTACTACCCTGCAGTGTTTGCAGCCACACAATCAGGCTCTGGTCTTTTGGAGAGCATACGGTCCCAGAAGGAACAGGACCCATGGATTCAGCAATATCTTGAGGATCCACACCTCCTGATCCCTTACATCTCAACTGGTAACCTGTGAGATTACTGGCAGTAAAAGATAGGCTACTATTGCACTGGGGGTGAATCTATGTACCACCTGGATCCCTAAGGATCAAAATTCTGCAACTCACTTATTATTCTAGAACAGAAGGACATTTCAGCAGACACAAAACCACCCACTTATGGAGAGCTTTGGTGGCCATGGGTACAATTGGATGTTGCCCACCATATAAGCTCATGTGAGGTATGCCAGCATGCCAAAGATCCCCATTTTAAGCCCTCTGGTGTATTGCAACTGTTATCCATGCCTGTGGGACCCTGGAAAATCATTCCTATGGATTTTATAACTGACCTATCTCAATTCAAATGCCACACATTTATCTTGCTTATCGTGGACCTCTTTATGACGATAGCTCACTTTGTCCCATGCCCAAGTCTCCCCACTGCTGAGGAAACAGCACAATTGTACATCCAGCAGGTGTTCAAACTACACGGATTCCCTGATCCACTGAACACTGATAAGGGAACCAAGTTTACATCCATTTTTTGGCATGCTCTTCAGAACCCATATCCTTCTTGCAACCCAGATCCACTTGATCTCCACATATCATTTGCAATCTGATAGGCAAACAGAGCACACAAACATGACATGAAACATGTGCAGTATTTGCACAGTTATATGAACTACCAACAGGACAATTGGACCACTTTCCTACTTATAGCCAAACTAATGTACAACAATGCTGTCTGTTCCTCCACCCAACAGACCCCATTCCTAGAAAACTACAGATAAAACTGTTGGTTCTTCTGATCAGTCACATCTATCTTGAACATCACTGCTGCAGATGACTATATTCAGGAACTATAGTAAATGCAGTTACTATTACATGAATAGCTACCACAGGCACAAGAAGCCTACAAGATAGCTGGGGACCAGAAACAACAACCAGGCAAGCCATTAGAGGTGGGGAATCAAGTTTGGCTCTCAATTCACCATTTTTGCCATCAAGGACCTTCCTGTAAGCTAGACACCCAGTTCATCAGCCCATTCATGATCAGTGAAAAGATCAACTCTGTTGCCTATAGGCTTCAGTTGCTTCACATTCAGTCTTTCACTAGTTTCTCTTGGTCCCAGCCACACCTCCTGATCCCTTACATCTGCAGCCCATGCCTCCACCACCTCTACTGGTAGACAGCCAGGAAGAATATCAAGTTGAGCAAATCTTGGGTTCCAGCTTTCACTGGGGCCAGCCTGGTGGATTGGGTAGGCTATGGTCTAGAAGATCACTTGTGGAACCTGTATAGCCTCCATGCTCCGGAACTGATATGGCAATTTCACAGGGCCTGATCCCTGGGTGGGGAGGCCAAGGGAAGGATGGTGTCATGGGCCAGCCAAATCAACCAGCCCAAACAAAGATGACAGCAATCTGGAAACACCTGACACTGGACTCCAGCTGCCTCCCTCAGTTGACAGTGGAGTTTTGAAAGCTGCTTACACTTTTTCAATGGAGGGGCCAGCACCTGTAACTCAGGCTCAGAGCTCACATGACCCCATGCAATCTTGCTCCCTTTGTCCCCAGAGCCACAGGAATGCCAGCCACAAAGGATGCAGCTTGAGTTGTAAGAGCAGAGATGCAGCACATATTTGGCAACTCAACAGCACCTGGAGCTAACAAGCCAGATTGCTCAGCCACTTATGAGCTCAACTCAGTCCAACGGTGCACCTAGAATAAATACAGAGATGGAGATCAAGCTAGGTGTGGAAGCAACAAGTCACCGTCCACCTGACTTTGTGACCACCATCTCAGATTCTGCTCTGCTCCTGTGTTCTTTGGACCATTCTTGGACTTTGATCTCAGACTCCCACTGTTTGCTCCTGTGTATGACCCTGGACTGTAAGACGTTGCTTTCTGGATCATACTTTGAACTGGACTCAGTTTTTGAGTGATCAACCTCTGGACTGACTTTTGACTCTGACTCTGAACTCTGGCTTGGACTCTGACACCGGGTAGGAAATTTTTGGCCCCCCTCCCTTTGGCAAGTAAAAGGGAGGTGTTTTGGTTTACCTTGCACTGTTGCCAGTAGGCTACGGGGAAACTGGGCATGATGGGTCCATTAAAAATAGGATTGGTAACTTGGGAGGTTAGTATAGGAAAAGGAAAAGTGGATCTGGTGAGCCCCATATGGCACCTTCATTGTTGGGGATCAAGGGATCCATCAGGATCAACGTTCAAGTTTCATGGTCCAGGGTGGGGAATGAGGACTGCCTTTGAGACTACCCTGGCTAGGCTTCACCCCCCCTGTTTTTTGGTTGGAGGGAGCTCCTGAGGGGCACCCTGTTTGCCATGCCAGCTGGTTGTGAGCCAGAGGAGTGGCTCACACCAGGGGCAAATGTGTATCACTCAATATATGACAAGGAGGTGGTTTGGGGCAACCCCTGACCTTGGCCTATTTTCTGCACTTGAAGTTTACCCTTGCTGCAAAAATGTAAATAGTTAATAAAATGGCCCTTGGTTAAACCCAATTCCATGTCTGTCTCTTTTTGTCTACTGGGGGTGAGGGGTGGGGGAGAAAATACAAGGTTTTCTATAAACATCATAATGTGAATTGCAGGGAGTCACTGGCAGTTTTGCTGTTCATTGTTGAATCCTTCAGTGAGGAAACTATGAACTAGACTTTAATGTGCATATGTATGCACTTCTGGTTTTGGCGACCCGTCGTTAGGAGTGGCTCGGATCAGAGCGTCCAGAGCCGCTCATAAATCTGACAGTGGAGGGGTCTCCCCCATTGGGAGACTCGATTCTGGGACCCAGGAGGGGTCCTGGAAGGCAAACAGCTCGAGCGGTGGAACAGGGATGACAGCAGCGGCTGCCCCCCAATCCCAGCTCGCTGCAAGCCTCGCTGTCTCGATCACCATTTTTAAATGGCACGGGGGTTGACTGCCAGACTTCTCTTCTTCTTTTCAACCAGCGATTCTGCATCAGTTGGACAAGCTGCATCATTACTGTAAAGGTTGTAAGTTTCCTTTCTTTCTAATACTGAATCCTGAGGCATTGCTTTTATAAGCAAGAAAAGTGGAGAGCTGGGGTTGAAGCAGAACTCAGACAGAGGCAAAGGCTGAGAAAGGGGGAGGGACGCTATCTCTTTCTCTTTCGAGGCTTGCAAAAGTTCCTGCCTAACCTGGTGATGTTTATAATCCCTGCATGAGAAATATGAATCACACCAATTTCTAAATATAGAAAAGACTTAATGGCTGAATTAAACTGACTTGTTTTAAACTTCTTTCTGGAGAAAGACTTGGCTTTGGGAAAGTAGTTGCTAGTATACATGGATGAGAAGGACAGCAGGTTTAAGAAGTAATTTGAAGGTTATGTTGAAGTGCTCTGAACAAATTTATGTGAGCTCCAGTTAGACATTTAAATCCTTGTGGGCTTTGCATACTGCATTATAAAATATTACCAGACTATTGGCTGAAGGAAGAATACCTGTGCAAATTTTCAAAGTGGATTACAATCTCCTGATGGTGGATGTTATGGATAAAACCCTTTAAGTTTGGGCTTATTTTTATACGGTTTGAATATTTTTGGCTTTTTAATTTTTTATTCATTTTTCCCACTTTCCCTTTTTTCCATATCATATTTAGAGTTTCTCTTATTTTTGTTATTTTTTCTTGGGAATATCTGGATTAATCTGTGCTGGTTTATCCTATTTTTTTCTCTTGGGTTGTTTGTTTAATTTTTAATTTTTGATTTCACCTGTGAATTATAAATGGGCATTCAGCCCTGGATTAAAATTTATAATCTGGAGCAGTTGGATGAGTTTGCTATGACTTGGACTTTATTGAGCTATCAATGTTAGAAGAGACATCACAGTGAACTGTTTCTGTTTTAGTGAGTTGAACTGTTTTGGCTAGGTGGCACTAAGGATGTTGCACTAAAAAGATTTTGTTTACTACTAGCTTTATCATTGGTTTTGGTTTGGTGAATTGTTGATAGAAGCTAGAAGGCTGTTTCTTTAAAATCACTGTATAATACTGGTATTGTCTGGCAGATATTAGCTTATCTAATATAAACAGGAATATTGAGTTCCAAAACAAATCTTTAAGAGGCCGTATATGGATCTTGTGGTTGTGAGTGCAATTATATTAATAAGGATGGAAAATAAAGCTGCGATTGGCTTTAAAGAAACAAAAAAAAAGACAACTGAGAAGGTAAACCACCAATTCCTTCACCCAGTTCCTCATCCGGTCCAGGGAAATTTACATGCAGGGAGATATGAAAGAGATGCAAAATACTCTACTAACTGCCATAGCACAGCTGACTGGTAAGGTAGATAATATAGGAGAGCAGATGGCAGAGATCAAACAAGAGTTTCTAGAGAACAGAAAACAGACAGCAGAGACCAATAAGGCCTTAAAGGCATTAGATGCCCACGTGACAGATAATACACAAAAGGTGGAAGAACTGGGAAAAGAACAGAACATACATGATACAAGACTCTTGCAATTGGAAATAGATGGAGCTGCCTATATGCTGAGGTTCCAAAAGGTACCAGAAGAGAAAGCTGAAGATTTACAGAAAATACTAAGTGAGGCCTTGGCTGAAATTCTACAGGTGACTCCTCAAAGGATGGAAGAAGAGTTTGATCAAGTTAAGTGAGTGTCATCAAGCTTTACAAGATGGAACAAATTGCCCAGCGAAGTTCACTTGAAACTTACAAGAAAGAGGACCAGAGATGATATTTTGAAGCAAGCAGGAGATAACCAATGATGATAGCTGGAAATATGGTGAAAATTTTGAGAGAGGCAACATGGCCAGTGAGACAAAAGAGGAGAGAATATCAAACCTTGACAAGCTTCCTGAGAGAAAGAGAAATACCCTACACATGGCTAATGCCGGAAGGCCTTATTTTTACTTACGAAGAGAACAGGTATAGGATAAATTCCATTTTTAAAGCTCAGAATTTTTTGGATAGAGTGAAGGGAAAAGAGGGGAAGGAAAAGAAGGATGATGAAGAGGAAGAAGAAAGCTCTGGTGAAGAGGATCCAAATGAACCACAGAAATACCTGAGAAGACTACAGACTAAAAAAGATAAAAAATATAGTGATAAGAAAAATCCATAATGGCATCAATAATTTCTAGTAACGTGAATGGACTCAATTCTCCTGTTAAAAGGAGGAAGACCTTTAGATACCTGACAAAATTGGAAATGGACATAATTTGTTTACAAGAAACCCATATTTTAGTTAAAGATCAACATCTTTTGAAAAATAAGAAACTTCGCAGTTTATTTACAGCAACAGACATGAATAAAAAGAAAAGAGGAGTGGCAATTTATGTTAAGGATAAATTTAACCCACAATTGCAGTACACTTCTGAAGATGGAAGAATCCTCCTAGTGAAAGTCACGGTGGACAATAAAATAATCCTACTGGCAAATATTTATGTCCCAAATGATCAAGAGAAATTCTTTCAAGATTTACACTAAGTTATCAAATTTGGAATATGTGGAATACTGCAGAGTAGGAGATTTTAATGCAGTTTCTGATAGACAATTGGACAAAAAAAATACATAAACATACTAAAAGCAGAAGTCTTCAATTACCAATAAGCTTTTGGAAGCTAGCAGAAGAACTGGATCTGGTTGATGTATGGAGAACAAGATACCCAAATTCAAAAGACTTTACTTAGTATTCTCCCAGTCATCAAACGTGGTCAAGAATTGATATGTGTTGGCTATCTACAAATTTGGTTAAAGATTTAGTTGAGACAGAAATCCAAACAAGAGTCATATCAGACCATAGTCCTGTAATGGTAAACTTCAAAGGCACATGAATAAGATCATGGAGGTTAAATACCTCTATCTTGAAAGATAAAGATTTCCTTAAAGAATCTAAGGTTGAAATGGAATCCTTTTTGGAACAGAACATAACACAAGATCTAAAGATGCAAGTAGTTTGGGATACTGCTAAAGCATATTTCAGGGGCCTTGCAATCAGATATAGTGCAAAGGAAAAAAAAAGAAAGAACTGAAAACTTTCAAAAATTAATGTTGCAAGCAGGAGAAGCTGAAAAGAATTTAAAAATGCAACCGACAAGACAGGAGTTCCAAAATAAGGTTAAAGAAACACAACATCAACTTAATTTATTACTCATAGAGGAGATGGAGATAAAATTGAGATTTGCTAGACAAATTTTTTTTGAACATGCTAATAAACCTGGAAGGTGGTTGGCCTATAGAATGAGAAAAGAGAATGCCAAAAGAATAATATTGATTTTGAAAGATGAGAATACAAAGAGAAAGTGAAGCAGGGCTGAAATAAAAAGATATTAAATAAGGTAAATTGAAAGCCATCAATTAGGCACAAGGGCAAGAAAACAAAAGGTCAAAGAGATTTTAAAAGTGCTTGCTAGGTTTCTCTGTGAAATAATCCTTCTAGATTGAGAAAGTAAGGAAAAGAGGAAGTTAATCCTTCACCCATAGGCTCTGCCATAATTACCGAAAAGAGGAACTAGAAACTGGCTGGAATAAGCATTGAGCAATGTACCTTGGAAAATTTCTTGGGAGCAGGTCAAAGGTGCAAATGTGTTTTTTATGAAGGATATTGCTGCAAGAATGTTAGCAACATCAATGCCATGTATGGAAAGACCCTCCCTGTCTCCTCCTTGTTCCTTTAGTAACATGACGTTTGTAATGATGTATGAGATATGGGGTTGTCCTTTCCTGTAATTGTGCAAGTGTTTACTGGAAATGATTGTCTGTGACTATAAAACTGTAGACCTTCCTGAAATCGGGGCTCCCAGATTCATTTAGACGTGAGTCTGGTCTGGGGTCTGTGTACACGTTAAATAAACAGCTGTTTCTTCCTGATTTTGCCTGTGGCCTCGTTTATGCCTGACCACCAGCAGCTAAGGTTGCTGTTACATTTTTCTGGTGCATTGGCCCGGTCAAAAGGGGGGATTTGGGCCCCACCCTTTGGCCCCCAGACCAGCCTGGGGCCATGGTCAAGCCATCCTCAGGTCCGGGAAGGAGCTCCCAGCTGATTTCAGCTGCCTGGCTATAATGTACCACGCGGAGAAATGAGCGCAGGGCAACATGCTTTATTCAGGGTACATTACAAGATGGAGAGAGAGAACACGCGGGCCGGGCCCCGCTTATATACAGCACCGGAACTATTCCTCCTACTGGCCAGCCCAATGCTGGCCAGCCATTTTCCCACCACCGATGGTGATTGGCGGATGCTCAGCGCCCTGCGTGGAGTCGCCGGGGTGTCCCCCGTCGCCTTCGCGGCTCGCACAGACTAACGCTTCTCCGTTGTTGCGTTATAACGAAATGGTTTCTGTTATAATGAAATGGTTGCTACCGCAATACACTACACTCCTCCCCCCTTAGTTGCTGCACATAATCTTGGAGATAGGCGGGAGGCCGGCGCTCCCGTGTTGAACGCCGTGGGGTTGCTTGCGGTGGCTGGGTGACTTCAGCTTCCGGGGTTCCTCCGGGGGCTGGAGCGTCAGTGGGCTGCAGGGCTGGTTCCAGGGGTTGATTCTCCTCTGCCGGCGGGGGAAACCCCGCGGCTGGTGCAGCGGTCGTGGGTGGCTCCCGGGTCCCTGCTTCTTCTTCCGCTTCCGTGGGTCTCTCGGGTAGGGTCCGGCGGCGCATCTGGTCGATGTGCCGGCGCAGGATATGGCCCCCCTCGGTGGACACCTCGTAGTGGCGGGATCCCACGACCCGTAGTACCCGCCCCGCTAGCCACTCAGGCCCCGTGGCGTAGTTGCGGGCGAATACTGGATCCCCAGCGAAGAACCCCCTAGCCGCGTCTCTGACCTCTGGGGACCCTCGCCCGTCAGAGGCTCGGTCGGGGTGCAGCCGGTCCAACCTTGTTGTGAGCTTGCGCCCCATGAGGAGCTCTGCTGGGCTGACCCCGGTGACTGGGTTTGGGATGACCCTTTTGTCGAAGAGGAACGCGGCTAATCTGTGGTCCCAATCACCCTGCACGATTCGGCCCAGGGCCTCTTTGGTTGTCCGGACCATCCGCTCCGCCTGGCCGTTGGTGGCCGGGTGGAAGGGGGCAGACCTTATGTGTCTTATGAGGTACCTCTGGAGGAACGCCTGGAAGTCCCCCGAGGTGAAGGCTGCCCCGTTATCCAAGACTATAGTGTCCGGGATGCCGTGGGTGCACAGGACCCTGCGCAGGGCTCGGATAGCGGCTGCGGTAGAGGTGGACCCCACAGGAATGACCTCGAGCCATTTTGTGTAAGCGTCTACTATAATTATGAAGATCTGCCCCTGGAATGGCCCCGCGAAGTCTATGTGGAGCCTGGACCAAGGTTTCCTTGTGGTTTCCCACCGTGTGGCCGGGGCGCTGGGTGGGTCCGGCCGCGACTCCTGACATGCGCTGCATCTCCGGACCCAGTTCTCTATCTCCCCGTCCATTCCAGGCCACCAAACATAGCTCCTAGCCAGGGCCTTCATCCTAACTATGCCGGGGTGTGTTTCGTGGAGTGATTCCAGGACTCGCTTCCGTAGAGGGGGGGGACTACCACCCGGCTCCCCCATAGCAGGCACCCCTTCTCATTTTATAGGGCTTGAACTCTTCCCCCATGTTCCCTTCCGGCCACCCCCTCACCACCCAGTCGAGAACCCTTGCCAGAGTCTTGTCTTTCCCGGTGGCTTTGGCAACGTCTGCGGCGTGGAGTGGCTGGTTCGGGAGTGACTCAATCAACATGACGTGGTGTGCTGGGGCAGGATCGGGGCCCGTGTCTGGAAGCGGCAAGCGGCTGAGCGCGTCCGCGTGGCCCATCGCTTTTCCCGCCCTGTGTACCAAGAAGTTGAGGAATTGATTCCACCTCAACACCCTTTGGGACAGGATTTGGGGGGTTTGGCGGTCTGGGGCCAGCAGACCCAAGAGTGGTTTGTGGTCTGTGGCGATTGTGAACCGTCGCCCATACAGATAATCGTTAAATTTGTGAACCCCCGCTACGATGGCCAGAGCCTCCTTGTCTATTTGAGCGTAATTACGCTCTGCCGATGTGAGGGTGCGGGAGTAGTAAGCGACCGGAACCTCCCGGCCGTCCAGTAGTTGGTGCCCCAGGACTGTGCCCACCCCGTAAGGCGATGCGTCGCAGGCCAGGACCACCGGTAGGCGCTCATCGAAGTGATGCAGCACTGCATTGGAGACCAGAACGTCCTTCACTGCCTGGAAGGCGGCGGCTTGTCGCTTGCCCCACACCCAAGGAGCTTTTTTGTCCAGTTGGCGGTGTAGGGGTTCAGCGATGGCCGCTTTGTGGGGTATGAATGTGTGATAGAAATTGAGCACCCCCAAGAAGCTCTGTAGCTCTGCTTTACACATGGGGGCCGGCGCTTGCACGATGGCCCAGGTTTTTTCCTCAGTCGGGTGGATGCCCTCCGCGTCCACAGCGAAGCCCAGGAACTCCACCCGCGGCACTCCCAGCAAGCATTTCTCCCTCTTCACTTTTAGTCCAGCAGCTTGAAAACGACGTAGCACCTCCCGGAGGCGGTTGCTGAACTCTGCGGGGTCCGGGGCGGCGATTAAAACGTCGTCGAAAAAGGGCTGGACTCCGGGGATCCCTTTGAGGAGAGCATCCATTATACTCCGGAAAATCCCCGGAGCCACACTGACCCCAAACTGTAGCCTCCGCACCCTGAAGGCTCCCCTGTGGGTCACTATAGTCTGGGCCTCTGCTGTTTTGGCGTCCACCGGGAGCTGTTGGTAGGCTTGTGCCAAGTCCAACTTCCCGAAAATCTTTGACCCCGCCAGGGCTGCCAAAACGTGGCTGACTACGGGCACTGGGTAGGGGTTATCCTGGAGTGCCTTATTTATTGTGCACTTGTAGTCTGCACATATCCGCACCTCCCCATTCGGTTTGACCGGAGTCACTATGGGGGTCTCCCACATGGCATAATCGACCGGCTCCAGGACCCCTTGAGCCATGAGGCGGTCCAGTTCTGCCTCGATTTTGGGCTTTAAGGCGAAGGGGACCCTCCTCGCCTTGAGCTGGATCGGCCTGACCGTTGGGTCGAGCGGTAGGGAGATGGCCGGGCCCTTATAGCTACCCAGCGACCCGTCAAATACCTCGGGGAACTCCCTGCACACTTCCCCGAACCCTCCGGCTGAGACCGTCTGCGATACCCTCTCTATGCGGATTCCCAAGGGGCCGAACCATGCAAGGCCCAACAGGGTGGTAAGCAGTCGCTTGACCACCAGGATGTCCAGCGGGCCCCTGAAGGACCCCCGCTCGACTTGTACCTTGGCCCACCCCGCGATTTGTACCGGGTTTTTCTGAAAGTCCCGTAAAATAAAATCGGCCAGCCGCAGCGGTACCCTCCGACGGGGGCACAGTTTCCTCAGGGTCTCCTCTGCGATTATGGAGATGGAGGAGCCTGAGTCCACCTCCATGAGGCACGGGGCTCCTTCTAGGAGGACCGCCATCTGGATCTTGTTGGGGGTGGTAAAGGGCAAGTTCAGTACCTGGAGTGTGGTGGAGGCTATGGAGTGGGACTCGGCAGCCTCGTGGTGCGTGGTTGGCCTCTGGCGGTTGGACTTGGCTCGGCAAGCCCGTGCTATGTGGCCAGTCTTCCCGCAACTTCTGCAGTCCCAGGTCCGGTACTGGCAGTCCCGTCTGTCGTGGGGGTCGCCGCAGCTGGCGCATTTCGTTCGTTCGTTAGTGCATTGGTTCGCTCACTCGCTCGTTCGGGGGCACTGCGGAGCTTGGCTGGTTGGTCCTGTGGTGCGGCGCATCTGGAATGCTTCTCCCTCGTCCTGGTGGTCGGGGTCCAGCTCCTCGTGGTGGGTGGCCTCGGTCTTTGCCCTGGGAAAGGTCCGGGTGGTCCTGTCGAACACCACAGCTTCGCTGAAGGCGCCCTGGAGGGTGAGCTCTTCCTTCGCGAAGAGCTTTTGCTGGAGCCTCTCGTCACGGAGGCCCCAGGCAAACCAATCGGCTAGGGTGTCTTCCAGGTTCGGGAAGTTGCAATTCCCGGCGATCTGTCGCAGGGCGGCCAGGTAGTCCGCGGCCGACTTTCCCTGGACCTGGTCCCTCTTGTGGAAGAGGAACCGACGGGCCACCCTCGACGGCTGTGGCAGGAAATGTCCCGTGAGGAGGCGGACTATCTCTACGTAGGTCTTCTCCGTGAGGCGGGCGGGGGCTGAGAGACCCTTTGCGATCTCGAAGGTGGCGGCCCTGCAGACGCTCAGGAGAACATCCCTCTTCATGCTGTCCTCGGTTATGCGATTCGCCCTCAGGTAGCAATCAACCCTTTCCGAATAGGACTCCCATCCTTCAGGGTTGGCGGGGTTGAATGCTTCGATGTGACCGGTGTTCCCGCTTGAGCTGGCCATGGTGGCAGTAGTGGCGGCGGTCGTAGCGATGTAGCGATGTAGCGCTCGGTTGCCCTTGAGTCTCCACGGTAGCCCGGTTGTCTGAAGGGCTAGGATCCCATCCTCGTCGCCACTATAATGTACCACGCGGAGAAATGAGCGCAGGGCAACATGCTTTATTCAGGGTACATTACAAGATGGAGAGAGAGAACACGCGTGCCGGGCCCCGCTTATATACAGCGCCGGAACTATTCCTCCTACTGGCCAGCCCAATGCTGGCCAGCCATTTTCCCACCACCGATGGTGATTGGCGGATGCTCAGCGCCCTGCGCGGAGTCGCCGGGGTGTCCCCCGTCGCCTCCGCGGCTTGCGCGGACTAACGCTTCTCCGTTGTTGCGTTATAACGAAATGGTTTCTGTTATAATGAAATGGTTGCTACCGCAATACACTACACTGGCCTCTATCTGCCTCTGCCTGATCTGGCTGGACGGGTCACCAAACGGACCATAGAAAGGCATTCAGGAACCAGCTCTAGTAAGAAGACCTGCACAGGTGAGTATGAAAATGGGGTTTAGTAGATAGAACCTCTCCATAGGAGACTGCTTGGCCTCAGCCCGTCTCGGAGGAAAGGAGGGCTTGATCACTCCTCGGCTGCACACGAGTAAAGCTCGCTGAAGAAAGGGGAAGTAGTTCTCCCCGCCAGCGCCCTCGAAGCCGTGCTAGCCTAGTACTGGAACTGGGAAGGGGCTTGTGGTGAGATTTTGTGTGAATGAGACGTGACATTTGCTGAAGGCAGCAGCTGTTACGAAGCGACATGTTTCCTTGTGTCAAGACCACTCTCTCACCCACTTCCTTTTCCCTTTTGGGTCTAAGAATGTCTCATCTGTCTGGTTAAGCATGGGAGGATCACAGTCTAGGATACCCCCTTAGACTGCATACTTGCAATTCTGACATAGGTTTTAGTGGAGACTATGGTATAGAAAGGACTTCTGAATGTTTGTAACATTTTGTGAACTAGAGGGTTTTAAACAGAGGCTAGATGGCCATCTGACAGCAATGGAGATCCTTTAAATTTGGGGGGAGGTATTTGTGTGTTCCTGCATTGTGCAGAGAGTTGGATTGGATGACCCTGGAGGTCCCTTCCAACTCTATGACTCTATGATTCTAGAATGACCTACATTTGGTGTTGTTCAGTCATCTGAGGGTTCATGTGACAAAATTACCCTGACCACCTAGACCAGTCCTTGTATATTGTTTCATAGACAGTTTGCTTTTATACCACCTACATAGTTGCAAGATACACTACTCTTGGACAGGCATCTCAGTGTCAGGCATAGGTAATCTACGCCAAAACACCTCCAGGAACCAGTTATTAGGCCATAGGGCAGTGTCCCCTTCGCTCCTTGCAGGGAGCCGGTCCTTCTAGTCCAATGCAAAGCTCCCAGCCTTTCCCCTTTGCCACTTAGACTTCACCCTCACCCCCTTCATTGGTTAAGACCAAAGAACTCCAGATCTATGGGCTCCCCCAGAGAGAAGGTCTCCAGAACCAAGCCCCCTGCCTCTGGCCAGCTTGCCACCTCAGAAGAAGCCCCCGTCAGCCATGTGATGCCCCTCTGGCAGATCCAGGCTTCCCAATTCCTGGGCCATGATGAGACAGAAGGAGGAAAGGAATAGCATGCCATGATGGGCTACAATTCATTTCCCTCGAACTGACCTCAAGTGGGATGCCAACAGGGAGGCTCCCATCTGCCTATTAAGCCAATATCGGCAGGCACTACCAGCAGGCATGAAGGAGGCAGCCACAAAACCCATTAATATGTGTGAGGTAGCAGAAGTCCTCCAGAAACCAGATGCCTTTTTGGAGCTCCTATGTGAAGTCCACCGAATCTATTTGCCAACCAACTACGAAGTCGCAGGTGCTCAGCAGATGGTGAGTGGTGCCTTTGTGGCTCAGTCAACTCCAGATATCAGGTGACGGCGGCAGGAGGCTGAGTTGAGCCTGAAGGAGACTAGAGAGGTACTGTTTAGCCAGTCAGATGGAAGACTATGGGCGTCAAGCCAAGCAGCTGGCCCAAGAAGTGGAAGGCCTGTGGAGGAACCTGTGGGCTGAAGTGCTTCCCTCAATAGCATTTTCCTGCCCCAGTTGCTGCAGGAGATAAGAGAAAATACCCTGGCAGAGGTGCAGGTCCAGATGGAGAAGTGGAGGGTCATCGACCTGGAGGTCCTGATGTATGAGGTGTCTGAGCTCCTGGGCGTCTACGAAAAGGCCAAGCAGCTGGTGGAGGGAAAGCTGCTTGGCAGCAAGCAGAAAACTAAGCAGAGCCTCAAAGGGAAACTGGCTGCCATCAATAAAGCCTTGTGCCTGAAGGCTGAAGCTGAAATTGCACCAGAGAGAGATGGCCAAGGAAACAGTAGAGGCACAGAAGAAGCAGCTGGCCCAGTGCCAGGACGTGGTGTGCACCTACAGGAGCCTCCCCAAGGAAAAGGAAAGCCCCAATTGCCAAACCCTTGCGTGAAGTTACAAGGGGGGGGTGAGCAAACACCCTTTAAAGTGAGACTCTAAGTAACATCAGACCTTAAAGAAGTTAAAAGGCTGTTGTTAAAAGCTCCGGCCCTAGGGCTACCTGATGTCAGCAAGGCTGCCACCCTCCTCATTCCTGAAAAATATGGGACTGCAGTTGGAGTTCTGTACCAGATGGAGTGCGCCAGGCAGAATATGCTGTGGTCACCCTGCGAAGGCAGAGCCAATTGCCCTAACCAGAACACTTGAATTAGCAGCTGGAGCCAGAGCAAGCATCTGCACCAATTTAACATATATGTTTTGACCCTCTATGACTATGAAGCCCTATCTAATGAGAAGGAATTAATTCACACAGCAGAAGAGATTACCGAATATGGCCCCAAGATCCTGAGACTTTTGGAAGCTATACTGTACAGCACATCAAAGCCATTCAGCAGCAGCAGCAGTAAACTTGTCTGCCCAGTGTTTCTAGTCAAGCTATCTGAGTGGTTTCACCATTATACCCAGGAAGACAAAGGAGGGAAAGCCTAGGGAGCATCTACCGATCATGATCAAGGACAGCTATCTGATAACACGCTTATTTGTCCCCAAAGCTACAGCTTGGCCCTAGTGCAGCAAACTTATAAGAGAACACATTATAGGAGACTCTGCCAAAGCAAGGCTACTAGATAGGCAGGTGTTGTGGACTGTGTGCTACAGCTGCAACTGGATGTGTGTCCTGTGCCAGAAATAATCCAAGACAGGGCCTAAATTAGCCCCAGGGGTGCAGCATGTAGAAACTACCCCATTTAAGTTTATGATAGTAAATTTCACTGAGCTGCCCAGATCACTAAGTACTCACTAATCTTTGACGGTTTTCGCACACAGCTTACCACGCAGTCACAATCCTGTTCCCTCCACAGCGTCCGGTTGGATTTCCCACCATCTGCGCCGAAGTTACAGGAAGTGCCGCGGCTTTTGCATAGCAAACGTGAACCACTAAAACCCAGTTTACGTTTGCTACGCAAAAGCCGCGGCACTTCCTGTAACTCCGGCACAGATGGTGGGAAATCCGACCGGACGCTGCGGAGGGAACAGGATTGTGACTGTGTGGTAAGCTGTGTGCGAAAACGGTCTTTGTGTGCTTACTCCAATTGGAATAAGGCCTTTCTCATCAGAACCAAGAAGGCCTCTAAGATATTGTGCCCATAGGAAGGTGAGAGAGCACACCGGTTCATTGGAAGAATTAAATAGCTAAAATGTGTCAGAGGACTAGCTTTAAGTAACCTGACACATTGCCCATTGCCTTGTTCAAACTGAGATGCTTACCCAGAAAAGGGCTGGAAATTAAATTCTTTAAGAGATTATTCATGGAAGGCCCCTCCTAGTGTAACAGGGAGTAAGGGAGACCTGGCTCAGGTAGGGATTCTTGTGTGGTTTCAAGAGATTCAGTCATTATGAAGAGCTATGAATGATGTGTCGAAATATATGTTAGAAACTCTCCCTCTCCAGGTGCACCATCCTATGCATGAATTCCAACCTGGATTCATCTTAAACGAGCTTCCTCAGATACAGTCTGTTCCTGGGCCTAAAACTTACCCGACCACCGACCTCTGGGCCCCACTTACTGGCAACGATGGGGTTCACAGGCAACTAGATGACCCCTAGCTGCCGTCATGCTAGCTGACGTGCTTTACGCTCGGAGGAAAAAAGCCATCAAAGGAGCAACTAGCTGATCAAGCTGAAGACCTATAATACGCCATAAATGTTTTGTGGGTTTTTTATTCTTTACTTGTGTTTAGGCAGATACTGGAGCTGGATTCTGTGGTTTGACCACACTTAAGTGAAAGCTAAGAGTTTGGGGAAAACAGAGGATTTTTCTGAAAATATTGCTGTTCCAAATTCAAATCATTGGGATTGTGGTTAGAGGTTAAGGGAAAAGTATTTTAGCAATCAGGATTTGGAAAGCTCATTGGCTGAGTTAGATCCCCGCGAACCGGAATGAATGGGAAATGTCATTTTGTAAAAGATGATGAGGAATGGGATCATGAAACCCAATTCAATACTCTAAGTAAGCCTTGGCTAAATACACCTAAGGCCTCGCCAAACACAGACCTTTTGGTTGTAGAAAGTCAGGAACAACTTTGTCCCATTATTGTGTGCAGGTTTGGGGTTATAGAGCATCTGCCATAGCTGTGCTTCTGTTATATAGCCAAAAGTATCCATGATATAGGTACAAGAAGCAAGTGGAAACTCTAGTGGGTTTTAAGGCAAAGGGAAGGTTGCCCTGCCCAGACATGGATAATGTGTGGAAAGGCCCCCTCAATGGAATAACTTGTGCTGGAGGTGTAGAATTGACAAATAGATGTCTGCTGTAGGTGTTGTTGTGTATGTGGCTGGCTGGAGGAGCAATCGGTTGTTTGATATTTGCTATAATACTCTGTGTGGAAGACTGTATAAGAGAGACTGTAGATTCCAGATGAGTCTGGTAAGATTTTGACTGGAGTAAAAATGTTGAGAAGCCTGGTGAAGAGAGATGACACAGAGTTTAACTCTGGTGGAAATTTATTCAAGTGGTTAACAAGCTGGCTTCCTAGTTTAGCTGGCTGCTAGAGGGTTTTGTTGTAATCATGGTTTTAATAGTGCTATGCATCTTGCTATGTTGCTGCATTGATTGCCTTCCTGCATGTATGGAACATCTTGGAGCCCTCAGGGCCTTAAAGGAAGAACCGGTGGCCCAAGACCCTGTGTATGAGGTGATGCTAGCCAACCGGCAAAGGTATATGAAAAGCCAAGCTGCGCAGTAAGTACTTATGCAAGCTTGGAAGGGGGGATTGAAGCAGGGCTGAAATAAAAAGATATTAAATAAGGTAAATTGAAAGCCATCAATTAGGCACAAGGGCAAGAAAACAAAAGGTCAAAGAGATTTTAAAAGTGCTTGGTGGGTGCCTCTGTGAAATAATCCTTCTAGATTGCAAAAGAAAGGAAAAGAGGAAATTAATCCTTCACCCATAGACTCTGCCACAACTGCCGAAAAGAGGAACTAGAAACTGGCTGGAATAAGCATTGAGAAATGTACCTTGGAAAATGTCTTGGGAGCAAGACAAAGGTGCAAATATGTTTTTTATGAAAGATATTGCTGCAAGAGTGTTAGCAACATCAATGCCATGTATGGAAAGACCCTCCCTGTCTCCTCCTTGTTCCTTTAGTAATATGAAGCTTGTAATGATGTATGGGATATGGGGTGGTCCTTTCCTGTAATTGTGCAAGAGTTTACTGGAAATGATTGTCTGTGACTATAAAACTGTAGACCTTCCTGAAATCAGGGCTCCCAGATTCATTTAGACATAAGCGTGTTCTGGGGTCCTTGTACACATTAAATAAATGGCTGTTTCTTCCTGATTTCGCCTGTGGCCTCGTTTCTGCCTGACCACCAGCAGCTAAGGTTGCTGCTACGAAAGTTCAAAAACAGGAGATATGCCAAATTGTGGAACAATTTTATAAAAAATTATATGAAGATAAACAAGTTCACAAAGACAGATTTAGAAGAATATATTAATCAAAATAATCTTAATAAATTTACGGAAGAACAACAAAAAATTTTAAATGAACCAATAACAATAAGGGAATTTGGAGACGCAATGGCATCTCAAAAGAATGGTAAATCCCCAGGTCCAGATGGATTGCCTGCGGAATTCTACAAAGCTTATGAGAAGTCCTTACTGTTACCATTAAAACGTCTCCTTGAAAGGATTCAAGACGAAGCCCAAATACCAGTTTCATGGCAAGAAGCTACAATATCTTTAATTCCAAAAGAAGGTGCAGATTTGAAAGATATAAAAAACTACCGTCCAATCTCTCTTTTAAATGTGGATTATAAAATCTTTGCAGCAATATTGGCACAATGTTTGAAGAAAGTTCTACAGTCCACAATACATCAGGACCAGGCTGGATTCCTTCCTAGAAGATATTTGAAAGACAATGTCAGAACAGTTTGTAATATATTGGAATATTATGAGACTCATCCAAAGAAACAACTGGCACTAATTTGTCTGGATGCTGAGAAGGCCTTTGATAATGTTCGGTGGCAATTTATGTTACAACAACTGAAAGGTATGGAATGTGGTGAAAATTTCTTGAGAGCAATAGAATCAATATACTCTTCCCAAAGAGCAAGGGTGATTGTGAATGATGAACTAACAGAAGCAATTGACATTCAAAAGGGTACAAGACAAGGTTGCCCGTTGTCGCCACTCCTTTTTATTTTATGTTTAGAGATATTTAATAACCAGATAAGAGAAGATACAGTATCAAGGGAGTGGTGATAAAAGGTGAATAATACAAATTGAGAGCTTTCGCAGATGACCTGGTTTTTATATTAGAGCAACCAATAGACTCAATTGACTGTCTTATAAACAAGATCACCCAATTTGGTTACTGGGCAGGACTGAAGATCAACTACCATAAAGCAACATTTCTGACAAAGAATATGACGATAGAACAAATTCAATCTCTTCAACAAAAATCAGGGTTTTTGTATGAGAAAAGAATCAAATATCTAGGTGTACTTATCTCAAACAAATGCAGTGGTTTAAAAATGTACAATTATGATACACTATTCAAAGAAATTTAAAAAGACTTGGAAAAATGGCATGATTTGAATTTATCTTTAATGGGAAGAATAGTCTCAATAAAGATGAATATCCT
Source organism: Heteronotia binoei (assembly GCF_032191835.1). NCBI lineage: Eukaryota > Metazoa > Chordata > Lepidosauria > Squamata > Gekkonidae > Heteronotia > Heteronotia binoei. The sequence goes on from NC_083243.1 coordinate 68,075,929, forward strand.
GCCAAGACTATTATTTCTATTTCAAAATATCCCAGTACGCTTAAATAGTGGGTTTTTTCAAGAACTGAATAAGATGGTTTCTAAATATATTTTGCAAGGCAAAAGACCAAGAATTAAACTAAAGATACTGCAAGATTCTAAATTGAGAGCAGGTATGGGCCTTCCAGATTGGCAATTGTATTATAAAGCTTCTGTGCTCTTGTGGGTAAGAGACTGGATACTATTGAATGATAAGAGACAATTGCTGTTAGAGGGACATGATCTTAATTTGGGCTGGCATGCGTACTTATGGTATCAAAGACCTGAAGAACATTCTTATTTTAAGAATCATTGGTTCCAGAAATCTTTGTATCACACATGGTCATGGTTAAAAATGAGAATTTACCAGAAAATTCCAAGATGGGTATCCCCAGTGGAAGCATTCACTCATCCAACTCTTTTAACACCTAACCAGAGTTATAGATATGATGACCTATTGGGAAAAGATAACCAACTGAAAACCAGAAAGAGTTAGAAAACATGGACATTAAAATGAGTTGGTGGTTGAGAATGCAAGTTGAATCTAGGTATGCCAAAGACAAGACAATAGGCTTTAACACAGAGCAATATCCATTTGACAAAATCTTTCTAGGTCCTCAAGAAAAGCTAATCTCTAAATTATATGCATACCTACTACAGATGAAGATGCCAGATGAGGTAGTAAAAGATTGTATGGTCTAATGGGCGAAAAACTTGGGTCATAATATTGTTAAAAGAATGGGAGAGATTGTGGAAATTCAATATTAAATTAACCAGGTCAGTAACCCTTAAAGAAAATGTGTATAAGATGTTTTACAGATGGTACATGACTCCGCAGAAATTGTGTAAGATGTATACTAATATGTCTAACAAATGTTGGAAATGTGCTAAACAGGTGGGCTCTTTTTATCATATGTGGTGGACATGTGAGATGGTGAAGGACTATTGGAAAATGGTTCACAAATTATTACAGAAGATTATGAAGACACAGATTCAATTCAAACCAGAACTATTTTTATTGAATATATTTCCTGAGGACTACTCCAAAGAGATGAGACATTTGTTGGTGCATATTAGCACAGCAGCCAGGATTCTTTTGGCACAGAGATGGAAACTTCAGGAAACTACCACGAGAATGGACTTGGTGGGAAAAATTCTGGAAACAGCGGAGTTGGACTACTAATCCCAGCTGTTAGCTGGGAAATCTAAGGAAGAAGAAAGAAAACATTGGTTGAAATTCTATATTTGGTTAGATACTCAAGACTCTTAAGATTCTCTGATGTGAACTTATATCTCCTTTCGCCTGTATTTTGTACTATAAGATTGCTTTTGTTGGAAATGTCAAATTGAACATGTATTTTAAAAAAGATTTACAATACAAAAATATCAAAATGTTGATGATGTAAAGCTAAGAGATAATATGTGACAATTTATGCATTTTAAGAAAGTATAGTAGATGCAGACTTGCATTTCATGAAAGTATTTTATATGCAGACTAAGATTGATTTGTAACTTTCATTTCTCATCCCCCCCTTACCCTCTATCCTCAACTTCAAGAAAACTAATAAAAACCTTTAAAATATAATGTGCATATGTAATTGATGCCATAAGGGAGGCAGAGGTTTAGAGTAACAGTGAGGTAATGGGATGACACAATATTTGTGTGGCTTGCTGAAGAATAGCAAAGGTGATTCTCCAAAATTAAGAATTCAGATTGTTAGTTGTCCAGTTTATTATACTGAGAGACAAGCTGAAAACTGTGGAGTGATTTGGGGTTTCTAGGAAGATGTGTGATGCAATATATGTTCATTTGTTTTCTTGTACCATTTTGAAATCATTGCAAACAGGGTTTTTTTCCTGCTGGAGTCCACAAGAGCAGAGCTCCACCTGGGCTGGCCAGGGCTCCAGCTGGCCCAACCCACTATACAGCAGCCAAGTGTTCCCAGTCCAGGCGGTGAAACCTAACATGCAAATGAGCTCCTGCTGGGCTTTTTCTACAAAACAATTGCAAACCACTGCTTGTCATTTTAAATGATTTACTTAGCTCTTGAATTATATTTTGTCACATAATGTTGAATTTGTCATTGCTAATAGTTACTTGTGTTACCTTTTTATAGCCATTTATCGCCTTCTCAATGTCTTTACAATTGGCTGATTTTACAGTGATTCGCTTATTGTATTTACTGGATTGCATTATAGTCTATAGCCAACACATTTAAATAAATGAGTAAGGAGAAAATTCTGACACACTCTGCATTTGAATTATACAAGATTATGAATGGGATTGAGAAAGCAGAGAAAGAAGTACTTTTCTCCCTTTCTCACAATACAAGAACTCGTGGGCATTCGATGAAATTGCTGAGCAGTCGGGTTAAAACGGATAAAAGGAAGTACTTCTTCACCCAAAGGGTGATTAACATGTGGAATTCACTGCCACAGGAGGTGGTGGCAGCCACAAGCATAGCCAGCTTCAAGAGGGGGTTAGATAAAAATATGGAGCAGAGGTCCATCAGTGGCTATTAGCCACAGTGTGTGTGTATGTATATGTATGTATATATATATTTGATGTTATTATACATATAATTTTTTGGCCACTGTGTAACACAGAGTGTTGGACTGGATGGGCCATTGGCCTGATCCAACATGGCTTCTCTTATGTTCTTATACAGCTGAAGCCAGATCTGAATAACAGACTTTCTTCTGGGTTCCTTTTTACATAACTATGAAAAAATTATGCCACATATTTATTTATTTCTCTCTAAATCGAGATTTCATTTCTGCTGGAAGAATCATTCATTTATATCATCAATCTGAAATCTTATTTTTCTTCTTTAAGTGGTGACAGACCTTTTATGAGTGACATAAACAAATCTCTGTCTGATCAAGGTAATAATAATGAGAAAACTAATAAGGGGCTATAATAATCTCTTTTTTCCCAGGCTACATCCCACATTGTGTTAATTTATTTTAGTCAAGGACCTGATAATTCCACTTAATACCAAGGAACAGGGTGTTCTTACAGAGAGAATTGTGCACCTGGATGTTGAGATTAATAGCAAAGAGTTTGCTATAGATTTGCACTGTCCCTTTGTTAATTGCTTTCCATTTAATTCAAGCATTTTGTAAATCTCTGCTACAGTATCTCTCATCATTGTTTGATTTCATGCTGACTTGCATTTGCATTTTTCCACAGCATCCATTGTTCAGTAGCGCATGACAATTACATGATAATCAGCTGGAAGCTCTTCATTTGGCATTCTCATATATACTGTCACCTCAGCCCTGTGATGTGCATGCAGGAGTAGACTTGTTTGCAGAATCCTTGGATTAGGAACCATGCACAGACAAATTATGCCATGCTACCTGTGCTTTCTGAGGCTGGTTCCCCACATCCAGCCCCAAAGGCAGTACTTGCAGTTTCCATTTCTGGGCTAGAGTGCATGTGGGGCAGTAGACAGATAGTCAGAGCTGTCAGTTTGACAATGCCAATCAAGTGTAAAGGCAGGAGTGGAGGAGCTGAATCCAAATTCTTTCTCTTCCTGCCTTGAACTGGTGAACTGTTCTGTCAAAGCCAACAGCACTGAGCATCTGTTGGCTGAGTGAAAATGCCCAAATTCTCACACACACAGCAGCTCACATACATCACACACTCAGGGATCTTTTAATCAGGGCCACTGAATGCAATCCAAGAAAGTTAAACACACTTACATTCCATTAAAATCAATGCCAGTCTTTTTCTGGATGGAATCCAAAGCACCTCTCCCCCCTCCCCCGCAGATGTCCATGAATTATTGGTGATGAGAGTTTTACTGACACTAAAAACCTGAAGCCAGCATTTTCTCATGTGTGTTAACTTTTGAATGTGACTTGATTTAGCTTTCAGCACTTTTAGTACTCATGAGGCTTTTTGTGTGCTTTTTTCTATTCTAGAGGTTCACAATTAAGCAAAATATAAGGTGCTAAACCACACTGAAACTAGTAGGATTATGCATGCCTAGCTCTTGGTGATTGTATTCCACTGCTATAATCCCTTTATTTTTTGCTCTGTAAAACATTAATTGAAAACTATGGTATTGCTATACTGAGTACTAATGGCTCAAGAACAGCAGCTTGTACATCATCTGTGCTAGTTATTAAACAATTTGAATAGATTATTTTCTACATCACATAAGAGAGAATAAAATTAAAAAAGAGAGAAGATAATTCAGCCACTAGACCTTCATAGTAGCATTAAAATGCAATGTTACAAACTGAACTTTGTGAATGTGACTGTTATATGTCAACAGCTGTTAGCCATGATCTTCAGGATCAGAGGTAGTATGCCTCAGAATATTGGTTTCTGGATGACAGATAACAGAACAAACCTATCGCCTTCATGTTCTGCTTGTTTCTTTTCTTATAAGAATAATTACTATGGAATATGTGCCATACTTTTATGTCAAATAAAGAGATAGCCATCTTCTTGCATTGCATTAATTAATAGTGAACAATTTATTTATTGTAAAATCATACCCAAATAACCTCCTTCCCAAAATGACTGTTGTTTACACCCCATTAGAAGCCCTATTACTCCTTTCCACCAAAGTGGAATTTTTAACCACACCTTTCTCCAGCAGAGAAAGACTTCGTTCAATAAAGAGAGCCTTTTCTCCATCAGACAAAGCCTTTTTCCATCAGAAAAAAGCTATTCTCCATTGGAGGAAGTCTCTCTCCCTTGAAGAAAGACTTAGCTGAAGAGAGTCATAGGGTCAAATAAGATGGTCTTGCAGCACCTATTAAAATCTTCTTGAGATGGTATCCCTCTCACCTCTTCAGGGAGCCAATTCCATAGTGTGGGAACTACTGAGCTTAAGATGGTGCTTGGTGGGCTACTATTGGGAACAAACAGTAGGTGCCAATCTGATGAACATAACTGGAGCACAGATAAAGTATTTCCTTGATGGATGTTAGCAGAGGTAGTTTTGTAGAAAAATAAGTGGTGAAGCTCATCCAGGCACTGTTATGCAGCTGCAATACTATTCAATGGACAAGGAGGTGGAACTCTCAGAAGGAGATGGAACTCTCAGAAAGGTTCAGGAGCTGGGCTCCTGTGAGATCCCACTGAATCTGAGGCCTGGATGTTAGTATTATCCAAAGCAGAGGAATGCTAGGATGGTGGCATGGTTTCTACAAACAAGTTTTGATGTAGTGTTCCCTGCCAAGCAATCGATCGACAAAATTAATTGGGGGAAATTATCTACACAGACTTTTCCTGGTGCATCTGCTTGCTTTCTTCAGTGATAGCATGAAGACCAATTTACACAACTATTTGCGGTTGTTATTATTGTTTTTTTCCAATCCATGTAACTGTTTTTCTGCATGGATTGACTGGATATATGAAATGGCAGATATGTGTGACAGCCACAGATTACCAATTGCATCTGTTTTGTCTCCCAGCATAATATTTGTATTTATTCTCTGTAGCAAATTAACATGATCAGTTTATTAACTGTATAAATTGGCCCTGAACTGTTTACTCTACAGCACAATAGCCTCAATTATAGCATTTATCCAACTGCATTGCATTCTCAATGGACCTGGCCTGTGGTCACCTTTGAAAATAACATTGTGATATAGTGAAGGGGCTCATTAACAGGGCTTACAAAATTCTCCACTACTGAATCAGGGAGTGGACTCATGTGTTTAGCAATGCATATAACGGCAAACTTTGGTCAAGATATAAAATTCTGGGTATAATAAAGCAATGGTTCACTTTGCCTTTGTGTGGAGATTTCACTCATTTGTGTTGTCTGGGATGTCTCCACATCTATTGAACACCATTGCAGAAGACCACTTTTATTATATTGGCTAAAGGCTCATGTTCCTGGCATGTAAAGGATTAAAGTTATGGCTTTCTAGCCAATGATATAAGCCTTGCTATTTCAATTTAAAATTAACAAGCTATATAGCAGACAACAGAGGGCTAATAGAATGGCATTATACATTTTTCATCATGCTGGATGTGTTGTAAAATGTGATGCTGAATTTACTGTGAGATAAGAAAGATAATTTGGGAAACAAGAAGCAAGCATTAGGGAGCTGTATTAAGTTATTCCTCTACTCCAAAGAGCTTTTCTATACACCCTCCATTTCTTACTCTCTTTTACCCAAAGTATAAACATGCATTTTTATCTTAAGCGGCCAATCACATCAGGCCACATCACAATGAAAAACAAATACTAGTTATCAGGTTATTGAGGGTCAATGTGATATAATGGCTAATATATCAGTAGGAGCTGGAAAATAGACAGTACCTGGCAGACCCAGGTAGGGCAGCAGCAGGGAAATGCAGAGAAAATCACTGTTGTTCTGATGACATGATGCCATTTCTGGTATGAAACCAGAAGTAGTGTTATTGTATACTGAGGTAACATCACCTCCAAGTTGATATTGAAAGCAATGTCATTCCACTGAATTGATGGTGTTTTACATGTCCTTGCCACCTTGAGCCTCATGCCAGTTGACAGAAGCCAACCAGCAACCCTAGAGATACAGGCTGGAATCTACACTCTTCTAGAGAAGCTCTTTGGGTGGCCTTGAGCTAGCCATTATCTCTCAGTCTGATGCTGTGAGGACAAAATGGAGAAGGAGAAAATGATGTTGCTTTGGCTTCCCATTATAGAGGAAAACAAGTCATATAAAAATAAATACATAATACATACATAAATTGCTCATGCACATAAAGCACATGAATGAAGTTTCAGCTCCAAGACTCCCATTTATGTAAATCAGATGGAAGATCTGGGAAAGTGGCTGGTGAAGAAGCTGCTGATGTCACAAAGGACCAGCTTCTGACTAAATAGCCCACTATATGAGTGTGTTACTGCATGAATGAACATGGGAGGAGAAAGTCATCTCACTATATGAATGTCATATCAGTAAGGTAGTAACATGGTCAGTTCTGTATGGAGGGAAGACTTGTAGAGCAATGCTAAACAGAAGTACATTCTTCTAAGTCCATTGAAGTCAGTGGGCTGAGTAGAGTATAACTCTGATTAGTATGGTATTACCAATGTATCATTTGTTAACCATGATTGCTAAAATAATGCTTAGTAGTTATACAATGCTTAAAAATGTTCAGAATTCTTCACATATACTACTGTGCTATAATCCTGACAACAATCCTGTAAGATAGGAGAAGGACATTAGGAGGGATTCTGTGATTCCTACTACACAAACAGCTTTCCTTATTTCATAGAAGAGAGTCATAAATTTCAACCTGTTGTGTCTAGATTCTTTTAAAATCTCAAAGTTTTTTATTTGTGTATTCCTCCTAAAAGAATATTATGATGACTAGAAAAGCAGTTCAGGCAGAACAATTTTGCTAAACTGACTGAGTTTCAAACTGAATAGAATGATGATTGGTCATATGCAGCTTGAGGTTCTGTATTTTATTAGAAGTGAAATTTAAGCTAATTCTGTTCCTCTTAAAAATCGCACAAATCAAAATTCAGACTTCTTGGTTCTCTGTTTTAGCTATAAACATGTCAGACAAGGAACTGTTACAAATATTTTAAGAGTGAATTAGACAGTTATGCAATTCAGATATCCAGTCTATACACATAAGTACACAGTTTGTCATTAAATGCTGGGTGCCAAATTGCCAAATGGCACAGGATTCTTTATGGATACTGAATTTTTAGGGCTGGTTCCTATGAGGATTTTAAAATTATTATCTGCACTTACCCCAAATACAAAATAGTGAAGTGGCATGTCAAATGTGAACTCTATATGTATTATAATTCCCACTCTTAAGAATATATTCTCATGGGACATCTACGGTGGAATTTATTGTCAGAGGATGTAGTGATGGTCACAGGCATAGACAACTTTAAAAGGAGATTAAACAGATTTGTGGAGAATAAGTCTATCAGGGGCCACCAGCCATGGGGACTAAAAGGTATCTCCATGTTCAGAGGCAGTAAACTTCTGAATACCCATTCCAGGAGGCAACATCAGGGGAAAGCCCTGACCTCTATGTCCTTTTGTTAGCGTCCCCAGAAAATCTGGTAGGCCACTGAGTGAGACAGGATGCTGAACTAGTCGGGCCACTAGTCTGATTTAGCAGGGTTCTCCTTATGTTCTTGTGTTAGGCATGTAGGGATTTTTTTTTTTTTGCATTTTCAGATTTTTTTTTTAATTTAAAAAAATAATATGATTCTGCTTATTTAATCTATTTGTTTTGTTTAATTTGCTTTTATTTCCATTAGCTTCAATGAGAAATGCATTTCCATTCCCAGCTTTCTCCCCTCTATCCCAATGGAATGAAATTTTCACAGATGGTAGCATTTGCCCAAGGGTTGCCCCCTGCCAGTGTTCAGCCAGAGAGGAGAGAGTATGTCAGGGCAAGTACAGAGGATTGCATTTGGCAACCTAAGAAGCAGTTAGCATTGCAAAGCAAACACAAACAAAATCTAAATGATTAAAAATGCTGTCAGGCGGGCACCGTATCTAGCAGGACCATAGTGGGCAGTCAGAGAGTGTGTCAAGTCTGATGTTTCAATAACGAGACCTTCTTGATAAAAGTTTCTAGTTTATTGTAACATGTTGTTAGACTATAGAGCCAGATTGAAAGACTGGCGTGTATACAATCAAGGCGAGCATTTAAGGTATACATCAAAGGGATTCTTGAGGGAGGGGTACTCTATGCAGGATACATTCACACATTGATGTTACTATTTCGTTCTCAGGCCTGACCGGCCTTGGCCATCTTCTTGGCACCAGTTCCCCCCACACTCTCCTGAGAAGGCACTACTATCTTGTTCCCATATTCCCATTTCAAAGCATTGCTACATAACAAAGGGAAGGACGGGGTGGGGGGGAGAGATCAAGTTAGCAGCATTGGCATACAGTGTGGCTTTTACCCAGGATCCTTTTCCTGAACCAAAGATACATTCTATAGGAACTACAGCAGACTTGACAGAGTGGGATCTGGTGAGAGTGCTGCTTGCAAGGATGACTACCAAACCCCTCTGTCTGGTCTGTCCCATTAATGGTTGAGCTTTTCCTTTTTTCCCCTAGAGCAGACCTACATGCTGCATGCTATTCCTTACAATTCTCCTATTTCAATCCAAGGGGGGGGGCAGGGTTGCCCCCACCTATTAAGGCACTGTAATTTCTCAATTTATTAGCAATCACATATACTCCCTGTATGCCAGAATGTGTAAGCAAAAATTTCAGAATAGCTAGAACAAAGAGGAATCATTGCTTGTATAGAACCAAAAGCCTTTCCAGGTGATGTGATTGAGTAAACACTTTAGATAACACAGACTTATTGACACAGTCTTCTTTGGTGGCATGATCTCTGTAACTCTGCTGATTAAAAATATACCAAGAACAAAAAATCTTGTAAGAGCTGACCTTTAAATATTTATACTACATGCAAATATCAAAGAATAGTGCAGCATCCCCCAGCTATCACAGATGGCCCAAAGCCTATTATAAGCAAGTGAAGAACAGCCCACAAATGTCCTACAAGAGTATACAGGGAGCATCACATGATACAGTTAGTTACACAAAGTAAATCCATTAATGTCATAATGAATGCTAGGGCAGTAGCTTGTAGTGAGACTTCCACATTTGCTTCCTTAAAGGACTAAGAGGATGATACACAGATGAAGGAACCTCAGTCAACAAATGGAGGAACATCACAGTCCTAGAAAGTCTGCTGAACAACCTCAGGTTATCCAAAATGAACTCACAGAAACAACCCAGATTAACCAATCTACTCAGCCCTCTGCTAGTGAACGATCACCCATCATTTACCCATCCATGGATTCTCCATTGCTTCCCCAAATTCCCACAAGCCAGAATTCTGAGGGCGAGAGAGCAAGAGGGGAACCAGCAATACTAATTTCCCCACCCATTCAAGACTCAGCACTTGCAGTCTGTCAGCATATAGTTGGTCTCCTTGGACAGATCACTGTGCATCGTAAGTATTGTTTCAGCAAGGTACCTGTGCCCTCCCATTCTGATGGTGTCCTATCTAAATTTTGTGAACAGGTCTAGAACATTCCCTCTCTAGTTTTATTGCTACTTCTTGATGGTTTCTCCTTAAATGAGCACCCATGTCTTATTCTTTTACATCAGTGATCCCTAATAAGATGCCTGTGGGTGTCATGGCCACTGCCAATGGGGTTCTTGTGTCAACTTGCTTCTTAAACAAAGGTTGCAATCACACACACTAAATAATGCACTTTCATTCCAATTTCAATGCACTTTCCAACTGAATTTTGCCAGTTCGCACAAGTAAAGTCCAGTTGGAAAGTGGATTGAAAGTGCATTTTTTAGTGTGTGTGATCACAGCCAAAGTGTCTTTTCTCCAGAGTCAGTGATACTTCCCACCACATGACTAAGAGGCACTTCAAAACAGCCCAGAAGGCATCACCTTCATGTCTGAAAGGTCAGAAATAGCTGTCCACATCATGGGAGGAAACTTGAATTGGGACTTTTTAACATTTGGTAACTGACCCCAGCTACAAGGCAGCCATTTTGTTGTGGTGGGAAGTTCCAAAAGTGTCCACAGGCCTGTTTTACTCTAAGGATCACTTGAAATACACAGTATGGTTTAATATGTACCAACTGGCATTTGGAGGCTGAAAGGAAGGAGGCATTTTTCACGTGTCCATAGCTACACTGTCAGTAATGAACAACCTGTCTCTTGAATTGAATGTCTATGGTCACTCAGTGACTATACCTTATCCTGTCCATCTGCATATGAGATATAGCACAGAGATGGTGGTGCTTCTTTCTGCTTCTGATTTAATGTGATTTCTTCTATGTGGTCGGCTTTGTGATGATATAAACTGACTGATGGAAAAAACCATAACTTACTAAGTTCCATATTTTTGGCAGAGGATGGTATTGTGAGAGAATTACGGATGATGCGAAGAGATATGCGCCTTATGAAGAGTGAACAACACCGAACCAATGCCAGAGTGGTATCACTGGTGCGTGGCATTGATGCACTAAAGGAACAGTTTGAGCAGTAATAATATTGAAATCCTTCCCATAGATACATCTTGAATCAGCCATTCAGAACTTCCCAATGTTTTTCTTTCTCCAGGGATATTGTTCACCCATGCTTATTAAACTTCTTGATATTTGATTCTGCCTTATGTCCTGTTCAGACCATTAGGTCACTTAATTCTGTATTGTATTCACTGGTTTGAAATAGCCTTCTATGACCTCAAATAGAAAAAAGACTATATCAATATCTAGTACCAGAGATTTTGTGCCAGGGCTGGAACCTGGGAACTTCTGTGTGTGTTACAACCTCTCCATTTTGCTGTGTTGCATCTTCATAGGGCACTTGAATTCAGAATGTTAATTAACATTATTAACCCATGAATTCTGCTGCTGGAGAAAGACAGCATATAAGGTATAAATGGCTAAACAGCAGAGCTACACCAGTGTTTTGGCTTCAAAGCTTTGTACATTTATTTAAAAACTAGTAGCATACCTTCTGTAAAATTAAACCAATTGGTAAAATATCAAAACAGCAAACTCCACTTATAATTTATGAAGTTTTACTCCTATTCTTTGTCAAAATAAATTAATCCAAGATTGTAATGTTCATAGTACCAGTGGAAAGGAAAGGTCCCCTGTGCAAGCACCAGTCGTTTCCGTTTCACAACATTTTCACAGCAGACTTTTTATATGGTGGTTTGCCATTGCCTTCCCCAGCCTGGGGAAGGCAATAGTACCAATACATATGTATATATTTAATGGAATAAAGTTAAGAGTCCAGTGTCACTGAAATTTAAAAATGGCGATATTTGAAAATGGTGATGGAAGAGTATTACAAAAAAACCAACAAATGTCATATCACAAAAATGAGATCTTGAGATCTTGGGGCCATTTTGAGTTGCCAGGATGACTTCCAACAATGCTTATGCATTGTACAGTGCTGGAGAATTTGTAGTAAGTTTAGTGTCCTCTCAGATACCAGGCCACTGACCTGGTGTTCAGTGTTTGGAGGAGGGCAATAAACCCTTTTGAAGATTACTTGCCATGCTGTACTCAGCATTGTCCCGAGGCAGAGAGGGAAATTGGGAAAGCATGGAGAGGTAAGGAGAGAGGAGAACAGAGTCAAAGAGAAGAAGGGTAGCAGGGCAAGAATGGGATTTCCCCTCCCTAGCAGTGGGAGAGAGGCAGAACCAGAGGAAGGAAGGAGGAAGGGAGGAAATCTGAGACAGAGAGATGGGAGAAGTGGGGGCTGGTGAAGAGAATAGGATTCTTCCTTGTAGATCCTCCTTGTAGACCCTTACTTTATAATACACAACTAAATACAGTTTTGCTTATCAGAAAGGATTCTTGTTTCAGTTAATAATAATCCTTACCATTTATGTACTACTTCAGAATGTTCAAAATGATTCTTATACTTCACTTCAGTAATCACTACAACAGTTTCAAAAGACAGACCAGCAATTTTAGCCCCATGTAGGAGGGGGGCTAGTGCCAATGCTTGATACAGTGGTTTTCTGAATCTATCCAAGAAAACTAGAGTGTAGAAAAAATTTGAACAAGGGATCTTGAACACTCTTAGTCACCATGATACACCAGCTCTTAGTCCATCCAATTCTCTTTCTGGGATAAATATTCTCTTTACTTCTCTTCATTTAGTGATGTTCAGTTTTACAGAAATGATGCAACAGGAAAAGCTATGTGCTTCCCTCATACCACACCTCTGCTCATCCTCCTTGCTATGCTTCAATCACCACTTATGCTGAAAGTTATATAATTTATAAATGGCTCACAGGAGCTTCAGTAAATGATTAATTGACTTTAGATTGTGTGGTGCTAATATCTGTGCATGATTAATAGCACTTTATTCTCAGTGTTATAATAGTTCATCATACTAATGCGGCATCTAAAATCAATTTGTATAAGAATATAAATGGGTTTTTTATTATAAAAATTCTACAGATCTGTGAGGGTTTTGCATGTGATCATAAAGCTTTGTTTGACTAAGCACTGTTAAATCTCTGCCTTGATTCAAGGGGTGGTGGTGCTATGATAAACTGTCAGCAATAGCAAAGTGTACCAAATGTGGTGTAGTAGGCAAAGTGCTCTGAATGTGGTGCAACTGAAGTGCTATGGTACTGCAAACTGTGTGGAGATGTCCTTGCTTTATTTCAGTTGAATGATTACTACTGAGCAGTGGAAAGCCTTGATCATTTGCTTTTGATAAATTGAAAATGTTTCTTCAGTGAGTATCAATTGAACTAGGACAATCTCTACATGTTTAAGTAGGGAAGCAAATGGGATATACAATGTGGCCAGTGAATTCATGAAGGTGTCTCAAAATGGAGCAGGCCATTGGCCCGTCAAGATCCATATTGTATACTGTAACTGAAGTCCACTCACTCCACAGTTTCCAGCAGAAGTTTTTCACATCACCTACAGCTAGTTCATTTTAAGTGGAGATGTTGCAAACAGAACCTGGGATTACTCTAACACTGAATGGAGACCCAACAGAATTCTGAATGTTGCTGCTGGTTGGATGCACCATGGGCTTCCAAAGACATGTTGTTTAATTTGCTGGGAGCTGGTGAGCTAGCTGGGTGTTAATCCGAGTCCTCTATGCTATAGTTGGGGAAAGAACAGCTTGAAAGATTAGCTCTTTTCCTTGGAAGTCTGCACTGTTGAAAAAAAGTGAGACTTGCTTAAGAGAAGACATAAGATTTGGTTGTGCAGTGGCAAAAATGGAGAGGGTGCTAATGGACATTGGTCCTGATTCCCAGCAATTGATACTCTGAGGCACCAAACCTGTGTATCTTTTAGGGTTATAGTCTGAATCTATACATAGCAGCAATTTTCACTCTTCCTCCTGCAGAAGCCAGAGCCAGAAGCCAGAAACTGCAGAGCAGTTTACAATCGCCAATATATTCTCCCCCCACAACAGATACCCTGTGAGGTGGGTGGGGCTGAGAGGCCTCTTACAGCAGCTGCCCTCACATTTGATTGAGGTTAAGGAGACTAGAAAGGCTCCACCTTTTACAAGGAGGATGTGAAAGTATTAATGAGACCTGAGAACAGGGTCCACAAATTAAATCCCCCCTTAAGATTGCACACTGCTATTTATTTATTTAGTATTTATTGATTGATTTTTGTCCTATTAATGTAAGGCTCTAAAAACCTTCTTTATATACCTAAGGAGATGATTAAAGTAGGAAAGACCAGAAGTTCTGTGGGCTACATCAAGAAGAAGCAGGTGGAAGCATAAATGCATAGCAATTACAAGGGCAGTGTCTGCCTCCCAGAAGAAAAATAAAAGAATGCTGGCAAAATTAGTATGAAGGAAATGCATCCCATACTCAGTACTCTTATTTAGCATGATATAAAGTCAGGACACAGAATTAATGAAGTAAAAGTTCCCAGAGAGGAAATGGAAATAGTAGATGAACATATGCCATGATTTCAAATCTTTGGATATGATTGCAAAATATTGTAGTTTAATTCTCCCCAAGCATCTCTCTGCACTATTTGTGTCTTTAAGGGAACTGTTCTACTTGAACCCTCTAAAAATGGCACCAATTTGTTTCATGAGAACTTTCTCCTTTGATCACCCATGCAATAATTTTAATAGGCATGCCAACCAAGGCTAATTTAACTGAGAGTGACTTGAAATGCTCTATAAGTTTTTGGATTGATATTGTCCCTAAGGAAGTGCTACATGTGCTTGCATCAGAGGTAACAGCAAATCAGATATATTTAGAGCAATTCAAGCCACTCTCAGATGCATCTTCAAACATCAGCTTTGCAACTCTTATTGCCTGTAATAAATACAGTCTGTTATCAAATACATCTTGTTTTTCATCAGCACAGTGGTAATAAAAATCATGTGCCATCCAGTCATTTGAGAGGCTTTGAATACTATTTCTAGAACATCTTAGAGTATCTTTGAGTTAGGGGCAAAAATGTACCGTATGTCAAGAACAAACTAATTAAATCAGTAATTCCCAAAGGCTATGCTAGAGCACACAATGACTTGAGCAAATAACTAATGTGTTGCAAAAAATAAATAAATTAAACCATTAAGTGCTTCTTGGAAGGCTCTAGCTGTGCCTTCCATTCAGCCTTCTCCAAGGATAAACAGTTCTGCTGTGTCTGTGTGTTTGGAAGTGACTGAATATTCCAATCATGCCTGATGCAGAAACTTACTGGCCCTCAGAGGAGCTCACTCATGGTGTCCCTCAGTGAGTCTCCTTGATGTGTCTTCTACCAATCAAAAGACACACCTAAGCAGCAAAGCAGGTGACCTATTCTAAAGGTGGGTTACTCATACCATATCTCAGCATGGATATTATTAAATGTGTACTCAGGGAAACAAAGGTAATCTTTTCAGATATGGGACTGGAGTGTCCCCTATGTTGGAAACACAGGGTTCAGATGAAACTTGTATTCTATATAAGCCATGTCTCAACAGACTTTTGAAATATTTGTAGAGGTTTCTGCTAGAGACTGTTATAGAAGTTTTAGTAGCAACTCTTAATTTGTAAGAACTATCTGGAAAATGTGAGGTAAAAATTAGAAAAGAACAACCACTAGTATGATTCCTACTTGTCTTTTGGGTCTAGTTCTTCCCATGTTGCTGAGATGAAAAACAGCAACTGGCTATACAAACCCAAGTGTATTTTGCTGACTTAGGGTCAAACTGTACAATATTATTTTAATGAGATGTGTTTGGATTCCCCTTACCCAACTAGGGTTGCCAACCGCCAGGTGGGACCTGGAGTTCTCCCAGAATTATAATTCAGATTACAGAATTCAGTTTCCCAAGGGAGGTGGGGATGGCAGCTTTGGAGGTTGTCATTACTCCCCTGATCATCTACCTCTTCTCTCAAAACTTCACCCCCCACAACCACTGCCTCTAGATCTCTGGGTAGCATTGCCAGATAGTTTAAACAAAAGTGCTGGACACTATTTATTTATAGAAGAAGAAGAAGACTGCAGATTTATACCCCGCCCTTCTCTCTGAATCAGAGACTTAGAGCAGTTTACAATCGCCAATATATTCTCCCCCCACAACAGATACCCTGTGATGTGGGTGGGGCTGAGAGGGCTCTCACAGCAGCTGCCCTTTCAAGGACAACTCCTGCCAGAACTATGACTGACCCAAAGACCATTCCAGCAGCTGCAAGTGGAGGAGTGGGGAATCAAAGCTGGTTCTCCCAGATAAAAGCACGCACACTTAACCACTACTCCAAACTGGCTCTCATCCTTCTCACTGAGAGTCAAGGTAGCCCATCCTTCTCACTGAGAGTCAAGGTAGGTTTTGGTTTTGGTTCTCCAGTTTTGAACTCTCCCTCTGTTTATCCAGTATCAGATGAAGGGAGCTTTGACTCTCTAAAGCTTATACCCAGGGCTTTCTTTGAGAAGGAACGCACAGGACCAAAGTTCCGGCTGGCTTGGCATCGGGTGTGACCTAATATGCAAATGAGTTCCTGCTGGACTTTTTCTACAAAAAAAGCCCTGATTATTCCCTGAAAAACTTATTTGTTTCTAAGGAGCTACCAGACTCAAATCTAGCTGCCCATCTTTTTTATGTATACGTAAAGCAATTAAAGATGCTTGAATTTCATATAAAAACAATTTTAACTTTTTTCATTTATGCAGTTTCCATTTTCATTTTTTTTTAAAAAAAAACTTATAGGAATTATTCTATTAATTACTGCTAGAATTTAATTTTGTGCTGCCTGCAGTACTTCCTCAAACTTAATCAGGACCTTCCTGGACATAATCCCATGCATATAGAAACAATCCCCTCTCTAAAACAGCTATGTTTGTCTCTTGTAACTATGTGACTCCACCTATTATCTCAGAAACAAAGAACATTATATTATAATGTCACCCATCCCAATGGATGGCTCCTTTTGTGTCTGCCCATCAGACCCATCAAATGGTTTTGTTCCTAGTTGGGAAATCTATACAACTTCGTGAGTTGACCTTCCCTTGCATCCATCCTACTCCATTCCCCACTATCAATAGGTATAAGAATAGGTGCCCTGCCAATGCTCTGTGTGACTCTATGGCACCTACATAGAGCCTACATACCCCTGAGTACACCTGTTCAGGGTGTGCTGGTTGCATCACAATCTATCCTTGAAGACAGCTTCACTTCCGGAACAGTAACTATCACCCGTCCCCCCAAATATTCTTGATCCATTTCCACCCTGCCTTTCCAAACCCAATTGTATTTGTGTATTTTCGATTGCTTTATTGATGTATGTGTTCCAGTCCTATTTGATAATTTCTTAATAGATTTTGTTATATTTTAAAATACCTGCCTGGTTCCTTTAAGGAGTCTTTCCTTTGAAAACTGACCCTGGGATACAATTTCTGTAAAAGACTCCCTGTTACCACCTCTCGCTAGCCAAAGTCGCCTAAAAGCTGATATTCTCCTCAAAATATTAAGAGACACCCCCCCCCCTAATTCCAGTAACATCTCATTGAGGCTGTTTTAAGGGGGAAAGCATAGGGGGAGGTAGGAGCACCCCCCCCCCCAATGCTGCTGTCCTGAGTAAAAACTTCTGCAGGTATTAAAAAAACAATGTTCCCTGGATCTGTTGTGTGACACATGAAAATGAGTTGGGGAAATGCAAACACAATTCATTAAAAAACTTACTGAGAAACGTGGCCTAGGGAAAAGCTGTGACTCAGTGGAAAAGATTCTGTTTTAAAGGCAGAAATTCCCAGGTTCAATTCCCAGCATCTCCAGCTCATGATCAAGTAGCAGATAGTATGAAACACCTCTGCTTGAAACTTTGGAGAGTTGCTGCCAGTCTGAGTAGACAATACTGACTTAAAAGGACTGATGGTCTAAGGCAGTTTCATGTTTACTTATGTGTGCCCTCACAGTTCTGCAAAAATATGTAAAGTCAGTATTGCCATAAAGCAGACTGCTGAACAATGCAGTAAGACCCACACCAGCTAGTTTGGTGGGAGCTGATAAAAGCAGATTCTGAGGCTAAATAAAAGACATTAGGCACCTGTGCTGTTTGTTGTATTAATCCTGACATTTAAAAAAAATGAAGAAAAAAGAAAGTAATTGTATCTCTAGAAACAACTTCTAAGACAAGTGCATGCAATTTTCCTGAGGCAAAGTGGGCTTTGATGATAACCTTGTGGTACAGAGCAGACAGAGGCTAAAATCAATACTATCAAATCTTTTTTAAAAAAAATCTAGTGATGAAAAATGGATCCCTATCATTTTAGCCAACAGGTTTTAATGGTTTCATATAAAATCAATGGAATAGAAGAATGTTTTCTTTTTCATTTGTCCAGTCTATCTAAATGCCTTCAATGGGAACTGGAAAATAATTTTCACAGATATCTTTCATTAAGGCACTCAAGGAAACATTCATACAAAAGAGACCCATACGCAAGATACCATGTAAGAATGTATTTTTATCAACATTGTTCTGCCTTATACCATTACATTTAGAATAATGCAATCTAGAGGTCTAATTCTTTTTATGTGTGATTAGTTTAACCAAGAATAAAACATTCATGTTAGTAAATATTGCACTGTTAATTCATCTTTTACTTATGAGATGCAGGTGGAAAGAAATTCACAGCCATCAAGGGTAAGGGCTGGCTTATGTAACAAACTGAAAGTAACGAGGCCAAACTGAAAGTAACGAGGGAGCAGGCCTTCTCTATAATGGCCCCCCACTGGTGGAATCAACTACCGGAGGAAGTGCGAGCCCTGCGGGACTTTAATCAGTTCCGCAGGGCTTGCAAAACCACCCTCTTTCTGCAAGCTTATAAGGAACCCTGAAAGTGATATCTAGCCACTAGAATTACATCTATTGAAAATAGCACCTTAATTTATTGTAGTTTTAAATTTTTATGTAACTGTTTTTAAATGTATTTATTAACTGTATTTTAAATTGTTTTATACAAATCATGGTGTAGACCATGTCCTGTTAGCCGCCCTGAGCCTGCTTCGGCGGGGAGGGCAGGATACAAATAAAATTTATTATTATTATTAACAATTCTCTGAAGAACAACCATTTATCACAGGGGTGGCCAAACTTGCTTAATGTAAGAGACACACAGACTAAACGTCAGATGTCTGAGAGCCACAAGACATTAATTTCAAATGTTTGAGAGCTGCAAGACCAGAAGGCAGGAAGGCAAATATATGGGAGAAGGGAGGAGGGAAGGAGAGGTGGAAAGAAGGCTGCTGGCTGGCTTGGCAAAGTGATTTAAAGAGACAAATGTCTTCTCCAAGCTGGCTGATAGGATAGTGTGTGCTTTGGGGCTACACAATATTTGTGAAAAGAGCCACATGTGGCTCCTGAGTCACAGTGTGGCCACCCCTGATCTATCACCACTGAGAATTGTGAATAGTTTTGTCTAAAATTAATATAGCATACTTTGATTAAAACAATAGTGTGCTATCATTTTCAATAGGGTGCTACTGAAGAGGGTTTTTTTATTGTTGTCAATATCTAAATCTACCAATACTCATTACCAGGGCTTTTTTTTGTAGAAAAAGTCCAGCAGGAACTCATTTGCATATTAGGTTACACCCACTGACATCACTATTGTTTCACACAGGGCTTTTTGTTTGGAATATTATTCAGCTTATTCATTCTGAAGATGTAAAAAGGATCATTGGAAATTTGATGCCTACCACCTCCTTGTATGGCCCTTGCCCTTCTAGTTACTTAAACTTGCTGTGGGGGAAGGGGATCGGATCAAGAGTTAGTTGGCTAACTGGGTTCAAAAGGTAGTTAATGCTTCCTTGAGAGAGGGCCAGATAGGTTGCAGGGAGAACCACTGCAGAATGGTGCCTCCCAATCCCAGCCCAGAAAGCTTGTTATGATTATTTTACCTTCCCTCAAAGGATGTCCCTTTATCTTCCTTTTGGCTGGGCAACCTCTTTTTCCTTTTCTTCTTTGTTTTTCTCTGGCTGTCCCACTCAGTCATTTGAATGCATATTGGTAAGAGCTGAGCCAGCCTAGGAAACTGAGGGGAGAGACTAAAATCCTTCTTGTGTTCTGGTTTGATAATGGAAAAAAGTGACTGAAGGTAGATCAAAAATAATGATTTGTTTTATTTAACTTTGGAGGGAAATGGTCAGGTAGGAATCAGGTATAGGATTTATGAGGTGAATAGGCAACAGGAATGAGGTAACTCTATTTAAAAATTAACACCAAATAATTTGTCACAAACAGGTAACTGTGCCAAGCATGCATATTTCTAAGTGCCATGATGGT
Organism: Heteronotia binoei; assembly: GCF_032191835.1. Lineage (NCBI taxonomy): Eukaryota > Metazoa > Chordata > Lepidosauria > Squamata > Gekkonidae > Heteronotia > Heteronotia binoei. Next base: position 68,096,217 of record NC_083243.1, read on the forward strand.
TTCTTAGACAGAGAGCAAGCCGCTAGTATCCACCGCCCCGCTCCTTTTTACAACATTTGGGCAAGCAGTAAATCTATCTAGCCCAAGGATGTTTACACTACAGCCTGGCTGGTGAAGCTGTGAGGTGCCTCTCCCCCAGATTCACACAGACAGTTCTTATCAGGTCTAGAAGGAGTGTGAGAAAGGGAGATGTTTTTAATAGCCTAAATTCCTTAGTAGTAAAAGAGATACTATGTAGTAATCTTTGAACCAGTAACTCAAATTGCATCTGTATACTATCTTTTGAAGTAATCCTATATAGTAACTATGTAACCATGTATACATCATTACTTCCAAGGATTCTGTCCTTGTTAAAGTTTCTGTAAGCCAAAATGCCCTCAAAATGAGGTTGGGGAATTGTCAGGTGGGCACCTGGCTCACTCAGGATCTTTTTACCTGTGTATACAGGATTACCACGTCCAGAAAAGTAATGCTTAAAATATTAGGGACTCTAATTAAGTTAAACAATTAAAATTTATTAAGAAAAATATAGGCTTTCATACAAGATAAAATACTCATAAAATCATACACACAGTCCTAGGAAAAATAGAGAGATAGGGGAACACATTGTCTGTGAGCCGCCCTGAGCCTGCCTTTGGCGGGGGAGGGTGGGATACAAAAATAAATTTATTATTATTATGGGTAGATGAACAGGGTGATATTTACCTATTGTAGTCTTCAAGGAAGGCTCCAATGGCGACGAGCGAGGAAGTGGGAGAGGGGACCCGAAACTGATCAGGAATCGGGAATGGATCTATGCAGCGGAAATTGGGATACTGATAGAAGCACACCTGTGGGTAGCTAGTTCATAGATTATACGGACTCTCTTGAGCCATTAGGGGATGGGAGGTATGAGGGAGGAGGAAGGTGGTCAGCTGATGCATGACCTCATGAAAAGGGGAGGTTTCGCAGTGACCATAAGGTCTGGACTACTGCGACAACCAATAGAAAGTTCATTGGTGGCACCTAATTGGGTGCTTGCTCTTGACCAATGGACTGGCCTGGATCCTGGATACCTGAGTGAACTTTCAGGTTGAAATGGACCAGGGGGAGGCTCCAAGATGACAGTTGGGAAGAAGGATAGAGGAGATTACTTGGGTGGGGAGATACTTAGGACTATTAGAGTTATCTAAAAGGGTAACAATAGAGAGTCAAATCATGGCCTAGGTAACACCCAGTTTGAACAAAGGAACTTGGCTCTGGCTGAAGATGGTCTTCCTCTTCTTCTGTCTTCTCCTTGGCACCAGTCTTTGTCTTGAGTTCTGTCAAACAAAGAAAGTGGTGGTTCAATGATTAACCACTCTTGGGGTGGGTAGGTTGCTTGCAAGCACAGGTGACATCTGGTGTGTACGTGAGCCGTCCGCTTCGCTGGAATGGAGTCAAGCCTGGTAGGAAGATGGCTGAGTGTGGTGTTAGCCCTCCATGGTGGATTCCATGGTCAGAACTTCAAAACTGTTTGCCTGGATAGCTCCTGGCGGCGCAGTCTCCTCCATCCCATAGCTTGGATAGATGTCATATGGAATGACAGGAAGTCTTCCATTCTCCTGTACCAGTCTAGAATGCCTTTGTAGCGTTATGGCTGCTTGTACTGCATAAGTCACTTTTGCCCCTGGATAGGTTTACCCACACTCTCTGGCCAAACGTGTGTGAGTCACTTCTCCAGGTGCTCTGGCAACCAAGCTGGTGATCATGATGTTCTGTAAGGGCATTTTTCCTCACACTTTTGAGTTTCTACAATAAAGCAACTTTTGATTTAACAACAAAAGACTAATTATTGAGAAATATTGATGTTTGACAAACTGTTTCTTGTATTCAGACCATCCTTTAAAACATGGGGAGAGAGATTTCTTCATAGTCTCTGCTTACATAAACAAACAGAAGGTTCTTGGTTTCATGGGCACTAAAGCTGGTGAAGGCAGGAACATTCACACAAGTTCCAGTTTCCTTCCTTATCACTGGCTAGGGATCACCTCCATCTTCTAGGAACTATTTCCCTCAAGCTTGAATGGGATTCCTCCATGATCCTCTCACTTCCTTAGCCTTCCTTCCCAGTCAACTGTCAGTTATTAACTGCCACTGCTAAGAGCCACCCTTAACTAAAGAATTCCATTTTAATTCTTTGTCATTTGACTTCCTTGCCAGATTACAGCATTAATTATTTATTGTCCATCAAAACAGTCCAGAAGGATACTATAACGGGTGGTATTAGGGGGAAATGACCATGTCCTGCTAGAATCCCTTTTGCTTCAGAGGACTAAGGAAGATCGTAGTCAGAGGTGTGTGTTAGATAGTAAGGCAGACTTTAATTAACTCAAAAACTTGATGAGTGTCATTCCATAGGCAAGGATGCTGGAAGGGAAAGAAGTAAGTGGAGGGTGGTCTCTCCTAAAACAAGAGCTCTTGAAAACTCAATCCATCACTATTCCAACAGGATGGAAATGTGGTATGGACAGTGTGGAAGGGAGTGATTAAAATCATCTGTGGCCTGGAGATTAAGCCCTATGAGAAAAGGCTAAGGGACTTCAGGGTGTTCAGTCTGGAGAAAAGGAGGAGAGGGGACATGATTGCTCTCTTTAAAGGATGTCACTTAGAGCAGGGTAGGGAGCTGTTCCTGTTGGCAGCAGAGGATAGGACTCACAATAATCAGTTTAAATTACAGGTGCAAAGGTACCAGCTGGATATTAGGAAAAAATGTTTTACATTTCAGCCATGTTTCCAGCAGCAAAAAGAGCCCTAGCCTGGCATTGCTGACAAGATGGCACATGCTGGAAATGATGTCAGTATGTCACTGAAAATGCAGTGATGCTCTGGTATTTGGGCAAAATTCCATGGTAAAAACTACTTCTACCATAGAGTTTTGCTGAAATACCAGTGTCACCATTAGGGGTGTGCGCTCAGTATATACCAAGCTGAAGAAATACCTTATTGGTATTTTTTGAGTATTCATTCAGACGAAATAGCCTTACTCAAATAAAGGCCGATATTATTTGGTTTTTATTCAGGCACGGCTAGAAAACTGAATTGACTCAGCTGTACAACTTTGCAAGTCAACTCAGCAAGCATTCAAACTTTAAATCCATGCTGAGTTGACTCCAGCATGACCCCTGCAACTACTGCCAACCCTCTGTACTGCTTTCTCCTTGTGGATCACTTTCTTCCACTGGGTCAAACCCCACTTTCCCTGGGTGCCAACTGGGAGTATCCAAGTTCCCAACTGAGTATCCAAAAGGTGCCCAGGAACCCTCTCTAGCATCCAGGGGTCCACTTCCCACCCACCCCTTTGCTGCCACTGTGAACAAACATCCCTTTTCACCTTCTTCCCCATGCAAAAGCACCTTCCTGGTGTGCTGGAGATCCCATTCTTTCACTACTCATACCTCCTGGCCTTTCTCTACGACTGCCAAGGGTCAGCTCACTGGCACAACCCTCACAACCTACATCAAATCTTCCTTTCCCTATTGCTACCAAGCTGCCCTCCCCCTCCTGGCCACTCTCCAACAACCCCACCTCTGAGTCACCACCATCTCCCTGATCTCTAGGGTTGCCAAGTCCAATTAAAGAAAAATCTGGGGACTTTGGGGGCGGAGCCAGGAGACATTGGGGGTGGAGCCAGGAACAAGGGTGTGACAAGCATAATTGAACTCCAAGGGAGTTCTGGCCATCACATTTAAAGGGACAGCCTTTCTTCCATAGGAAATAATGAAGGATAGGGGCACCATCTTTTGGGGCTCATAGAATTGGACCCTCTGGTCCAATCGTTTTGAAACTTGGGGGGTATTTTGGGGAGAGTCACTAGATGCTATACTAAAAATCTGGTGCCTCTACCCCCAAAAGTAGCCCCCCCAGAGCCCCCAATACCCACGGAACAATTCCCTATTATTCCCTATGGGAATCGTTCTCCATAGGGAACAATACAGTGCCCAGTAGACATTTCCCTCCCCCCCACATGCTTTCTAAAGGGGGGGGCTCAAAACCAGGGGATCCCCTGCCCCCTCCCTCTCTCACACACACAAATACTTACTAGATCTTCCTGTAGAACTCTACTTGCTGTGAAAACAAAAGCAAAAGAAAGGGAGGGGCCGTTCTCCATGGAAACTATTACTGACCCTTTCCAATGAAGCTCTTCCTGTTTCCTGTTTCCTGCCTTAAAGGCACACATTTTACAAATGGATCAGGAGCTCTACAACTACATGATGCCTACACGCATGTTGTCTCCCCGCCCTCCGCTTCCGGATTTTTGGAGAGCGGGGGAGGAGGCTGCACATGCGGGGGTCCTCCGCCAGGGTGGGGTGGTTGGGAAGCCTACTGATCTCCCATGGCAGCACAACTCAGGTAGTCAACTCAACAAGCATTTAAAAAGTTTAGGGTATAAGGGAGTGGGTAGGTTGTAGACGCCTAGTCACCATGCAGCTGGTGAAGCAGTGATGCTACTTCTGGTGCATGACATAGCTGAAATGTCAGAGTAGGCCTCTCTTGCTGCCAATAAGTGCCTCTGCCATTTGCCAAGGGGTACCTGGCCACCCTGCTTCTAACTGCCCTTTAAGATATCACATCCGCACTGAGCTCCTTCACCTCTCCAAACTCCACCCTCCCTAGGTTCCCAGCCAACTGCTAGCAACCAGTGGGAGGTTTGCAGGGCAGGGAAATATAAATCACCATATTTCTGATAGCAAGAAATTACATCAGGTGAAAACCCAGAAATTACATAATTGCATCAGGACAATACTCTAGGATTCCACTAAAACTATGTCAGTTTCAGTGGAACTCTAGAGTGTCACCCCTAAAAACAACATCATTTCCAGATTCATACAGGAAGTGATATTGTGCTGACAGTGATTTTCCCTAACTTTTTTTTTTTATCCTGCCACCCTATTTAGCGGCAGCAGGGACTGGGGACTGCCAGTGAGAAGTCTCCTAGTGAGAAACTTGACAACCCTATCCCTCCCCAAGCAATGCCTCAAACTTGCAAGAATTTCTCAAGCCAGAGATGGTGACACAACCTCCTGCAGTCTAGCACACCTCATTATTAAAAACCTTAAGACACAAAAATTTCAGAACTACTTAGACTGCATTATGTCTCAATCTTTGTATTTATCACTTCACTATTCCTTATATTCAGAAGCCATTGAACAAATGATGGATATTTAGTCTAACTGCCTGGATTTTTTTTTAACTTTAATGTGTGTTGACTCATTTGTATTTTGACTTGTTCCAGCAGTCTTGCCATGCTCCAATGGGCAAAATATTTTAGTATTCTAACACAGTAAAAATGCTAATTAGAAAGTATTTCAGCTATAAATCAGATTCATTTTAAAGCTCTGTATGCTTAACTAAAGGGTAGAGAGCTCAAATGTGGGGCTCCGTATGTACTATTTTCTACTATATTTACAAAATATAAGTTACTGGGACATAGGTGAGTTGGTTCTACACCAGTTCACAATATCACCTCTGCAGGGCTAGAGATAAACTGAGAGATTTAAGAATTGCATTCATCATATAGATTTATGTAGCTCATTAAAACAACAAGAAAGCTTTGTTTCATTTTACTTTAAAATTAAAAAATGCTCTGCAAATAGCTATTTAATGCTCATGGTGTTCACATAAATTTTTTATAGAGATGGAAAGTGGGATAAATACATTAGATGCTCTTCCCCTCGGCTAACAATCCTTCACGGGGACTACTTAAGAATTAACTAAACTAAAATGTTTTCTTTACCTTCATATAAAGAACACAGAATGCAAAACAGCCAGTTTTAAGCATATAGGTCTTATTCATCTTAATGGGAGAGTTTTAAACAACTGTTCTGCATTTTTCGTGAAATCAGCGGGACACATTGGATGGATTTCGCCTACAATCCAGAGATACAAAATGCAAGTATAAATATATAGATGACAAAGATAATTTTCCTACATATCAATAACAAACTAATGCGCTTATTTGCTGAATCAATTTACAAATAGAATAATGTGGAGAAGATCCAGCCAACTAAAGACTCTTGGAAGGAAAATCAAACTGCTGCTAAAATCTTTGCTATTGAAATTAATGATTTAAACATATTTTGTCTGGATCATCCTTATTATTTTGATAAACATCTGCATTTGATAAACATCTGCAAACATCTATTGTCTCTGAATTTCCACAATCCAACATCATAACACAGTTTCCCTTACTGGTTATCTAACTCAGAACATAAGCAGCACAACCTAGGGAAATATTTTTATTATTATTATTTCTCACTCTTTGGGTTGTATCTGTATGGCAGAATTTTTGGGGGAAATTGAGACTGGGGAATGTATAAATTACAGCATACATTCTCTAGTCATTATTTCACACCAATATATACACCCAAATACTACCAACTGTAAAGGGCTCTTTGCTTTTGAGATCTTAAAGATTCCTAGACAAATTAGATTAGGATTGGAAGTATCGCTTTTGCTTTAAATTTACTTAATCCCTTCACCAACCAAAACTACAAAGTGGCTAGAGCACTTCACTTTCTGGTTTGTTGGAAGCAGTAGAATAACAGCTGGGTGATACAAAACATGTGGTACACATAACACTAAGATGAATCACCCTCTCCAAAGCATTATAAATTAGAATGGGATCAGGCCAATTTCCCATTTCTCATTTGTTTTCTCTGGTGACAGTGAACTGACCCTCAGGTACCATCAACATTTTATGGCTTCTTAAGGGCAATGAGCATGCTCACTGTATATCAAGGCATCATGGAGAAGGGGCCCTTCTTTTTTAATTCAAAAACAAATACTTTTCTAATACTATATCAGTGCACAGAATCACCAGGCTCACTAAGATGAAGTAATACACATTTCCTTTCCCTTTGTTCAATGTAATCAAATAACATTTTAATGACAAGGCTTTTAGGCTCTTATTTTGGATGTGAGGGCAATCTGGCTGCAACATCTGTCACCCCATTGATCATCAGGTTGATTCGGCTGATCTGGCTGGCTAGGCGGGTGTCCCCTACCTTCTTCACCATTCTATGTGCATTCCTCCCATAGCTGCACGCTCGGTGGAAGAGGACGACCATCCCAGAGAGAAGGAGTGTACCGTTCTCCAGTCAAGGGTATACAATAGCTGAGCTCTCCTGCTTGTCTTAATTCATCTTAGGGTTACCTATTTACATTATATTTTCTAATAAATATGGAGTGTGTGTGTGTGTATAGTAAAATGAAGTCATTTCTAATTACAGATCTGGGTGGGCAGCCATGTTGAACTAAGTTATAGCACCTAAGTTGTAGCACCACAATGTTAATTTTAATGTAAGTTGTTAATGATTTAATGATGATTTTATAATTGTAACTGTAATTACTATGTATGGTTTTATTGTATTTTATATTCGTATGCTGTGAGCCGCCCTGAGCCTGCCCTGGTGGGGAGGGCGGGATACAAATAAAAAGTATTATTATTATTATTATTATTATTATTATTATTATTATTATTATTATTAACAACAGATTAAAGTTAGAGTCCAGTGGCACTTTTAAGACCAGGAAAGTTTTATTTAAGGTATAAGTTTCTGTGTGCACACACACTTCTTCAGATATCAGGTATCTTAGTGACTTCAACCCAAAGAACCGTAAAAGAAATTTAAACTGTGGAGTTAATTTTTTGCTGCCTTCTTTGCATCCTAAATGTATGGTGGGAAGGAGCCACTGAGATTAACAAGAATATACAATGAAACAAAAATATTAAAAAATATATTCAGAGTATCCTTTTTAAATTAAAATAGTCTATTAAATTAGCAAATTTTCTACAGTTATTTTTGACCAGTGGGATGTGCTGTACCAAGAGCTTTTTTTGTGCTTGCCAGTATTCAGGCTTGCCAGTATACAGGGCCTGTAAGACCGAACTGTTTAGGCAGGCTTTTCTGGTTGACTGAAAATGGGCTGCCACCGGACATCCTACAGAAGCTGGCGGTCATAGTCAGAACCCAATACCGCCAGACTAGATTGAGATAGCGTACTAGTTTTTAACTTGATAAATGTTTTATGGTTTTATATGTTTTATGGATTTGATTGTTTTTATGATACTGTAAGCCGCCCTGAGTCCGCTTGCGGAGAGGGCGGGATATAAATGTAAAGTAATAAATAATAAATAAATAAATAAATTTTGTAGCAGGAACTCCTTTGCATATTAGGCCACATATCCCTGATGCAGCCAATCCTCCAAGAGTTTACAGGGCTCTTAGTACAGGGCCTTCTGCAAGCTCTTTTAGGATTGGCTGTATCAGGGGATGTAGCCTAATATGCAAAGGAGTTCCTGCTACAAAAAAAGCCCTGTACCTCAAAATGGCATCTAATGGTGTATTAAAATTAATATGTTCTAAATCCAGCTAAGAACTACATGGAACTGTTTAAGAGGTATGAAGTTATTTAGTTCACTTAAGGACAATATTTCTCTACATAATAAACTTATAAAATGGAGTTTTCTACTGCTGCTTTTTCAAGTTCCCTATTTAGTCAAGGAATCCAAAGAAGCTTTTGCTATCTACATTGTTTAGAATGCCACCAACAAATAGGATAAAGAATTCTTTGCCCACTAGGTGGCAGGAAATTTTTAAATGTATGATATGGCTTATGCAATGAGAATCACAATTCATTTTCCTGCTCTTAATGATAGTTAGTGGTATATAAACAATAAATAGATGTCTAGTACTTGCAATTATGGGGTGGTGGTGGTGGAGCATTTGCCCTATGAGGAAAGGCTACAAAGTCTATGACTTTATAGTTTAGAAAAGAGACAACTAACAGGGTGTATAAAATTATGCATGAGGTGGAGAAAATGGATAAACAGCTTTGTATTAGTGACACAGTTTCACCATAGCCGGATCTACATATTTTTGAGGGGGGGCAAGAGTAAAAAAATGTGCCCCCTCTCAAAAAATGGTGTGTAGGGGAGGGCAGCACCAGCGCTAGAGTGCTGCCTCCCCCACCCCAAAGAAGGGGAAAACTCAGGGCTGCTTTTTTCACCCGGCTCATTTCCCTGGGGCTGGCAGCCACAAGGGGCAAGTAAATGGCAGCTGCAGTGGCTGTGTTGCCGCTACCAGTCAGCATTCGCGTCCTTGCCTTCCCTCCACCCGTGACCCGCCCACCGCAGCGCCAGTGTACTTTGACTCCTCTGCTGTCACCGCCACTCCTCTTCTTGAGGAAGTTTCCGCCCCCTCTTCTTCTTCTCCTCCTCCTCCCACATTTTCCACCAAGCCCACCTCCCTTCAGCTGCACAACTCCTCAGGGGACAGGAGAGGGCTTCTTTTCTCTTCCCTCAGCATGCACCACCTGTCCCCTTTCCCCACCAGCAGGGCTTCCAAAACGAGGCTGGGCATGGACCCCCTGCAGCCTCTGAGACCAGGCCAGATGCCGGTGGCTACTGCCAATTCACACCCCTGCATGGCGCAGCAGCACCAGCAGCAGCCACCTGACTGCCACCCCTTCACTGCCTCTGCCTGCCTGCAGGACCCTTCCAAGCCGGGAGCTAGAAGGGCCAAGGAGTGCCCCAAGCCCCACCGCCACGGCCAGGCTGGTGGAGAGGCGGCTGTGGTGGCCAGGTTGGGTAGTGGAGGAGGAGGAGGCAGAGCAGCGGTGGCTCCTTCTGGCGCCCCTGCTTCAAGGCCCCCTCGGCAGGCTTTCCCCTTGCAGCAAGAGAGAGGCAGGAAAAGCAGCCAATATGCCATGCTGCTGACTTGCTCCTCTCACATGCCCCCCAGGGAGCACCCAATTCATCGCCCCCCTCCAGGTGCCTCCCAGGGCAAGGTACTCCATGTGCCCCCCCCCCGATCTGGCCCTGAGTTGCACACATGAACACATACACACAAGAAATTTTTCTGTGCTCAAGACAAGTGTGGCAAACTGTTCACCTCAGATTGGCTTTCTTATTACAAAGACCTCACAACTGCCACAAGAACTTTCAACAGATAGTTTCGGGCTTCCGGTTTGGGAATCGTGCTGAGCTGACCTGTACTCTGAACGGGGACAGTCTTAAGCCTCTGTTCAGGGTAGGAAAAGGCTTTCTTTGGCCTTCTGCCTACATTTCTCAGTTAGAGATTTGTCCAGGATATGCACAGAAACTCAGAGGAGGTTAACCTTGACTGATAGGGAGCTCCACTAAAGGCTCTTTAGAGGCTCTGAGGGACCCCTGGAGAAGAGTGCCATTTTTCATCATCTACAGAGGCTTATAGAGCCATTCAATTGGCATAACCTTGACAAGATCCTAAGCTCTTTTGGGACTGAGGAACATCTGATATTTGAAGAGACCGAAGCTAAGCTGGATATCAGTGGAGAGGTAACTGATTACAATCTTTCACTCCAGGACTTTTTTAAAGCAAACTAAATAATTTTGGAAGGTGGGAAGGAGTGATCTAGAAAGAGGGGAAGACAAAGAAAAGAAAGATTGAACTTTGGACTTTGTTAAAATAAGGACAATGCTAAAAATTGGGAAAGAAGCATTTGTTTGAAATACCTGTGGTCATCGACGAAAGCATCAACATCACAGCTCTGCATTCTCTACAATCAACACAAAGTACGTCAAAGATCGCGAGACTTGGATAACATGGAGGATGAGACTTGGTGTCTAGCAAAGCAGGAAGTAACAAGGGAAGTGAGACTAACAAAGATTGTGAGATTTGGTTACCATTGAGAACGGGATTTGCTGCCTAGCAAAGCAGGAAGTAATAAGATAAGAGAGACGAACAAGAAGGCCTACTCTAGGATTTTTTACTATAGAGAAATTGCGATCAGCATTTTGAAGAAAATAAAACTTTTAAAAATTAATATCTAAGCCCAGGAAGGTCGTAGAACGGCAAAATTAGGCTTATTTAAAAGGGCAAGTTAAGTTATTGAATCTGCTGTTTGGATTTTGATTTTGAGACGTTAAAATTTTCATAGGCTTTCTTTAATGTCAGAGTCAAAACATGTACAAGAGCTCTCTCTTTGGAAAAAATGCAAGACCAACTAGAAGCGATGGAAGCTAGAATAATGAAAGGAGTCGACAAGGTGTTAACAGCCTGTAAAAAAGAACTTTAAAAAGATATTGGAGATCTTTAAAAGGAAGTGGAAGATTTTAAAAATGACGTGGTGGTGGTCACAAAAAAAGTCCAGGATGTAGAGAAAGTTAAAGTACATGATTCCACCTTGCTAAAGCTGCAAGAGAAGGTGACAATACATGACTGCAGAATGATGGAAACTCAAGTTCGTCTGAGAGGAGTACCTGAAGGGGAGGGAACTGACTTAAAGGAATATATGGTGAAAATAATTGCTGACTTTTTGGAGGAAGATTCTGAAGGGACTAGAAATATGTATGATAACATGTACAGAGTTAACTCATCATATGCCAAGAACAAAAATTTGCCAAGAGATATAGTTATAAAATTTATGACAAAAGACATGGCAGGGAAAATTTTGAATAAAAATTTCCAAAAGACTCTCATAGTAGGAGGGAGCAGAGTCAGAATAATGAAAGAGTTGCCAAGACAAGTGATAAATGATAGGAAAACGTACAAGAAACTGACAGAGAAATTGCGTGCTAATGAGAGTCACCAATAAGGTGACCTTGCGCTTGACCAAAACTGCTCGGATCCGGACTAAAAGACTAAGGCGCTTGTCCTCGGGCAGCCTAGAGAACTGGCGCACCGTGTCAAGCTCGATGCCCAGAAAAGTCAGAACCGTGGCCGGACCCTCAGTCTTCTCAGGAGCCAACGGTACCCCTAGTTCCTTGGCCAAATCCTCAAAAGCCGCTAACAAGAACAAGCACTGGCCCGCCCCCGCGGGGCCCACAAAAAGAAAATCGTCCAAATAATGAACAGTGTCCCGGATTCCAGTCCTAAACCATAAGGCCCATTCCAAAAAGGAACTAAAACGCTCAAACGCCGAACAGGAAACTGAACACCCCATGGGAAGAGCCCTATCCACATAGTAACTTCCTTCAAAGGCAAAACCTAGTAAATCAAAGTCACCAGGGTGAACTGGGAGGAGGCGAAAGGCCGATTTTATATCACACTTTGCCAGCTCCGCACCGGGCCCACACCGCCGGACTATCTGGACCGCTCGGTCAAATGAAGTGTATTTTACCGAACACAACTCCGATGGGATGGCGTCATTTACAGATCGCCCCCTGGGGTAAGAAAGATGGTGAATCAACCGGTATTCACCTGCTACTTTCTTAGGTACAACTCCCAGGGGGGACACACGCAAATTCGGCAGGGGAGGAGACTTAAACGGGCCTAACACACGACCTTCAGCACATTCCTTACTAATCTTTTTCCGGACAATACTCTCCAAACCCTTAACTGAACGCAAATTGGAGGAAAAAACTGGAGTACGAGGGCCTTCGTATGGGATTCTAAATCCCACCGAGAACCCCTCAGCAAGGTAACGCGCATCATCCCTACGAGGGTAACATTCCAACCACTGCCTAAGAACCCTCAGACGAATGGGGCTGGGGCCCTTTTGGAGGGTGTTGCCCAGTCCCGCCGCCTGTCCGCTTGATGGGCCAACGCTGCTTTGATCTGGTGCAAGCCGTGAAGGCGTGAGGGCCTGCGCAGATCGGGCACTCATGTTTGTATTTACAGGCCTTCCTGGAGCACGAACCTTGGGAGGTGAACTCCCAGCAAAGCAGCCGTGGTTGAACCGACTGCCCCGCGGCTGCGCGGGCGCCAGAAAAGGATGTTACTGATGACTTTTGCACCAAATGACCACTGTCGGATCGCTCCCCTACATTTGGTTTTGCGGGCGCCATGAGTTGCAGCCAAAGCTGCTGGTTAATTTGATTCCATTGAAGGAAAGGGTTAACAGCCGCGCGCATGCGGAACTGCTCATCATACTGGAGCCACGCCACGCCAGCAAAGTCGTTATAAGCACGATATATAATATCGCAATACTGAAACAATGGGGCTGCTCTCCACGGCTGGGCCCTAGCAATGACGCCCGCATAAATAAGAAAACCGGGCAACCAATTCGCCCACGTTCTGTCAACTTTACGACGCTTGAGCTTCTCTTTATCCTTCTCATCAAGCTCGTCCTTCGGTTTTTTCTCAAGTTCTCTATATAACAGGCTGAATACGTCTACGTATTCGCCTTTCAAGATTTTTTCCCTGGTCGCAGCAGTGAGATGGTCACCCAAAGGCATGGCCGGGTCACCAAACGGCACAGCATGAAAGTCCAAAGAACCGTAAGGGATAGGTGGGTGAGGTGGAAACCCCCAAAGTGTACCCTGTTGCCCAGACCACGGTAAAGACGTGGACTGGGCTTGTTGCCATCCCCAAGGTGGCACACATACTGCCGGCCCGTGGCTGCCTAACCCAAGACTGCCACCATAACCATCGCTCCCAGGCGCCGCCCCCCACATAAGGCCTGAACTAACAGGCATGGGCACTGCTGGAGCAGCACTCACCTGAGGCAGTGAACTGGGACCCAAAGGTCCCCCGACAGGTGGCACTGCCCCCAAATAAGTAGCCCCTACACCTTGGGCTCCTCCCATTGGCCTAGAGACTGGAGCCACATTGGGCCCCAACGGGCCCCACGGCCATGCCATTCCCTGCTGTGGCATGGGAAACTTACCTTCCCCAACAGGAGGCACCACCACCACCGCATCAGGCTCCTCGCTCTGCTCCTCTTCCTGCAGCACTCCCTCCTTGGACACACCACTGGTTCCTTCGGCTTCCTGCAACACAGAAAGGCGAGCCAGCACCTCCTTCTGAAAGGAGATGGTGGCCGCTCTACCGGATCCTAACAAGCCTGAGGCCCTACGAGAAGGGCCCGCCACGCCCCTCGCCTCCTCCAAGGCTGCTAGTTGAGACATGATGGCCTGCCTTGTTTGCGCCTCATCACCCTCTTCCAGCGGGGGCGCCTCAGGGGTAGGTCTCTTGGCCGGTCGCTTGGCAGGCTGTTTGCCCTTCTTATTGCCCTGTCCCTTCCTAAGGGCCATATTTATTAATCTCTTATTGATTTATTTGTTTATATATTTTTAACACTGAAGCCCACTGGCCGAGAGCCACCCGCCCAATAGCACAGGGTCTCCAAAGAAAAATTATGGTCAAGGGGGAAGGGACCTGAACCCAGTGCCCCCGCAAGGGCTGCCAACAAGCGACCAGCGAAGGCCTCGGGCACCGTCAAGCAACCCCACCAAACAAGGACAGCTGACCTACAAGCCCCTTATCAAGCCAATAGGCTGGGGCTAAGTGAATGAGAAGGGGGGGGCGTCAGCAAACGCCCCAAGCCAAACCAGAGGGGAGGGAAGGGTAAGAGGCCACACGCGGCTCCGCCCGCGCGCCCCAAGACCGCCCAAGAAAAATAATGCGGCCCGCTGCCGCCGCTAGGGCCCTCAGCCCGAAGAAAACGAAACTGAACGCAGCCGCCGCCAGAGCCCACGGCCCAGCAGACGGCTCCCGGCCTCAATAAGGCCTCACAACGACGAGGAAGGGGAGGGGGGTGTAGCCAGGGAGAGAACGCGCCACCGGAAAGCCTCACGCCGCCGACCAGCTCCAAAAACCCGGCCTCTTCACCGCGTCGACACGACCGCCGCGTCAAACAGACGCTCCAGCCGCACCGACTCCGTCCTCCGCTCACACCAGGCCAGCCCCGCCGCAACGCTCTCCCAAGGCCCGCAGAAGACAGCAGCAACGGTAGGTGCCTGCTCGGGCCGAGAGCGATTTTTCTGCTGCGTTTGAGGGGGCGGGAGCAGCCTCTTAAGGCTGCTCCTCACCCCCTCCCATCAGGAATATCCCATTGCCTCTAATCCGCGCGGGGAGGCAATGGGCGGCCCCCAGCCTCAGCAGTCTATGGACTGCTCGGCTGGGAAGGGGCCGAATTCCCTTCCTAATAATTCCCAGCATGGTGTTGGCCTTTTTTATTACAATCGCACACTGTCTTGACATTTTCAATGAGTTATCTACCACGACCCCAAGATCTCTCTCATGGTCAGCCTCTGCCAGTTCACACCCCATCAACTTGTATTTGTAGCTGGGATTTTTGGCCCCAATGTGCATTACTTTGCACTTGGCCACATTGAACCTCATCTGCCACGTTGACACCCACTCACCCAGCCTCAACAGATCCCTTTGGAGTGCCTCACAATCCTCTCTGGTTCTCACCACCCTGAACAATTTAGTGTCATCTGCAAACTTGGCACTTCACTGCTTACTCCCAACTCCAAAACATTTATGAACAAGTTAAAGAACATGAGACTCAGTACTGAGCTTTGCGGCACCCCACTGCTTACCGTCCTCCACTATGAAGATTGCCCATTTATACTCACTCTCTGCTTCCTATTAATTAGCCAGTTTTTGATTCACAAGAGGACCTGTCCTTTTACTCTATGACTCTCGAGCTTACTAAGGAGCCTTTGATGAGGAACTTTATCAAAAGCTTTCTGGAAGTCAAGGTAAACAACATCTATTGGGTTTCCTTTGTCCACATGTTTGTTCACCCCCTCAAAGAACTGTAACAGGTTAGTGAGGCAAGATCTTCCCTTACAGAACCCATGCTGAGTCTTCCTCCATAACTCGTGTTCATCAATGTGCCTACTCATTCTGTCCTTGATAATGGTTTCTACCAACTTTCCCAGTATCGAAGTCAGACTGACTGGCCTGTAATTTCCTGGATCTCCTCTGGAACCCTTTTTAAAGATGGGCGTGACATTTGCAACCTTCCAGTCCTCAGGAACAGAGGCAGATTTCAATGAAAGATTACATATTTTTGTCAGGAGATCCACAAGTTCAACTTTGAGTTCTTTCAGAACTCTTGGATGTATGCCATCCGGACCTGATGACTTATTAGTTTTTAATTTGTCTATCAGTTGTAAGACCTCCTCTCTTGTCACCTCAATCTGACTCAGGTCTTTCAACACCCCTTCCAAAATAAGTGGTTCTGAAGCAGGCAAATACTTCTCATCTTCCACAGTGAAGACTGAGACAAAAAATGCATTCAGCTTCTCAGCCATATTCCTATCCTCCTTCAGTAATCCTTTTACCCCTTGGTCATCCAAGGGCCCCACTGCCTCCGTGGATGGTTTCCTGCTTCTAATATATTTGAAGAAATTTTTATTGTTGGTCTTTATGTTTTTTGCAATATGTTCCTCATAGTCTCTTTTTGCCTGCCTGATCACAGTCTTGCATTTGATCTGACACAGCCTGTGTTCCTTTTTATTAATCTCACTTGGACTAGCTTTCCTCCACTTAAAGGAGTCCTTCTTACCTTTTACAGCTTCCATTACTTTGTTTGTTAACCATGCAGGCCTTTTCTTATACCTATTTGTGCCTTTCCTAACTTGTGGTATATATTTTATCTGAGCTTTTAGGATTGTAGTTTTAAATAGCCTTCAAGCTGCCCCAAGGGTTTTGGCTGTATTTACCTTTCCTTTCAGTTTCCTCTTCACATGTCTCCTCATCTCAGAGAATTTACCCCTTTTAAAGTTAAACGTGGTTGTGCTGGTCTTTTGGGGCAACTCTCTATTTATACAAATGGTGAAATCAATAACGTTATGGTCACTGCTCCCAAGCGGTGCGATCATTTTTACATCTCTCACTAAGTCCTGGGCATTACTTAGGACCAAATCCAGGATCACCCCACCCCTGGTAGGTTCTGTGACCATCTGCTCCATAGCACAGTCATTGAGAGCATCTAGAAACTCAATCTCTTTCGAATTGAACACATATTGACCCAATCAATCTCTCCAAATTATCAACACCTGTGACCCAGGGATGCTCAAAGTTAGACAGCAACAAAGATAGCCACCACTAAGACTCACAATACTCACAATTAGTTTTCCACCTGGACGAACTGTCAATAACTATAGTGCATGCTTGGCCAACATTTCAGAAGTAAACAACTCCCATATGTGTGTGAATACATGCAGTTGCTCTTGCTGAGAAAAATAAAAGTGCCATCTAGAAGATTAAAATCAAAGTGATTTAAACAATACTTTGTATGTTAAGGAGGTTATTAAATATTTGATGCTTAGAACTGCACAGCATGTAAAAATATTTATAAAATCATTTTTATGCTCCCAGCTATTTAGGGTAGAAGACCAAAAGACAATCTATTATGTGTTAAATATAAAAAGCATAACCAGGCAAGAGATAGAATTCTCGATTAATATTTAATAATCAGGCTCTCTGGTACTATATTAGAACAAGAAAATATGAGTTTATATCAAAAATTGCTTAATTGGCTTTAAAGATTATTTTTCTCTCTAATCACACAGCATAGATCTGTTCACCCAAGGAATGGAAAAACCACCCTTTCCCTTACAAATGCCTCAGGTAACTGTGCACATATATGTCTCAAGGATATGATAAGGGAAAAGGATATGAGGAAAAGGATATGAAGCTGGAAGTTTCCACAGCTAATGACACACACACACACACACACCCAGTGTATGCACAAGGTCAGATCTAGCACAACAGGCAGGGAAATCAGGTGAAACTTGTGGCTACCTGGCAGAAGGAAGGGATGAAGAAAGCTATCCATATGAGAAGGGAAGGGAAGAGTTGCACACATTGATGGAGAGCAGAGCCAACATGGCTGCAACTGGTGAGAGACATTCAAAGGATGTTGGGTATAGTACCTCCTGACTGAAGCTCAAAATAAGCAGTTGAACGATGCCAGAGAGTCTAGTCAGTGAAGATTGGAAGGGAGTTAGTTGAATTTAAAAAAAGATCAGTGAGAAATAGTTCAGTCTGTAGGAGGTGGACAGGGACTATGAATCAAAGAGAGAAATGCTTATGAACTTGTGAACTTACTTATGAACTTATGAAGCTGACTTATACTGAATCAGACTCTTGGTCCATCAAAGTCATTATTGTGTACTCAGACTGGCAGTGGCTCTCCAGGGTCTCAAGCTGAGGTTTTTCATGCCTATTTGCCTGGACCCTTTTTAGTTGCAGATGCCAGGGATTGAATTTGGGACCTTCTGCTTATCAAGCAGATGCTCTACCACTGAGCCATCATCCCTCCCCCCCCAAAAGTGCTAAAGGACACTTCACTCTGGCTTGACTTTACTGTCACTCTCCATCTTTAAACATGGAACCATCCTCCCTTTTTCCTATGACACTGCAGACAGACAGATACATGCACACACAAAGACACAGTTAGCTAATGCTAATTATATTTGGGTCAAACCAAGTGTTATAATAGGAACTCTGGAAGATCCATCCACTACTAAGAACTGATTCCATTCCCAGCCACTTGTGATGGAACTGAACCAGTTTGGTTGCCATATGTTCAGTGGGGAAAGGATAGCTCCTGCTCTCAAAAGCAGTTAGCCACTGAACTCCAGAGGGTAGTGAAAGAAAAAAATATAAAAATTGCCAGTGGTGACAGTGTAACGTCACATCCATGAAAAACCCAGAAGGGATGTCTGTCCTCTCTAGGATTCACCAGGAACTGTGTTGTAAAACCTAGGCAGTGCTAGAGAGGACTCCAGGGGAACTGATCTCTGTTATCTGGAAATCAGTTGTAATTCCTGGAGTTCGGCAACCCCATCTTTAACAAACTAACCAAGTGGGAAATTATTTTTGTCCCTTTCTTGTCATTCTCCCTTCAGTTAGTGGATGGTTGTCTGAACAATAGGAACTCTTGATTATCTGGAATCAACCAATGAAAAAGCCCTTTTGAGTGTGTGCATTTGTGGTTGTATCAAGTGATCAAGCAGCAGTAGGTTGAAGAAATAGTAACTATGAACAGGCATAAAAAAATGTGCAGAAAATTTGTTGGTGGGGGATTTTTGCAGAACCCTTGCCTCTTGCCAGAATGGCAACTTTCACAAAGAAAAATCAAACCCATGGAAATCTGGCAAAGTACTAAATTAAATATTAGAAGGGGGATCCATTAGAAATATCTGTCCTCTGAATCTCAAAATACCAGCTGTTGTCATAATGCATTACAGATCTTCTTTGAGTTTTCCCCCCTTTCATTATTTCCTCTTTGTGATTTTCCCCTCTGTTTCAAATTAGCTCTTTACAGATATCAAAGTAGACCACCTGGTGTCAGCTGCATATCTACAGGTAGGGAGAAAATTAAGGATAAAATCGAGGAGAGATTAAGGTATGGGAGCTGGTTTAGCCTAGTTTCTGGGGCACTTATGATGTATCTGCATTGCACTGACAATGAGAGATGATCTGATTTATTTTTGATATAATCTGACACTTTCATGAATAGCTTATTCAGAAAGGAACAGGATTTTGACATATTCTGCAGCCTGACTCTAGCCAATTTTATGCCACTCTGGCTACAGTACACCTAGCTCCCCTTCCCCAACATTTGCTTTTCTGGAATTAAAGTGAATCTAGCCCTCCATACAAATTTCCACAGTCTCAATATGCTATTTCCTTTTAAATCCATAGCTGAGCTCTGAACTGCCAATCTTTTTTCTGAACTATATTTGAATTTGTCACTAAGGAAAACAACATTCAGGCAATGCAGTTTTATACCATGTAACAAAAGAAATGTAAATTAAATCCATGCGCAAAGTTCAAAGGCAAAGCCTAGTTGGAGGATCAAAAGGAAAAAAACAGGATTATCTTTTTATAATGCTGCACAGCATAATACTTGTGCATAAATACAATACATTTTTAAAAACAATATACAGAGGGTCACCCGGCAACTGTAAAGTCAGCATTGTGAGATGTTAAGGTATCATGTGGACTTCAAAAAGGTGACAAACAGAGCTGGACAGGGGCAATGATAGCTAATGGGTGCAGACAGGAGATGCTGCAGGAAATCCATATGTGATCATACATGTGCAAAAGTCCTTTTTACAGAATCAGATCTATGAGATCTGTTCCAAACACTACTGAACTCTTTGTTCACCTTTGCTGATTGCAGCTTGAAAACTGAACCAATTTTGTGGTTTTGGTAAAAGACTCAAATCACACACTTCTTTCTGACAGCTGAATGGGAATCTTGCCCATCAATCCATATCACATACAAGGGTGAGAGCCACAAGAGTGTTGTATGACAGATCTTTAAGGAATTCCTGACTGTATAAATCAGCACA
Organism: Heteronotia binoei; assembly: GCF_032191835.1. Classification (NCBI taxonomy): domain Eukaryota; kingdom Metazoa; phylum Chordata; class Lepidosauria; order Squamata; family Gekkonidae; genus Heteronotia; species Heteronotia binoei. Next base: position 68,116,264 of record NC_083243.1, read on the forward strand.
ACTGAGCAAGCAAATTGAACTCTCTATCATGCATACTTCTTAGAGATCATAAATCATGTTTTGGACTAATTGCCTTAAGTATAGAGCTTGAAATAGTATGCAAATCCCAAACTTTGTCTCAGGGTCGAGGTATGCATATTGTTTGTCTTGATTGCCCAAAAAGTTTAAAATGGGGGGCAATTCAGGAAGTGGTGATTTTTGTCAAGGAATTAACACAGAGAAAGGTGCTAAATCCCACTCTCACTGAACTATGGCACCAAGCCAGTCCTCTTTCTCCCATGACTGGTACTTAGTCTGAAAGCAGACATCAGGTGAGCCAGTCATTGATCTCTCCTGTAATGTGCAGTTTGGCTGCAACTGCTGAGTTTCTGTTTAACAGTTGTCTATTTATTATGTTTAGTTTGCCAGCAAAACATGGAGATTCCATGTGAATATGTTATTGATTAGACTATTGATTGGCCTGGTGCTTGATAGTTTGAGATGCAGAAGAAAATGGAATCAATGGTGACATTTTAGGAATTTCCCTCAATCTCTATGGCAAAAACCATAGAGATTGGTGGGGGGGGGGATCCCCTAGAGTACCATCTCCAAGTAACATGACGTAGCCCATGCTCTAAATATATCCTGGCATTTGGCAGCAGTGTTGGCAACCATACTGCTGATGGATGATCTGCCCCACAAACAGGAATTATCTGGGAAGACAGTTTCAGGATATCAAGAGTTGGATCCAGCCAGCTTTTCAGCTGCTGAAAAAGGAATTAACATTCCAAAATTGCCTGCTGGGAATCATGGTACTCACACAGACAAAAAATCATGTGGAGTGGGAACTGAGACAAGGGGGAGAGACAGGACAGGGCTGAATGAAAAAATGCAGTGAAGTCAACACCATTTTTTTCATACTTCCTAGCAAATGTTGGCTCGCTAATTGTATTGCAATGGTCAGGAACATTTTACAAGCTGTCAAGTGTTACTGAAACTGTCAGTTGTATAGTGCTCTGACACAATCTGCAAGGATACATTGTCACAGCATTGACAGAAACCTCATTTGGCAGGCATGCAGGATGATTGACTGATAGCGCTGAAAAACTTAAATTAGTAGCAATACTGAAGACTTCATTATATATATAAATATATTTTTGCTCAGAGCATTGATGATATCAGGTGAAATAAGGGGTACCATCTTCTATTTTTGAATGCTGGGAATAATTTTTAAAAGTATTCATTATTTCCATTTTGCCCAATGTCATGTGTATCTTCAAAGCGTGACCAGTCTACAAAGACTGTTGACTGTAATTTCTGGGTCACTGGAATGTTCCTTGGAACATGTTAAATTGGTGCCACAGACAGTCATGGCTTTCAGTATTTTAAAAATGGTGAAGCTGTGAGAATAAATTGAATATATAATATTGAATGAAACAAATAAATTAAAAGTCATTCTAGGAGTTCTTGAATATTAGAAACAGAGAGACTCCTGTTTCTTTAATTCTCTAGTTGTGATTAAAAGGCCTCTGCCTAGTCTTGTGTTAAGATTCCTGATTTTTTTGCACATGTTATAAAATGACCTACCGATCAGCAATTAAACAAGATAAAACTGATAAAAACACATACCACACAGAAACATAATAACTAAACCAACAGCATTCGCTGTTAAAGAGGAAACCAGACCAATAAGCACCACCGTCCAATAAAAGCTTGAAATGCATTTAAGAAACATTCAGCTTTTGGCAAAAGGTGAATAATATAGAGGAAATTGACAATGCATATTTGTGCTGTTTTCATCTTTGCTCATTCATCTGCGCAACACACAAGGGTTATAAAGAGATGCACACATTGTGCCATAGGGTGGGGTTTTTGTCTTATATACCCAACTGGTGCATAGAAATTTGATATGAATGTGGGTCACTTGCAGTGCAATTCAAGGTGGAGTTATTCCAGATGGATATCAGTGGGTTTAGACTGCAGCAACTCTGCATGGAATTGTGTCATTTGCTAAAAACTTTAAATTATTTAATATTATATCAAATGATTATATTCTGGCAATATTGACATTTGTTTCTATGGGAAATGTGCTCCACTTGTAGCTTCTTCCATACATACCCAATTAGAATAAAATTCTCAAAGCTTGTAGCTCTTTTCCTGCAGATCAACAAAACCAAGCTGCAGACACAGGAAGAATGGATTTTTATTTTATATGCTGTTAAAATTCTCCCTTGTGGAGTAGGCATTCAGAGGCATGATGATGCATTCTTTCTCCATCCTTTCCTTGAGGAGACTGGCGGTTAAAGTGTCAGGCCTATTTTTAAAAAGTTAAAGTGTCAGGCCTATTTTTAAACAGAAAGGGAGGCAGGGGATGACTTGGACAGCATCAGACCCCCTGTTTCTTAACATCACAAATTGTTAAGACTGGCATCCACCAGTAGGACCACAGATGCACCCTGTTAAGAGTCTAGCAGTCACTGATAGCCCTTTGACAGCCAGCAGTCCATTGGGAAGCTCCACCCTGGGGCTGGGGAAAGATAGTGACAGGGGAAGGATTGCTCAGATTCCTCATTGCTCAGCCACTATGCCATAAGGTTTCTTGGCTTCAGCAGGCCATGAGGCATGCTCCAAGCTTGACTAGGGCCCCTGAAAGGCTTGAGGAAAGAAGCTGAGGATGACATACCAGCTTTGGTTCCAGTTTAGAAGGGAGAGAGCTAGGGGAGAGGAGGAATTCTAAAGTGGTACTCACCATTTACCCCTCTGCATGAGTCTGAAGGAAGGCACTTCCACCTGACTGGATCCTGATGAACGATGGCTGTGGCCTGGGACCCTACACAGGGTAAGAACCCTGTGCATACACATATACTGTGGGCTGGTTTAATTCACTTCAGGATGTTTCTTTCAGCCAGACCTCATTTTGGGCAGAAGCTGATAGGAGTGGAGCACCAGAACCTCTAAATTTTATTGTGCTTTCTTTCTAATCCACCCCCCCCCCCCCCGCAAAAAAAAAACAATTGCATCTGGGCTCCATTGTTCAAACCCACTGTGAGAATTTAACTGAACTTTAAGATTTGACTCTTTCTAATATTTTTCCTCACAAAAAATGGGAAAATAACCCAAACATATAAAGCAGACAGATGGAAAACTTCCTAATGCCCTTGTGGCTGTATAGCAGAAAGTATTTTTAAAAGTCTGATTTATTATGACAGTTATAATTCAAGAAGCATTTTAAGGTAGATGCTGAGCTGATATAATTTAGTAGACCTTCCGGTGATGTCAGGGGTATGTGGCATATAAAGGTAAAGGTAAAGCACCAGTTGTTTTTGACTCTAGGGTGATATTGCATCATGGCATTTTCATGGCAGACTTTTTATGGGGTGGTTTGCCATTGCCTTTCCCAGTCATCTATATATGCATACGCAAATGAGCAAATGAGTTCGGCTAATGAGCTCCAGCACCTCTTTTTCTATGAAATTACCCCTGCTTCAGCCTGTGACTGTATTGTGGGGGCGGGGGGGAATGACTGGAGTGAATGTGCTTACATATCAAATTAAATACTTAAGTGGAAGACAATAAGGTAATATGTGAGGCAGAAACTTTATTACCCTTAAGAACATAAGAGAAGCCATGTTGGATCAGGCCAATGGCCCATCTAGTCCAACACTCTGTGTCACACAGTGGCCAAAAATTTATATATATATATATACACACACACACACACACACACACACTGTGGCTAATAGCCACTGATGGACCTCTGCTCCATATTTTTATCTAAATGCCTCTTGAAGGTGGCCATGCTTGTGGCCGCCACCACCTCCTGTGGCAGTGAATTCCACATGTTAATCATCCTTTGTGGCTCCTCACATGCTAGAGGAGTCGCTATTCTATTCTCACGCTCAGTTCAATTCTCTTGTCTGGCCACTGAAAAGGATGATCGTGGTAGATTTCTATTTGTTAAAGGTAGGCTTAACGAAGAAGTCATAACCCTGGCTGCTGTTTACGCACCTAATTCGGGACAGCTGGACTTCATTCGCGAGGTTATGTCCAAATTAAGAGCTTTCCAGGAAGGCCCTCTAATTATCGGGGCTGACTTTAATTTCCTTATGGACACCCGACTAGATAAAAAAACCAATCGCCTGCCTCCTCATCTCCTCCCCAGCCAGTGCCCCTCGCCCTCAGGTCTGCAAAAAATAATGTCGGATATGGGACTTACAGATTCCTGGAGGTTTCTTCATCAAAATGAACGAGACTTTACTTATTTCTCATCACAGCATCAAACCCACACGCGCATCAATTATATCTTTATTTCCAACTCTCTTTGCAACACTCTTGTAGACGCTTCCATTGAATCGAAACTTTGGTCTGACCATGCGCCAGTTCTCTGCACTATAAGGGCAACTGGGCAATATCACCGTAGCTTTTCGTGGAGACTTGACAATTATTTATTATTAGATAAGGAACTTTCCAACCAAATTGAACGCGAAATTAACGAATTTTTTAATCATAACCTTTCTGGTGACACCCCCCCCCCCAAACAGTCTGGGATGCTTGCAAAGCTGTCCTAAGAGGTAAGATTATTGCATTGACTGCGGCCCAGAGAAAGAAAAAGCAACATCTTATTACTGCCCTGACCGCGAAAATTAGAGATCTTGAATTTCAACACAAACGTACATGCAACAAAAAAGTTTATCAACACTTGCAAGAGGAAAGAAAGAGATTAGAAGCCTTAGAAACGCAAAAAAATCAAACGCAATTTGCTATTTACTAAACAGGCATATTGCTATCAAAGCCCTAAATTTCACAGGCTCCTGGCATGGAAAGCCAAACAACAAGCTGCCAACCTGAATGTAAAAGGTCTCAAAGACTGCAAAGGTACTTTATGCACTTCTTCTAAATCTATTTTAGCTGCCTTTAGCCAATTTTACTCCTCTTTATACCAATCCAAAAACCCATCACCGGATCTAATCTCTAATTTCTTTCAATCTATCACTTCTCTTCCCACTTTGTCAGAAACTCATAGAAAGTACCTTGACCACCCCATTGATAAGCTGGAACTTGCTGCAGCCATCAAGTCATTGCGCACTAACAAATCTCCGGGTCTTGATGGCTTCACCTCTGAATTCTACAAAGCTTATAGTTCCTCACTATCCTCATGTTTATTAACTCTTTTTAATCATATTCTTGACTCTGGCTCTATCCCCCAGTCCTGGAGTCTTGCCAAGATTATTGTTTTGCATAAGAAAGAAAGAGATGAACTAGACCCCAAATCCTATCGACCGATATCACTCTTAAACACTGACTACAAGCTCTTTGCCAGCATTCTAACTAAGTGATTAAATAGTTTTATAGAAAAGTATATTGCCCCAGATCAGGCGGGTTTCATCCCTGGTCGTGATCTAACTGATGTCACTCAGAAAACATTGAACCTGATCTATCACTGTACATCCAAGGCCGTTCGAGATGCCTGTATTCTATCCAGACATAGAGAAAGCCTTTGACTTGGTCGAACCTCTTTATTTGCACTCTTTGCTTGAAAGAATGGATTTTGGTCCTAAATTTTGCAATCTTATAAATTCCTTTTATTTCTCCCCTTCAGCGCTACTTCGGATTAACAACTTAAACTCAGCTATCTTCAACTTGTCTAGAGGCACTCAACAAGGGTGTCCTCTCTCACCCCTTTTATTTGCTCTTGCAATTGAGCCTCTTGCCATCAAAATCAGGAATGATACTCGCATCCAGGGTGTCCCTGTTGAGACCGAAGTTTTTAAGGTAAGTCTCTTCGCGGATGACATAACTTTATATTTTACTAATCCCTCCTCGTCACTTCCAGCAATTCATTCTCACCTTTCTGAATTTGCCAATGCTTCAGGCCTTACCATAAACTTTGATAAATCTCTCTTGCATTCTATTACTCTATCCCCAGCCTCCATCTCCTTTATCAGAAAGCACTATCGCTATAAGTGGGTTAACAAATCTTGGAAACACCTTGGCGTTCACATCCCACTTGACTTTAATACTCTCCCAGCTGTCAATCAGGCGGAAATCTCCAAATCTATCAAATCACTCCTAACCTACTCCAGCAAACAACAATTTTTCACCCTTTTGGAACGCATTTACTTAATTAAATCTTTGATCCTTCCCAAGATAGTGTTCTACTTACGCACTGTCCCTCTGTGTGTCCCGGCCTCCTTGCTACATAAGTGGCAATCCCAAATAAATGAATTCATTTGGCAACATCGGAAACCAAGGCTCAACTTTGCATCGAGCAGACGGTCTATTTCAATGGGTGGACTGGGGATCCCAGATATTTTTAGATACCATGATGCCATTATTCTTTCTACCTTGGTGAAATATTATAGGTCCTCTTATGTGGCGGACTGGAAGTTGATCGAAAATTCTTATCTTAAGGCCCCTTCTTTTCAAGAAGAGCTCTGGAATGTTCCCAAATGAGTTAAATCTTCTCTTTCTCCAAATCCTTTTTTAGCTTCCTTATTGCAGGTTTGGCGTAAACATCATATTAAGATAGCTCCTCCAACATCTCCCTTAACCACGTTTGTTGGTCAGCACTGGTTTGCTCCGGGACTGCATAAAAACTCATTTGTGAAATGGAGATGATTGGGGCTGACTCGCTTTGTCGATGTCCTTCTTAATGGGGTAGTAAAAGACAAAGGGACTCTGGAGGCTGACTCCGACCTTCGGCTCCCCTGGTTTGAGTATCTTCAACTTAGGCATTTACTTGACTCGCATCTCTTTACCCCTCCTTTACGCATTCACCTTACTGATTTTGAAAAGATTTTATTTTGTGACTCAATCCCGATCAAAGGATTGATATCAAAATTTTATAAAATACTACTCTGCCCCCTTAACGCAGTGCCACACTCTTACCAAGGTGCCTGGGTCCGAGACCTGCACATGGAGCTGACTGAGGAGCAGTGGCAGGCTATTTGGTGTTCTTCCATATCCAAAACAAAAGCAATGAACGTTCAACTTCAAGCCTTAAAAGTCCTTATGCGATGGTACAGGACTCCAGTACAGTTAGCACACTCATCCTCTATCTCGCCTCTCTGTTTTAAGAATTGTGGCCAGAAGGGCACATTTTTTCACTCTTGGTGGCTATGCCCAGTCATAAATAGCTTTTGGAGGCGAATCTACCAAGAAGTACTAGCTCTCACTTCACACTCTCCACCATTTACACCTGAATACGCTCTTTTGAATCTTATAGGCACCACAAACACTTCTGAACCTGTAGAGGAATTGATCTCGCATATGTTTGTGGCTGCTAAATTTGCAATAGCCCTAGTCTGGAAGCAGCAATCTCCTCCCTCACGACGGACTTGGTGGTTGAAATTGTGGGATTATTTTGTTTTGGATAAGCTTACTTATGATTTAGACCCCCATCGTTCTCAACAAATTGCTTCCCTGAGTTTTATAGAAAAATGGCGTCCCTTTATAGACAAAGTGTTAGCTGATAACAATATTCCTAGTAACTCATACCATGCTATACTGATGTCATGTCAATTGCTGTTGTAATTTTGCTCTAAGATGGCCTATGGTGTACTCACCTACTTCCCTGTTCTGTATTGGTACTTGGTGCACACTTACTGATTTGTTGATGTATTTGTACCATGATTCTCAATTCAATAAAGCATTTTAAAAATTTAAATAATAATAATAATAATAATCACCCTTTGGGTGAAGAAGTACTTCCTTTTATCCGTTTTAACCTGTCTGCTCAGCAATTTCATCAAATGCCCACGAGTTCTTGTATTGTGAGAAAGGGAGAAAAGTACCTCTTTCTCTATGAAGAGAAAGCATTATCTTGTAAACCTTTATCATGTCACCCCGCAGTCGACGTTTCTCCAAGCTAAAGAGTCCCAAGCATTTCAACCTTTCTTCATAGGGAAAGTGTTCCAGCCCTTTAATCATTCTAGTTGCCCTTTTCTGGACTTTCTCCAATGCTATAATATCCTTTTTGAGGTGTGGCGACTGGAAGTGCACACAGTACTCCAAAGAGACCACACCATCGATTTATACAGGGGCATTATGATACTGGCTGATTTGTTTTCAATTCCCTTCCTAATAATTCTCAGCATGGAGTTGGCCTTTTTTATTGCAAACGCACACTGTCTTGACATATTCAGTGAGTTATCTACCACAACCCCAAGATCTTTCTCTTGGTCAGTCTCTGCCAGTTCACACCCCATCAACTTGTATTTGTAGCTGGGTTTCTTGGCCCCAATGTGCATTACTTTGCATTGGCCACACTGAACTGCATCTGCCACGTTGATGCCCACTCACCCAGCCTCAACAGGTCCCTTTGGAGTTCCTCACAATCCTCTCTTGTTCTCACTACCCTGAACAATTTAGTGTCATCCGCAAACTTGGCCACTTCACTGCTCACTCCCAACTCTAAATCATTTATGAACATAAGAACATGAGAAGCCATGTTGGATCAGGCCAATGGCTCATCCAGTCCAACATTTTGTGTCACACAGTGGCCAAAAGAATGGAGTGCCATCAGGAGGTCCACCAGTGGGGCCAGGACACTAGAAACCCACCCACTGTGCCTCCCAAGCACCAAGAATACAGAGCACCATTGCCCCAGACAGAGAGTTCCAATGATAAGTTGTGGCCAATAGCCACTGATGATCCTCTGCTCCATATGCTTATCCAATCCCCTCTTGAAGCTGTCTATGCTTGTAGCTGCCACCACCTCCTGTGGGAGTGAATTCCATGTGTTAATCACCCTATGGGTGAAGAAGTACTTCCTTTTATCAGTTCTAACCCAACTGCTCAGCAATTTCATTGAATGTCCACAAGTTCTCGTATTGTGAGAAAGGGAGAAAAGTACTTCTTTCTCTACCTTCTCTATCCCATGCATAATCTTGTAAACCTCTATCATGTCACCCCTCAGTTGACATTTCTCCAAGCTAAAGAGCCCCAAGCATTTTAACCTTCTTCATAGGGAAAGTTTTCCAACCCTTTAAACATTCTAGTTGCCCTTTTCTGCACTTTTTCTAATGCTATAATATCTTTTTTGAGGTGCGGTGACCAGAATTGTACACAGTATTCCATACAGGGGCATTATGATACTGACTGTTTCCTATTAATTAGCCCATTTTTGATCCACAAGAGGACTTGTCCTTTTACCTCATGACTCTTGAGCTTACTAAGGAGCCTTTGATGAGGAACTTTGTCAAAAGCTTTCTGGAAGTGAAGGTAAACAACATCTATTGTGTCCCCATTGTCCACATGCTTGTTCACCCCCTCAAAGAACTCTAACAGGTTAGTGAGACAAGATCTTCCCTTACAGAACCCATGCTGAGTCTTCCTCAATAACTTTTGTTCATCAATGTGCCTACTAATGCTCTCTTTGATAATAGTTTTCACCAACTTTCCCGATATTGAAGTCAGACTGACTGACCTGTAATTTCCCAGATCTCCTTTGGAACCCTCTTTAAAGATGGGGGTGACATTTGCTTGATTTTCATGTACTGTAAGGGGGGGAAACCATTTACATACTAACAGGCAGTGCTAGTATTAGACTGTTGAGTATCGGACTCTGCACCCGCGCCGCGCAAGCCGGGACGTCCTCGGGTTACCTGGCGCAGCGCGGGAAAAGTCACCGCCAATCAAGACCAAGCGCGGGAAGTTTAACTGGCCAGGATTGGGCTGGCCAGCAGGGGGGTTGATCCGGGGTGCATGTATATATTAGCGGACCCGGCCGCGTGTTCCCCAGTTCTGTGATGTACCAGCGATTAAAGACCAATGCCTTTACCACGTCTCGTCTCCCAGTACATTACACTGGCGACGAGGATGGGATCTAGATAGGTCCGGCCGGAGACGAGGAAGGCGAGAGACCGCAGGATCGGGCAGCCCGCCGCCACCATGGCGAACTCGAGCGTAACGACGGGCCATCTTGCGGAATTCAACCCGGAGCACCCCGAGAGATGGGAGACCTACACCGAAAGGGTCGAGTGCTACCTGCGGGCGAACCTGATCGACGATGACGAGAGAAAGAGAGACGTCCTGCTGAGCGTCTGTGGCGAAGAGACCTTCGAGATCGCACGAGGTCTCTCCGCTCCAGCTAAGCTGACGGAGAGGACCTACCGGGAAGTCGTGAGGCTCCTCACGGGCCACTTTTCACCCCAACCGTCCATCGTCGCCCGCCGATTCCTCTTCCACAAGAGGGACCAAAAGTCGGGGGAGACAGCGGCGGTCTACCTGGCGGCCCTTCGGCAGATCGCCGGAAATTGCAACTTTGACAAAAGGGACGAAGCCCTGCGGGACCGTTTCGTCTGGGGCCTCCGCGACGAGCGATTGCAGCAGAAGCTCTTCGCGAAGGAGGAGCTAACGCTACAACAAGCCTTCAACGAGGCAACGGCCTTCGAGAGGGCCACCAAGGCGTTCGGCCAGCCACGAGGTGAAGCAGTCCACCAAGGAGAAACGGAGCCAGAAGACCGAACAGAGGAAGAAGCGTTTCAACTCCGGCGGCCCCAAAGAACGGACACAAGGGCCCCCACTAGACAGCGAGCGACGGAGAGGGCCACCGCCACCACCGGTCCCAGGTGCGCCAGCTGCGGCGACCCCCACGAGCGCCGGGACTGCCCGTACCGCAACCTGGACTGCCGCAGCTGCGGAAAGACGGGCCACATCGCCCGGGCTTGCCGGGCCAAGAACAGCCGCCGACAACCATCAGCGCATCACGACTCCCTGGACACCCACACGACGGCATCCACCACTCTGCAGGTATTGAACTTGCCCCTATCGGCCCCAGACAAGGTCAAAATGTCGGTCCTAATCGAGGGCGCCCCCTGCACCATGGAAGTGGACTCGGGTTCCTCCATCTCCATCATTTCGGAGGAAACCCTCAAGAAACTATGCCCCCACCGCCGCCTTCAAACGAGGCCAGCGGACTTCGTACTGAGGGACTTTCAGAAGAACCCAGTACACATCGTGGGGTGGGCCCGGGTGCATGTGGAAAGAAGGGGTTTCAGAGGGCCCCTGGACATCCTAGTGGTCAAGCGCCAACTGACCACACTTCTAGGGTTGGCTTGGTTCAATCCCCTGGGGATCCAGCTGGTGGGGGTGGACCACTTGCAGGCAAGCAATTTCGACGGGGTCTGCCGGGAGTTCCCCGAGGTCTTTGACGGGTCTTTGGGGAGCTATAAGGGTCCGCCCATCACCCTACCGATTGACCCAATGGTCAGGCCCATAAGGCTTAAAGCGAGGCGCGTCCCGTTCGCCCTTAAGCCGAAAATAGAGGCAGAACTGGACCGCCTAACGGCCCAGGGCGTCCTAGAACCGGTAACATACGCGGAATGGGAAACCCCCATAGTAACGCCCGTCAAACCCAATGGGGAGGTGAGGATCTGCGCTGACTACAAGTGCACGATCAATAAGGCGCTACAAGACAACCCCTACCCAGTCCCGGTGGTCAGCCACGTCCTAGCAGCGCTAGCCGGGGCGAAGGTTTTTGGGAAGCTGGACTTAGCACAAGCATACCAGCAACTGCCGGTCGACGCTAAGACAGCGGAGGCGCAGACGATCGTGACCCACAGGGGCGCGTTCAGGGTTAAACGGCTGCAGTTCGGGGTCAGTGTGGCTCCGGGGATATTCCAGAGCATAATGGACTCCCTCCTTAAAGGGATCCCCGGAGTTCAACCCTTCTTTGACGACGTTTTAATCGCCGCCCCCAATGAAGGAGAGTTCTGCTGCCGCCTGCGCGAGGTCCTCAGACGGTTCCAAGCGGCGGGGCTGAGAGTCAAAAAGGAGAAATGTTTGTTAGGGGTCCCGCGAGTGGAGTTCCTGGGGTTCGCCGTGGACGCGGCGGGGATACACCCGACGGCGGACAAGACCAGGGCCATAGTCCAGGCTCCTGCGCCCAAATGCAAGGCAGAACTACAGAGTTTTTTAGGATTGTTGAACTTTTATCACACGTTCCTACCGCACAAAGCCGCCGTAGCGGAACCGTTGCACCGTTTGCTGGATAAACAGGCCCCGTGGGTCTGGGGCCAACGCCAAGCCGCGGCGTTCCAAGCAGTGAAGGACCTCTTGGTCTCTAACGCGGTACTTCACCACTACGACGAAAACCTACCCCTGATCCTAGCTTGCGACGCCTCCCCCTACGGAGTAGGAGCGGTTTTGGGGCACCAACTCCCGGACGGGAGGGAAGTGCCAGTCGCGTACTATTCACGGACTCTATCTCCAGCGGAGCGGAACTACGCTCAAATTGACAAGGAGGCCTTGGCGATCGTGGCGGGGGTGCACAAGTTCAACGACTACCTCTACGGTAGGCGTTTCACCATCGCCACGGACCACAAGCCGCTCCTGGGCCTCCTAGCTCCAGACCGTCAGACCCCCCAAATCCTATCCCAGAGGGTCCTGAGGTGGAACCAGTTCCTGAACTCCTACACGTATGAACTGGTCCACCGCCCGGGTAAAGCCATGGGACACGCCGATGCCCTCAGCCGCCTGCCGCTCCCCATGACAGAACCGGATCCCGCCCCTGCACATGGGGTAATGCTCATTGAATCGCTCCCCGAGCGCCCCCTGCACGCGGCGGAGGTGGCTCGGGCAACAGGGAGGGACCGCATCCTGGCACGGGTCAGGGACTGGGTGGGGAGGGGGTGGCCATCAGGCAAAGTCGAAGACGCGTTCAGGCCATTCGCGTCCAGGAAGGACGAGCTATCAACCCACAAGGGGTGTGTGCTTTGGGGCAGCCGGGTGGTGGTTCCCCCCCCCTTGCGCAAGCAGGTGCTGGAAGACCTCCACGAGACCCACCCGGGCATCGTTAGGATGAAAGCCCTGGCCCGTAGTTATGTGTGGTGGCCGGGCATGGATGAGGAGATAGAGGGGTGGGTGAGGAGGTGCCAACCCTGCCAAGAATCCCGGCCCGATCCCCCATCAGCCCCGGTCCACAGATGGGAGTCTAACAGGCGACCATGGTCCCGCCTCCACTTAGATTTTGCAGGCCCGTATCAGGGCCAAATCTTTTTTATACTTGTGGATGCCTACACAAAATGGCTGGAGGTGATTCCAGTAGCCTCGACCTCCACAGCAGCAGCCGTCCGGGCACTCAGGAGGGTCCTATGCACGCACGGGATCCCAGACACCCTGGTGACGGATAACGGTACTGCATTCACCTCCCGGGAATTCCGGGAGTTCACGGAGAGGTACCTCATACGACACATAAGATCCGCACCCTTCCATCCGGCCACCAACGGCCAGGCAGAGCGGATGGTGCGGACCACCAAGGAAGCACTGGGGAGAATAGTACAAGGGGATTGGGACCACCGCCTCTCAGCCTTCCTGTTCCACAACAGGATCACCCCAAACCCTATAACGGGATCCAGCCCCGCAGAACTGCTTATGGGGAGGAAACTGACAACACGCCTAGACAGGCTACACCCCGACCGGGCCCCCGAGGTCCGCGGGTCCCCAGAGGTCCGGGAGGCGGTGCGGGGGTTCTTTCCGGGTGACCCGGTATACGCGAAGAACTTCGCAAGCGGTCCCGAGTGGGTCGCGGGGAGAGTCCTTAGGGTGACAGGTTCCAGGTCATACGAGGTGACCACCGAGGGGGGCCAGGTACTAAGGCGGCACATAGATCAGCTGCGCCGCCGCACCCTACCCGAAGAAACAGAGGAGGTAGGGAATTGGGAACCGCGGGCAACCGAAGGTCCGGAAGGGCGCTCGCCAATACAGGAACTACCCACTTATGACGCCCCCAGAGACACCGAACCAGAGCCGGAGCCTGAAACAGACCCCAACATCCCGCAGCCAGAAGCAGCATCGCCCACAACGGAACCAGCCTCCGCACCAAGAGCGACCCCGAGGAGATCGACACGGGAACGGAGAGCACCGGCGTACCTCCGGGACTATGTGGTTTAAACTAAGGGGGGAGGAGTGTTGAGTATCGGACTCTGCACCCGCGCCGCGCAAGCCGGGACGTCCTCGGGTTACCTGGCGCAGCGCGGGAAAAGTCACCGCCAATCAAGACCAAGCGCAGGAAGTTTAACTGGCCAGGATTGGGCTGGCCAGCAGGGGGGTTGATCCGGGGTGCATGTATATATTAGCGGACCCGGCCGCGTGTTCCCCAGTTCTGTGATGTACCAGCGATTAAAGACCAATGCCTTTACCACGTCTCGTCTCCCAGTACATTACATAGACAAAGAGAGAAATCTTCTCAAATGGAAAGATATAATCTCTTTTCTTATCTCCCCCTACCCCCTCCACAAAAAAGTTTATGTGTTTTACACCACTCTGTAAGCAGATGTGCTACCAGGCTGAGAGTGAAGCACAGGAACACAAGTGAGCCACTGAGAGGCTATGGTAGAAAATGGTAGAAGGCTATGGTAGAAAATGCACACAGAGTCACCACTCATGAGTGATGCTGTGCAATGGAAATGTGGGCTGAGTATTGTGGCTGAATGACATTCCTGTCAGACACATCTCTACAAAGCTCCCCTCTTGCCTTGTTGTTTCTCCCATCCCTTTCACTGTCCGAGGAAAACAGGAACTTTTAAAGACTGTGCAGAGAAATGGAAACTGAAAGTAAAGTGCAACTGTAGACACTGGGCTGACACCAGAAAAATGACCAGAACTGGTTTAGATCAGGGTGTCAAACTCATTTGTTATGCAGGTTGGATCTGATGTAAATGAGACTTTGTTGGGCTGGGCTGGGCTGGGCTGTGTTGGGCTGGGCCATGTGTGTACTTATTTAAGATTAGGTAGCAAAGATATAAACTTTTTAAAAGACACAGACAAACATGATTAAAGATTTTTTTAAAAAAATGTAATATAAAACATGCTTAAAACATTAGCGCTTGTTGGTCTTAAAGGTGCTTTCTTTGCATTTCTCCCAGGAGATCCAGGGAACTGGGCAAAGGAAGCTCTGGCTCTTTCCCTCCCTCCCCAGAGGACCAGGAGGCAGAGGAGCCTCAACCAATGGAGAAAATAGAGGTTTTGCTCTGTAGCTCCTGTGCTATTGAGCAAGCCTTGCAAAGCAAGCTGTGATGCAGAAGGAAGCTAGAGAGAGAGAGAAGGAAGCAAATGACAGCAAGTTGCTCAGGGGCCTGATTCGGCCCCAGGGCTGTATGTTTGACACCCCTGATCTAGATGGTTCAGAGAAAATTCCCATCAGGTTAGCAACTATTTTGAGGTTAACAAGCAGGATGTTTTCAGCCCAGATTTTTCAAATGCATTCACACCATTAGCTGATATAAAGATTTTGACTATATGCAAGACATATAGTAAATAATGTAAATATCTCCTGTAATGTTGGATTAGACCAAAGATCTCTAAAAATCTGTGGAAGATCTTGCTTTTCCCTACATTTCACAATCTTCTGGTAACTTCCATCTCCATGATTTAACTTCTGTTAAGATCAGAGATATAATGTGATGTCTCCATGATTAATTACCATATGAGTATGTAATCTACTCTTCCTTTCTCTTCAGTTTTCCCAGAAATTGCTTGCCATTCCATCCTATTTAAATTCCCTATACCTGAAACTTAGGTAATGTGTTTAACCTATTCCACAGGCAATTCATTTGATTGCATAGATCTTTTCAGCACCAAGATATCCTGGCTGTGTCAGCTGAGCTCTCAATCTAATCTAAGAAGCAGCAACTGCAGCAGAAAATATAACTACCACTTGCTAACCCTTTAGTCAAGAAAACTATAACAGTGATGCCAAGGCCTGCTCTGAGAAATGTCTTATCCATGGTGGGATTAATTTTCTTTTCAAGTACTTTTTTGTTTGTTGATCTATAGCAGCAGTCTCCAATGCAGTGCTGGTGGTACCTGCCAACAACTTTACTGGCACCTGCCAAGTGCTTTTATAAAGTGGGTGAGGCTTTTTGAGTTTTTTATGTTTATGGTATAATTCTGTGAGTGGCTTTATGTAAAGTGCTTTACTTGTGCAAATAACTGAGTGGAAGTCTAAAAACAGTGGGAATTTTTTCTGACTAAACACAACTGGGCTGCATGGCTAAACTACTTAATGCACCTAACTGGATGTCCAGGAATGGCAGTCCTACCCCTGCACTCACACACTTTCAGTTACTAGGAATCTTTTCTCCAGAGTGCAAAAGAAAATCCCATTTGAAAGGAACCAGGCACAACCAAAATACTATTCAACTAATTTATTGCAGCTATACAACAATGAAGATTTTAAGACAACAAGGCTAATTCCTTCATTTCAACTTCTTCTTGGAGACTGCTCAGCCCAAGAGGATAAATTTGCCAGTAGTTCCTCAAACAAGAGGACTAGCACCTATAGTTATAAAAAAAACCCAAATTAATTCTAAAAGGTAAATTCTCCAGTAGTTGTTTTCCAATCAAGAGAACAAGTACCAAGAAAGAAACATGAGAACAGTGGTAAGTCTTTACAAGAGTGCAATAATCTCACCAGTTTCCAAGCACAATGTAACAATAGAATGAATTGGCCACTTCTCATCTAACTGGAGCAGTCTGGCTGGGAGATCCTACACCAGCATTCTTTAAACTCATTCAAAAAAGGAGGAATAGGGTTACCTAGAAAAGAAAAGAGAGAGAGACCTTCTCCATTATTCTGGAATAGGGATGGGCACGAACCAGGAGAATGTGGTTCAGTTTGTGGTTTAGCCTATTCCAAACTCATTCATGGCCCTGCAAGCCCCATTGGAAGGGACTGCACTTTAAATGTGCTTTTGCAGAAAACCAGAAAAACAGCTGAACTTAGCTGTTTTGGGCTGTCTTATGCAGTTCCTTTAAACTTTAACTGGACTACAGAAGGCAGCACAAAAAATAGCTGCATGGTGGAGAGACACTTCCCACCATGCAGCTGTTTTGAACTGTCTTAAAACTTTAAAGGGACTGCAAAACAGCTGCACAGGGGAGAAGCTCCCCGCCCCTAAAGGGACTGCAGAAGACAGCCCGAAACTGCTGCATGTCAGGGATCACCTCCCTCACCCAGTTGTGGGGGGGGGGGTTGTAAAAGAGGAGATGATTGGCCAAAAAATAAATAAATCACTTTTTCTTGCACTTGCAGAAACCTCACCGAATCTAAGCTATTGTGTTCTTTGCAAATGTCAACCAATGCAAATTTCCTTAAATAATGCAAGATGACTAGATGGTTGTTTTCATGTTACTCCATTAGAGGACTTGTTAGATGGGCTAAGTGGATCACCTTCCTTGGGGACAAGAATATGCATACTTCTTAATTATGCATAAGTTCTCAATGGTGGCTGTCACATGACATCCTAGGATTTCCCACACACATATCAAGACTGATTTTGATGAAGGGATCCACTTCTTAGTGAAATTACATTTGATTGGTGGAAATTAGATGTGTTTCTGGGGCATGTAGAATTTCCTGATGGTTCTCAGTTTGCTGGCGGTGTTGGCTCTTAGCTGCCCACCTGAATATTTACTAAATGGTACTATTATTTATGGTAATTAGATGTTCTTCCATTAGCAATTAATTTAAGACAACCATCTTCTCTTGGAACGAAATCATTTAAACTCCTGAATTATGAAATAGTTTTACTTCAAGCAGGGACTGTGTCTTAGCCCTGACTTGAATAGTCCAGGCAAGACTGATATCAACAGATCTTGGAAGCTAAGCAAGGCTGACCCTGGCAAGTACTTAGGTGGGAGACCTCCTTAGAATACTAGGACTGGGAGACAAAGGCAGTTTGTATCAAGCTACTTCTTTAAACGTCCTCCATGCCCCAATAGGGATTGTTAGAACTTGTCATGATTTTTAGGTATGCACACACACAAACAACAAAAATACCAAAAAAAAACCCCACACCCACCCAGTAGGGACTGTGTCTTAAAAGGTAACCAGACAAGCAGCTGGAACAGCCTATACCACTGGTGTCGATCTCATTTGTTAGGAGGGCCGGTTCTGGCATAAATAAGACTTTGTTGGGCCAGGCCATGTTGGGTTCGGCCAAACCATGTTGGGCTAGGCCATGTGTGTACTTATTTAAGATCAGGTAGCAAAGATACAGATATTATAAAGAACACAGACAAACTTAAACATGCTTAAAACATTAGCACTCATTGGTTTTAAAGATGTTTTCTTTGTATTTATCCCATGGGATCCAGGGAATTGGGCAAAGGAAGCTCTGGCTCTTTCCTTCCTTCCCCAGGGGATTGGGGGGGAGCCCCAGCCAATAGAAGGAAGAGAGGCTTGGCACAATAGCTGTGTTGTGCAATTGGGAGAGCCTAGGAAAGCAAGCTATTCCTTCCCCCTTCCTCCCCAAGGGAGGAGCCCCAACCAATGGAGAAAATAGAGGTTTTGTTCTGTAGCTACTGTGCAATTGAACAAATCAAGCTGTTATGCAGAAGGAAGCAAAATATAGGAAGAAGGAAGCAGATGACAGCCAGTTGCCTAAGGGCCTGATAGGAGCCCTCCAGGGGCCTGATTAGACCCCCAAACTGCATGTTTGACACCCCTGGCTTATACCTACACCATTTGCATCATTCTTCCCTCTGTCCTCTCCCAGTAAGAGCTCTGGAGGATGTCTTCAGGAGCCCTTGCTCGTAAATGTCACAGCCTCATATGATTTCAGGATGACCCCAGGAATCCTTGCCCTTAAATGTCAGACCAACTTTTGATGCAATCACTGTTATTTCTCCCCTTGTCCCATTGGAGACACAAATTGTGGTAAAGCAGAATTTATCCTAATATCCTTCTGTTCTCAGTATATTAAAATACAAACACAGGAACGCTTCTGTTCTAAATTATTAGTAAAGTGTTACCTTCTTGTAATTTCATTTCCAGAATGTATTACTTGGCTTTTAAACATTTACTTAAAATTAAATTTGGCCTAAACATTTCCAGATTGTAATCTAATCTTTAGAAAAATAAAACAAAAGCAAAATTTGACTTCTGTTCTCTGTAGAGTGTATAAACAAAGGTTACAATAAACTGTAATGGAATTTAGTGTTTAGGAAAGTTCTAATAACTAGAATTTGTGGTTGACTGTTAATTCATCTCTTGCCCACAACACATCTGTCGATTTTTTTCATGTATTGTACATTAAAATGTTATACAGTTTATGCATACTAATATGCCGCTATCTTATGCATATTATTAGACAACTATCTATTTTAACATGATTCATTTTTGCTTCATTTTTTTCCCCATACATGGACTTTTTACATATGTTTTCTTTTAATGTTTGGATATATATCTGCCCTATTACAGTACTAGGATTGCCAGGTGTGGTCTAGCAACAATTGGAAGATATAGAAGGTGGGGACTTCTGGATTTGGGCAGGAGGCAAATGATATCCCTAGTGCAATGACATCACTTCCAGTGTCAACCAGAAGTTGTGTCATCGCACCAGGGTGGATGTTCTAGCATTTTCTCAAAACTCTATGGTTTAACCACACAGTTTGGGGCAAATGCTACAGCATGACTATTAAAATCATAGACTGCTGCCTGGAATAAATTGGCTTGATCACCTGAAGCATGGACCTGGACCTTAATTTTTGTCCAGAATACCCCAAGGTGAGGTCCCATTTCCATCTGGTGCATTTTGGATGCAACAATTACAACTAAGAACTGCTGTAGCCACCATTATTAATGTATACATAGCACTGTACTGTATTATTATTAATTATTGTGGTTTTAATGTACTGTTTTGGCAATTGGCCTTGTAAGTCACCCTGAGCCTGCTTTGGCGGGGAGGGCGGGGTATAAACTAAATAAATAAATTAACTAGGAATGATATATCACTTCCAGGCCATGCTAGAAACAACATCATTGTACCAGGGGTGCCAGTTAAGCCCCCCATTTTGGTGGGCAATGGAAGCTGAGGGGAAGTAGTCAAGCTTAGACATTACTGGAAAGAAGTATATCAGTACCCACACACATATATTTCAGACTGAAAATAAAATGATCTGCATCGTAATGGTTTTGTACATATTTATGATCCAGCTGCATTTTGTATACTGTACAAACAGTTCTTTTTGCTCCAGTTCAAAAAGGATACTGCAACAAGTGGAAAAGATGCTCCAAAGGACACCCAAGTGATCATGGTGTTGTGATGCTTTATTTATGAGGTCAGGGTAAAGAATCTGAGGCCTATCAGTTTAGACAAAAAACAACTAGAAGGAGTAGAACCTAGATGTTTATGTATGCAGTGGAGAAAGTAGGTAGAGAAAACTTTTTCTCCTTCACCCAAAATACTAGAATTTGTGAGCATTCAGTGAAGGTGATGGACATTAGTCTCTTGACAAATACTATAAGTACTTCTTCATGCAATGTGTTGTTCATTTATGGAACGCACAAGGATAGCTTCTAGCTTAGATGGATTTAAAAGGGAATGAAATTAGTTACTGCAATAATAGTCAGTCAATAACTATTACCTGCTATGGACAACTGAAAATGCCTTGTCCACAAACAGTATACTTCTGAATATTATGTCAAGTCCCTGGACTTTCAGTTATCAGCACACTCCGTAGTCATTTAAAAGTTTTATTGAAATACTGAGATCTCAGGGAAAGATGCTTCTTGCAAAAACTGGCAATGGCGGGAACTGATCCCTTCATATACCTTGGACATTTACATTTCAAAGCAATGTTACATTTCAAAGCAATAGGCACCAAGTAAGTGATCCCTCCCCCGCATAGTGACATTCCCATGTCCAGTGAGCAGGTGCAGACATAATCACTGGGAACCAGACAACTGACCTTGGTTCCTTCAGGGACTAGGCAGAATGATTCTTGTGCTTGGTACTGAAAGAGATAGTGATGGCAGGCAGAAGCACTGCAAGCTTAAGCAAGGCCCCCGGTTATTACAGGGCATTTCAGCAATACAATAAACAATGGCAAGAGAGCCTATTGACAACATTGGGGCAGCAATGGGGACTGCTTTGACTTCTGTGTCTTGCCCCTGAGTCTCCCAGGGACAGATGATGTGACATCGTGGTAAATGAAGCTGGACTGGGCTGACTTTGGCTTTGATCCAACAGAGCTCTTTATATGTTCTTATATCTAAACAGGAGATTGTATATTAGAGGTTATCTTAATTCATTCTCTAGCAATATAATGCATATATTTTTATCTATGAAACAATGGAAGTGAAGGTGTTTCTTGCTTGATCATGTATTTTATTTTGTCACAAGTTGTAAATAATCAAAGATCATTCCACCAATCTCCCTGAAAATTATTCTGCATTTATTCCTGAGACTGCAGGAACAGAGTCCCTTCCCCATCATCATAGAAAGGCATGCAAACAATGAGATTGTTTTCCCAATATAGAAAAACCATCATGAGGAAGTTCTTTGTATGGCAGTCAGTGAAGCCCATCTTTTCTGATGTCCATAAATTTTTGCTGACTTGGAGTGGGGGGCAGTGACAATGAGAGAGGCTTTGGTTTCTGTCCTAGTGAGTATTCTAATGGCATGTCATTGGCTGCATTGGGGAGTAGGATACTGGACTAGTTAGACTATTGGTCTGATTTCAGAGGTCTTTTAAAAATGGTATTATATCCTAGCTTTGATTGCCCAGGAGCCCAATTTACCCATTCTCTTTTTGAAGTCTTAAACATGTCTTTGTATTGTGTAGGACAGAGTTTCAACCTCATTTGTTACGAGGGCCAGATCTGACATAAATGGGACGTTGTAGGGCCAGGCCATGTGTGTCATAAAATGTAATGCCAGGTAGAATCGTAGAGTTGGAAGGGACTTCCAGGGTCATCTAGTCCAACCCCTTCAAAATGCAGGAACTTCACAAATAACTCCCTACACACTCACGTAGCCAGTGATCCATGCTCCATGCCCAGAAGATGACAAAAGCCAGCAGAATCCCTTACCAAATTGGTCTGGAGAAAAATTTCTGACTGACCTCAAAGTGGCAGTCAGCATTTCCCTGAGCATGTAAGAAAGGGCCATGAGAACTAAGCACTGATGCAACTCTTCCTGCCTTCCTTCTCATGACCTGCCTAATTCACAGAATCAGCACTGCTGTCAGGTGGCTATAGCAGGAAAACCCCTGCAATAGGCAATTGATGGTTAATAATAATAATAATAATAATAATAAACTTTTATTTATACCCCGCCCTCCCCGCATAGGCAGGCTCAGGGCGGCTAACAAGACATGGTAAAGCCATGATGCAATAAAACAGTATATAATATAATTAATAATTTAACAATAAAACCAATAAAACAGTATGACATTATGGTACAATCAAATTATGTATAAGATGGCTCGGTGTTATTGATATTATCAGGAGTTTCGTCTTAAAAAGCTAGCTGGAAGAGGGCAGTTTTGCAGGCCCCACGGAACTGGTTAAGATCCCGTTGGTTGGTTCAGTGGCAGATGAGGCCTGAGGCAGGATCAGGAAAACAGCTTTCTCTTTATTGAAATAACATGCCCATGGATCAGGCTCATGTGGCTCATGCCAAAAGCTGTAGTTCTGACCCCGATTACATAGAGAACACAGAGTTTTATACTGCTTAAAGTTATACATCAGCAAAATCAAGCAAACTGGAAACACATCACAAACAGGAAACATGTCACGACACAGGTGGGACACACTTGGGTCTTTTCGGTGCTTTCCATACATGGCATTACATGGCAGCATTATTTGCAGTCATAACACAAGCTAAACCGCAGCTTTCCGGTTCAGTAAACAACTTTCTTTGGGATTCTCCAGGAATCATCTCCCGGGGTGCAATTACATATACTTCTGTTTCATCAAGCTGCATGTTGTAACATCAGTTTGCTAGCTAGCTAACCACAGTCCCATTTCCTGGGGCCCTTTGGGACCTTCCAAGCAAGGCCAGCTTTTCACAACACCACAGACATATTTCACATCACTTGAAGTGCTTTTACCCTGCCCTGCAAGCCTATTTGCTTCCCTCTGGCCTAAACAGTTCTAATCTCAATCTGTTACCTATCAATAGCCAATTTTTTATTTTAATCCTTAATTAACACCTGCCACATGGCCATCTAGCCTGTGTTTAGAAACCTCCAGGGAAGGCGAGCCCACCACCTCCCGAGGAATCCTGTTCCACTGAGGAACTGTTCTAACTGTCAGGAAGTTCTTCCTAATGTCGAATCGGAAATTCTTTGGATTTAATTTTAACCCACTGGTTCTGGTCCAACCTTCTGGGGCAACAGAAAACCATTCTGCACCATCCTCTATATGACAGCCCTTCAAATATTTGAAGATGGTGATCATATCACCTCTCAGTCATCTCCTCTTCAGGCTAAACATACCCAGCTCCTTCAGCCTTTCCTCATAGGACTTGATCTCCAGACCCCTCACCATCATTGTTACCATCCTCTGGACACATTGCAGCTTCTCTATATCCTTTTTAAATCATGGTGCCCAAAACTGAACACAGCACTCTAAGTGAGGTCTCACCAGAGCAGAGCAAAGTGATACCATCACTTCACGTGATCTGGACACAGCCCAAAAGTACATTGGCATTTTTAGCCATCACATCACATTGCTGACTCTTGTTCAGTGTATGGTCCTTTTCGCACATACTACTGCCAAGACAAGTCTCCCCCATTTGATTTTTTCCTACCCAAATGCAGAACTTTATATTTATTCCCATTAAAATTCATCTTATTTGTTTTAGCCCAGTTTCCCAGCCTGTCAAGATCATACAGTCTTCTACTGTATTTGCAACCCCTCCAAATTTAGTGTCATCTGCAAATTTAATAAGTATTCCCTCTATTCCTTCATCCAAATAATTTATAAAGATGTTGAACAAAACAGGTCCCAAGACAAATCCTTGAGGCATTCCACTTGTCACTCTTCTCCAAGAGGATGAGGAACCATTAACAAGCACTTTTTTGGTGTGATCTGTCAACCAACTACAGATCCATCTAGCAGTAACAGGATCCAAGCCATATTTTACAACTTGTCACAGGCTTCCCAATCCCAAGGTCCCAGCAGGGGATCCCCCAGTTTTACAGGCTTTCCCCCGCCCCCAGCCAGCTGGCCGGCAGGGGGAAGCCCCGCCCTCACAGTCACCATGTACCTCTAGAGCTTCGACAGGTTTAGAAACCTGCAAACAGGTCCATTTTTAAAATGCGTGCCTTTAAAGTTGAGCAGGAAACAGGAAGCACTTAATGGGGAAGGGTCAGCAGCAATTTCATCAGAGCACAGACCATCCGTTTCTTTTGCTTTCGTTTTCAGAGCAAGTAAAGTTGTGGAGGAGCCAGACCCAGTAAGTGTGTGTGAGAGAGGGAGGAGGCAGGGGATTCCCCTGTTTGGAGGACCTCCCCCCACTTTAGAATGCTTTATGAAGCGAGGTGGAGGGAAATGTCTACTGGGCACTCTATTATTCCCTATGGAGAATGATTCCCATAGGGAATAATGGGGAATTGATGCGTGGGTATCTGGGGCTCTGGGGGGATCTTCTTTGAGGTAGATGCACCAAAATTGCAGCATAGCATCTGATGCCTTTCCTCAAAACCCCCTCCAAGTTTCAAAAGGATTGGACCAGGGGGGCCAATTCTATGAGCCCCCAAAGGAGGTGCCCTTATCCTTCATTACTTCTAATAGAGGGAAGGCATTGAAAAGGTGTGCACTCCCTTTCAATGTGATGGCCAGAACTCCCTTTGGAGTTCAATTGTACTTGTTCCAACCTTGCTCATGACTCCACCCCCAATGTCTTCTGGCCCCACCCCCAAAGTCTCCTGGCTCCACCCCAAAGGCCCCAGATATTTCTTGAATTGGACTTGGCAACCCTAACTTGTCAGCAAGAATAGTATGTGGAACCCAGGCCCTTAGCCAGAAAATTGCAGTTGGGAGGCCCATGGGAAAAAAATTGGGCCCCCCTCTGATGGCCCCCACTCTCTCTGCTCCCATTTTTCTGGTGGCCCTGATCTCCATGCCATTCTGGTGGCCCCCACCCCACTCCACGAGCGCCTCCCCCTCCCACCCTCCCAACTCACTCACCAACCTGGCAAAACAGTAAAGAGTGGGCTCCTGGGGCTCTTTCAAGGTGCCCCCTGCCCCCTCCGATCATGTGATCGGCAGGAAAAGCTGCTCTGAGGCTGGCAGTTCCTATGCCAGCTTTCCGGTGTGCTCAGGACATTCAACACTGGGGCAGCCAGCACTGAATTTGCTGAGCGTGCTGGAAAGCCGACGTATGAACCACCGGCCTTGATGCGGCTTTTCCCACCGATCACATGATCAGCGGGGGCAGGCGCCTTGAAAGAGCCCCAGGAGCCCGCTCTTTAATGGTTTGCTGGGTTGGTGAGTGAGTTGGGAGGGAGAAGGAGGCACCCACAGAGTGGGGTGGGGGCTGCCAAAGTGGCGTGGAGATCGGGGCCACCAGAAAAGTGGCCTTTTAGAGAGCGGGGACTGGGGAAAGAAGGGGCCATAAAGGTCCAAGGGGGGTTGGGTTGGGGGTTACGGGCCTGGTGGAACCTTATCAATCGCTTTACTGAAATCAAGATATACTATGTCTATAGCAGGGGTGTCAAACTCATTTTTTATGAGGACCAGATCTGACATAAATGAGACCTTGTCAGGCTAGACTATGTCAGGCTGGGTGTCATGGGTGCTGGGGACCCTGCAGAAGAAACCGAGCCTGCAGAGCCTGCAGAAGGAACTGTGCCCCTGCCACCTGCACCAGTGCCCCTGCCTCCTGCTGAAGAAGATCCAAGCCCCCCTGCCTCGCCCTCTCGGGTGGTCCGTGTGCGTGACCGCCTTCGTCAGGACCTCAGGGATCGGAGGAGGGCGGCACGCTCACAAGCAAGACGCTCCCTGAGCCCTGAGTGGTGAAAGGATTCTGGCCCTTCTAAGTGTGAGGATGCTTAAGTTTCGGCAGGATCCTGGCTGCTGCTCTGAGACAGCAATTAGCCCAAATGAGCAACAGGCAGCAGAGGGCTATATAGCTGTGGGCTTTGGGAGGAGGCTTTGTGGAAGCAACTAGTCATCTCTCTGACATCCTAGCATCCACTCCGGCTTGACTTTGGTTCCTGACTCCCTGACTTTGGCTTTTGACTTCTGGACTCCCTGACCTCGGCTTCTGGACCTCGGACCTGCGATACTGGCACACTGATTCGGATTTGGCGCCTCGGACCCTTCTGCTTACTGGCTACAGACCTCGGACTGCCTCTGGACCTTGCCTGACCCGGCCCCAGCCGTGACAGATTGCTTCCACCCACAAACACCCACTCCACAGGATGGAGGCTGAAGCAAGTGAAACCACCGAACTACTGGCTGCGCTCCAAGCCCAGGTACAGCAGCTAACACAGGCAGTAGTGCACTTGCAGCAACAACCTGTGGCCAGTGCTCCAGCCAAGTGCCCAGTTCCCCCACCTGACAGATTTGGGGGTGCCGTGGAAGAATTTCCTGCTTTCCTGGCACAGTGTCAGCTGTACTTTGAACTAAGAGCACGGGACTTCCCCAATGACAAGACGAAGGTGTGTTTTATTATTAGTCTGTTAAAGGGGCAGGCGGCCAAGTGGGCCACACCCCTACTGGTTGGGTCCTCTCCCCTACTGACTGATTACCAGGGGTTTGAGACCCACCTGTCTGCTGCCTTCTCCAACCCAGTCCAAGCAGCCACAGCCAACCGGAAAATCAGGGCCCTGAAACAAGGCCAGTCCTCGGTGGCTCAGTATGCCACCGAATTCAAGCTCCTGGCCCAAGACTTGGCGTGGAATGAGGCTGCTCAGATGGACCAGTTTACCGAGGGGTTGGCAGAGGAAGTCCTGGATGAACTGGCCAGGGTGGAGCGGCCCCCCACGCTCCAGGAACTTATCACCCTCTGCCTCCGCATCGATGGCCGCCTGGAGAGTCGCCGCCAAGCCAAGACCCGAGGGCGCCAGCTCCCTGCGCCATGCCACTTGGCTCCTCTCCCATCCCCAGCTAGTACCAGAGACGAGGGTGAGCCTATGCAGCTTGGAGCTGCTCGACCCCGCCTGACTCCAGAAGAGAAGGCCAGACGCCGCACGCAGAACCTGTGCCTCTACTGCGGCACGGCAGGCCACTATGCCTCTGGCTGCCCTGCTAAACATCGGATACCCGGACCTACATTGCCACCGCCGCCAAAAGGCCAGCCCCAGGCGTAAGTGGACCCTCCAGCCTGGGGCGACTAGCTGGGTCCTCCGAACAGCAGACTGATACCCCGGGCCCGTTCCTGCTACCAGTCAAACTCCGTCTGCCTGATGAACGCTGGCTGTTTGTATATGCCATGCTGGACTCGGGAGCGGCCCACTGTTTCGTAGATGCCGCCTTTGTAAAGCAGCACCAGATTCCAGTGCAGCCAAAAGAGACTCCAACACTGGTGGAGGCTATCGACGGGCGCCTCCTCCGTTCTGGCCCCGTCACCCAGGAGACCTGTCCCATCACCTTCCACGTCCAGCAGCACCAAGAACAGCTGCAGTTTGATGTCGCCCGCATGCCTCGCTTCCCGTTGATTCTAGGCCTTTCCTGGCTGAAGCTGCACAACCCCATCGTGGACTGGGCCCAGCAGGAACTACGCTTCCGAGACCCATGCCCCCATCTGACTCCTCCCACCACTCTAGCAGCCGGCATCCCGAGTGGTGGTCCTCAGCTCCCTCAGAAGTATGCGGATTTCGCCGATGTCTTTGAGGAGACAGGAGCGGATCAGCTTCCCCCTCACCGACCCTATGACTGTGCCATTGATTTGGTACCTGGGGCACCACTCCCGGTGGGGCGTCTGTACCCAATGTCGGAGCCTGAGTTGGCAGCTTTGCGAGACTACCTGGACAAGAACCTGAAACGCGGATTCATCCGACCCTCAACTTCTCCCCTGTCTGCCCCAGTCCTCTTCGTGAAGAAGAAAAGTGGGGAGCTCCGGCTGTGCAATGACTACCGGGCCCTGAACAAGATCACCATCCGCGACCGGTACCCTCTACCACTGATCCCTGAACTCTTGGATCGTTTAAAGGGGGCCCAAATCTACACCAAGCTGGACCTCCGCGGAGCGTACAATTTGGTGCGCATACGGCCCGGAGACGAATGGAAGACCGCGTTTGGGACCCGATACGGGCAGTACGAGCACCTGGTGATGCCCTTCGGATTGACCAACGCCCCCGCTGTCTTCCAGAGGTTCATGAATGATGTATTCCGGGACCTGCTCGACCGCTTCACGATCATATACCTGGATGACATCCTAATCTACTCCCGCAATCCTGCCCAGCACGCCGAGCACGTCCGCCAGGTCCTGCAGCGCCTACGAGCCCATGGCCTCTACGCCAAGCTGGAGAAGTGTGACTTCGACCTGCGCTCTGTCGAGTTCCTCGGTCACATTGTGTCCCCACAAGGGATCCTCATGGACCCGAAAAAAGTAGAAGCGGTCCTGACCTGGCAGGCTCCTCAGAATCGCAAAGACCTGCAGCGATTCCTTGGTTTTGCCAACTATTATCGGCAATTCATCCCGGCCTATGCCTCCCTGACAACACCCCTGACTCAACTACTCCGCCCCAAAGAACCCTTCTGCTGGTCCCCAGAGGCCGATAATGCCTTCTCCACCCTGAAGACTCGCTTTGCCACTGGGCCACTCCTGAGATACCCTGACCCCCAGCTTCCCTTTACGGTGGAAGCTGATGCCTCCAACGTGGCCCTGGGAGCAGTGCTGTCCCAGCGCGAGGAGCCGTCTCAGCCACTCCAGCCCTGCGCCTATTACTCGCGCCAGCTCACGGCTGCGGAAAGGAACTATACCATCTGGGAGAGGGAGTTGCTCGCGATCAAGGCGGCTTTTGAGGTTTGGAGGCACTACCTCGAAGGGGCTCGCCACCCTGTTCAAGTGCTCACTGACCACCGGAACCTAGAGCACCTCCAGACCACCCGCCGCCTCAACCAGCGCCAGATCCGGTGGTCCCTATTCTTCTCTCGCTTTGACTTCCGGATCTCCTACATCCCCCATACCCAGAACCGGAAAGCAGATGCGCTGTCCCGGAAACCAGAATACGCCCCTGCTTCAACTGAGGCCGCGCCCGCTGCTCCCATCCTGCCGCCCTCAGTATTTGCAGCCACCTCCACTTCACCCACACTCGTGGAGGACATTCGTGCTAGCCAGGCCAACGATCCCTGGGTCCAGCAACACCTCCAGGCACTCCAAGACGACTCGGCAGGCGAGTTCACGACTCGAGGCGGTCTCTTGCTACACCGCGAACGCCTCTATGTGCCTCCCGGGCCCTTGCGGGCAGAAGTGCTTCGCCTGACCCATGACTCATTACCCGCCGGGCACTTTGGACAGCATAAGACCACCCACTTGCTGACGCGAGAGTTCTGGTGGCCACGAGTTCGCTCCGATGTTGCCCGCTATGTCAGCTCCTGTGATGTCTGTCGGCGGGCCAAAGACGTCCCGGCCAAACCCTCGGGGTTGTTACAGCCCTTGCCCGCACCCTCAGGACCCTGGGATACCATCTCGATGGACTTCATTACAGAACTCCCACGATCCAAAGGTCAGACTTGCATCTTGGTGGTCGTCGACCTATTTACCAAGATGGCCCACTTCATTCCGTGTCCGAAACTTCCCACAGCTCACGAGACAGCCCAGCTCTACCTGCAACACATCTTTCGTCTGCACGGACTCCCAGCCCACCTGATCTCAGACCGGGGCCCCCAGTTCTCCTCTCGGTTCTGGCAAGCCCTCCATTCCAGCCTGGGTACTCGAGTGCACCTGTCCTCAGCCTACCACCCACAGACTGATGGTCAGACAGAGCGCACCAATGCCACGCTAGAGCAATATCTCCGCTGCTACACCTGCTACCAGCAGGACGACTGGACCAGTCTGTTGCCTCTAGCGGAGTTTGCATACAACAACGCGGTCCACTCGTCCACCCAAATGACCCCTTTTGCTGCAACCTACGGGTACCACCCGCGGTTCTTCCCAGCGATCCTGCCACCCACGAATGTCCCCGCCGTCGCGGCCTACCTGCAAGAACTCCGTGCCAGCCAAGACTTGCTCCGAGAGCAGCTACAGCAGGCCAAGGAGGCATATAAACGGGCTGCGGACCGAAAGAGGCAAGAAGGCCCTCCAGTGCAGCCGGGGGATCAGGTGTGGCTCTCAACTCGCTACCTGCGCCGGCCTGGTCGGTCTCACAAGCTGGATGCACGGTTCATTGGACCCTACCCCGTCGTAGAACAAATAAACCCCGTCGCCTTCAGGCTCCAGTTGCCACCCCACCTCCGCATTCACCCTGTGTTCCATCGCTCCCTCCTTGTTCCAGCTGCACCCCCTGACCCAGCTCGGCCTCCTTCCCCACCGCCGCCACCACCGGTGTTGGTGGATGACGAGGAAGAATATGAGGTGCGCCAGATTCTGGACTCCCGGTACCATCGTGGAGGCCTCCAGTACCTTGTGGACTGGGAGGGATACGGCCCAGAAGACCGGTCCTGGGAACCTGTGGACAATCTTCATGCCCCGGACTTGGTGCAACGATTCCACAGCGACCACCCCGACCTCCCAGGCCCCTCGACGGAGGGGGGCCCTGGGGGGGGGGATAGTGTCATGGGTGCTGGGGACCCTGCAGAAGAAACCGAGCCTGCAGAGCCTGCAGAAGGAACTGTGCCCCTGCCACCTGCACCAGTGCCCCTGCCTCCTGCTGAAGAAGATCCAAGCCCCCCTGCCTCGCCCTCTCGGGTGGTCCGTGTGCGTGACCGCCTTCGTCAGGACCTCAGGGATCGGAGGAGGGCGGCACGCTCACAAGCAAGACGCTCCCTGAGCCCTGAGTGGTGAAAGGATTCTGGCCCTTCTAAGTGTGAGGATGCTTAAGTTTCGGCAGGATCCTGGCTGCTGCTCTGAGACAGCAATTAGCCCAAATGAGCAACAGGCAGCAGAGGGCTATATAGCTGTGGGCTTTGGGAGGAGGCTTTGTGGAAGCAACTAGTCATCTCTCTGACATCCTAGCATCCACTCCGGCTTGACTTTGGTTCCTGACTCCCTGACTTTGGCTTTTGACTTCTGGACTCCCTGACCTCGGCTTCTGGACCTCGGACCTGCGATACTGGCACACTGATTCGGATTTGGCGCCTCGGACCCTTCTGCTTACTGGCTACAGACCTCGGACTGCCTCTGGACCTTGCCTGACCCGGCCCCAGCCGTGACACTGGGCCAGGTTGGGCCAGGCCATGTGTGTACCTATTTAAGATTAGATAGCAGAGATATCAGTAAGATAATAAAAGCTCAACCATGGTGGCAGTTCTGAGGATTTTCATTTGTTAGATATGACCTGCACAGGATTGGTTGGCACTGTCTTTGGCATGCCATTAGCTGATTCTGCTCTCCCCCACTCACCACCAGCTCCATCAGGCAAGTTCCCCACCAGAAGGCCACTGACCATTGAGCGAGACAGTTCTCTGCTGACAGATTCTCCTGGGGGCTTACTGATCACTACTATCTCTCCTCGGGGCCTGTTGTAGGAAGTCCAGGACAGTCCATTTCTCCCCTCCCCCCAACAACACTGCTGAAAAGCAAATAGTGAAGCAAACAGTACACTGTGAGAGAAAATAAGTTCATGCAGGCCCGTAGCCAGAAAATTATAGATGGGGGAGCAAGAGATAAAATTTTAGGTAGGGGGGGGGACTGTGGGGCACAAAATGATACCACAAAATTTTAAAAACCTGGGCACTGTGCTCCCCTGTTTAGCCATCACAGTGGTACTCCTAGAGTGCATGTACCAGTGTGTTTATGAGCAAGAATGCCACAGGAGACTAGGGAAGGGGAATCCCTGGATATTTAAGGGGTGGGGCCTGAAGAAGGTGGGGTTTGAGGAGGGGTGGGACCTCAGACAGGTACAATGTTATTTTCTCCTAGAGAACCACTGGAGATTACTCAGATTTACAACTGCTGTCTAGATGGCAGAGTTCTGCTTCCCTTGAGGTAGGGAGAGTGAATGCCTTCACTTGGGCGGGTGGGAAGACAGCAAGTGTGGTGGGCACTCACTCAGAGCCTCCTTCTATAGCCTGTGGTATTTTTCTTCACAATGGGCCCTAGTTTTTTTTAAAATAAAACATGTAGAAAAAGCACAAGAATCACAGCAGAAACTAAAAATATAAAATGTTCTGAGCCTAGGAAAACATGAAATGGCTGACCATTGTTAGCTTCTCCCCCCATCCTCGTCTACCTAGATTGGCAATGGCTCTCAAGTATAATATCCCCCATTGGCTGTAGATCCCCATGTCACAATACTCAGTTAGGCATGAATTCTCAGGCCCATTCACAGAGACAAGATGGCTCAAAGTATCAACCCTTTATTTGCAAGGACACAACTCCAAGAAGCAACAGCTTCAGCTGGCCATAGGAATGCTGGTAACTTAGCCCCACCCTATTGAAACACATTGCAGCACAGACAAAGTTGCATGGGAAAGGTGAAATGGATTTTCCATTAAGGTCTCTGGGCCTTATCTATCTGGGTGCAAAGACCTTAATGGGAAATCCATTCCACATTTTATTAGCAGCTTTGCAAGCCCAGAATAACTTCCTGCTGTGACTGGCAAAGACAAGGCAGAAGAAGCTGGGAACTTCAGCAGTCTTGGAGTTTCAAAGGGTGAGGACAGGTAAGGGGATGAGGGAGAAGAGCTGCAGGCCTGCTTAAAGCCTTGGGTGGGCCAGACATTTTACACCCCTGGTGTAGGATGAACTAAAATTGGCAGTCCCATGCACATTTAAATGTGAGTAGTCCACTGGACTCAATGGGCTTATATTTGAGTCAACATGTATAAGAACATATTACACAAAACTGAGCAGATAAACTGAATGAGTATCCCCATAAAATCATAGCAGTAATGTATTCAAAAGTTGTCTCAACAGAAAACTCTACCTGCCAGAAAATATTGTTTTTCACTATCAATATTAAGATTTCCTGAATCTCTGACTGGACAAGTCAAAGCTTTACACACACACACATATATCTATATATTCAGCTCTGCTTGTCATTTTGAAACAGCTGGGAATTCCTTGAGGGATTTTCTTTTCACAGTGAAAAATGACAAGTGTATTGTATGACTGTCCACTGCATAATTTTTGGTATCCAAATGCACATAACGCCTAGCTAAGCTCTCAAGCAATATCCTGAGATTTTTTGTTCAGGTGACATGTGCTGTCAGTTTCAGGGATGAAAGAGAAAGTATCTTCATAATTTGTGAATATGAAGTTTTCAAGCTCTTCACCAATGTCACATTTTTATTCCCTAAATGGCAATATGGACTCATTTGCCGAATGTAGTGTCATTTAAATAATCAGATTATTGGACTATAGTCAATTCATCAAATTAAAATGCAACTAAAGTGACCTGATGTTATCTGAAAAGGAAGCATGCAAATATCTCTCTCATTTTAAGTTCTTTTGTTTGTGAGGAAATGACTATGATTTCATTCCATCAGAATGTATTTAGAATTTAGATGCACAAGGCTCTCTAATGATGTATTCCATTTTGATGAGTCATCTGTTTCTTTTATTCAAGAAGAAACATGAATCACAAGTCTTTTGAGTGGATCTGTGTGAGTCTCAAATCAACTGGGGATCAGAAGCTGTCGATATCACTAGGCAAATAGGACTTGTATGGGGTGCCTCTATATAGCTCTTCTGGACTGTCAAGCAATTACTCATGTCAGGCACCAAGTGTCAGAAATTCTTCTTCCATGTTCACCTGGTTGGTCCTTCTTCTAAAGTGTTTGATGTCCTCTTGATCTACAGCAGTGATGCTCACTCAGCATCTGGAGAGCCCAGTGTCTCTTTGGCATGCAATCTGTGGCTCATCTGAGCATGATTCCTCAATGTTGCAACTTCCCCATGTTCCAGGAAAATAGGCAGTTCTTTTAGAATTTAGGATAATTTCATCATTATTGTGGGCCCAAGCTAAAACTAATAGTTTTATTTTCAAAACACAACTTCTCCATGATGTGGAGGGGTAGGCATTTTGTGCATGAGGCTGACTCAACATATGCAGCTGACTGCTGAATGTTAGACCATAAAACTAAATGCAAGCAGAAAATGTTTCACAGAGAGAGTTTTGAAGAACTTGAGTAAAGCTTGAAAGGAACTTTTGACAGAAGCATTTCTCAAATGGAGTTCTGGAGAACTTAAAAGCATCATAACTCTGACCTGCAAGCCTTTCTCCGTGCTCTAGATACAGAAGGGCTAGGAAAAGTTGATCAGAAGTGGGGAAAGACAATTATGCATGCTCTGTTAATTTAAAGAGTTACACTATTAGTTATATATCATTTGCTTGTGTGCAGGGTGTACCGTAGTCATGTGATTCTTCTGGTTATTAGGATTTGAGAATGTAGCTATCCTTTATCCATGGAGTGAGTACCATTGATGGACAGGAAGAACCTGGCCCAGCTAAAAGTTCTTACAGAACAGAAGTTCTTACAGAACAAATAGTTCTTAAAGTAATCAGTTATCACAATCAGACTTGGCTTAAAATAATTTCTTACCTCTTTGCCCTTTTCAGTGCAATTTTGTGCAGGTCCACTCTCTGTTTCTATAGCACTGACGGTACTAATTTATTAAACCTATTTTACCTTAGTCTGTTGAAATTAGGACAGTTATGGGAACCATTACCTAATTTGTTGTATACTGATTTTTATTGAACTTAAAGCCTGCTATTTCGCTAAGCCTCTGCTACAAATAATCTTTTCCCCCTCTAGCAGCATTCTCCTTGCAATTGCTCACAGGAAATATTTGACATCAAAAGGTATTGGTCGACTAAATTAAAGTTTCCTAACAACTCAGTGGACATTTTAAAAGCCATCTATATCTAGCACATATCTAACCCTTTTCAAGGAGTGCAGAGTAGCATGTATGGCTTTCTTCTTTTCCAGTTTAGTCTGCCAAC
This sequence comes from Heteronotia binoei, assembly GCF_032191835.1. NCBI lineage: Eukaryota > Metazoa > Chordata > Lepidosauria > Squamata > Gekkonidae > Heteronotia > Heteronotia binoei. Next base: position 68,151,031 of record NC_083243.1, read on the forward strand.
ACCATTGTGAGGTTACTTATTTTCAGTAACTGGTCCTAAGGAACCCAGTGAGCTTCATGGCTGACTGAGGATATAAACCAAGACTTTTATTTATTATTTACTGTATTTACAAACATTTGTATCCCACTTTTCTACTCTCACTCACAAGGACCATCATGGCAGCTGGGAAATTAAAACATACATCCTTGATGGATCATTAAAGCATTGTAAAACAGAGCTAAAATACATACAGAGACATAGGGTGTGGTCAGATGAACAGGTTGCCACGGCAGTATCTTGGCTTTAAATAAGCCACTTGAGTTTGGGGTGGTTTATGTCCATCACAGTGCCCCGTAAGCCAGCATCATAGGGCCCATTGTGGATCATCCACATCGCTTATGCATCACAACTACAGACCTGCAGCTGGGTTTTGTTTTCCAAATTTGCACTGGGCATGCACAGAAGCAGACTACACATGTGCTCCTGGTCAAATGAAACAAAAAGTTCCATTGGTGGAAGACAGCAACAGGAGGGGACAGATGAAACTCTCTATGGAGAAAGTTTCAGAGCCACACCCAAGAAGGCACTCTTGGGATGTCACGTGGCTTGTCTGCACCTGAAGCAGAACATCCAAAGATGATAATATTCATCTAGCATGTTCATAAGGGAGTCTTTTTGGTGTGTTTGTCCCAACTATATATGGCTTTGAAGGTCAAGACCAGCACTTTGAATTAAAAGAGGGAGAGGTTTGCAAAAGGGAGGGACCACAGTGGGCTATAATGCCACCCTCAAAAACAGCCATTTTCTCCAAGGGAACTGATATCTGGAGATCAGTTGAAATTCCAGATCTCCAGCCATCACCTGGAGGTTGGCAACCCTAGCAACCTCCAATGGTCCTGTCCACATCTTCCCTACCAGTAGTCTCAGTACTAGTAACCACTTCATTCTAGTTCCCAATCAAGTTTGCTTTAGGATTGTAATATGTCCTTCTAGACCAATTTGTTGTTGTTCAGTCGCATAGTCGAGTCTAACTCTTTGTGACCCCATGGACAAAGTCACACCAGGCCCTCCTGTCTTCCACCATCCTCCGAACTCTGCTCAAATCTGTGTTTGTTACATCAGTAACACTGTCCAGACATCACATCTTTTGCCGTCCCCTTCTTCTTTTGCCTTCTGTCTTTCCTAGCATTAGCATCTTCTCCAGGGAGTGCTCCCTTCTCATTTGGTGGCCAAAGTATTTGAGCTTCAGCTTCAGCATCTGACCTTCCAGGGAACAGTCTGGGTTGATTTCCCTTAGGACTGACTGATTTGATCTTCTTGCGGTCCAAGGGACTCTCAAGATTCTTCTCCAGCACCACATCTCAAAAGCATCTATTCTTCTGCGCTCGGTCTTCCTTATGGTCCAGCTCTCACAGCTATACATTACTACTGGGATTACCATTGCTTTGACTATACAGACTTTTGTTGGCAGGGTGATGTCTCTACTTTTTGTTATGCTGCCCAGGTTCGCCATAACTGTCCTCCCGAGGAGCAAATGTCTTTTAATTTCATGGCTACAGTCACCATCTGCAGTGATCTTGAACCCCAGAAATGTGTAGTCTGTCACTACTTCCATATATTCCCCTTCTATTTGCCAAGGTGTGATGGGGCCTGTGGAGAAACGCCATCTGAGAGTATTGGTGCTTCATCCAAAAAGGCAGGGATCAGTAAATCCATTCAGCAGGCTTTGTAGCCTTCCCCTCACTCCCCCCCTCCCTTCCAGAGCCAAACCAACAACGCTAGGGGGAAAATCTCCTAGAGAGGCAGGAAGTGCTGTTGTTCCTTGCATGTGTTAGGCAGGAAGAGAAGCAGATTTGAGCCAGCGCTCGAGCAAGCATGTGGTGAGCAATGGAGGCTCCTGCCTGGGGGCCCCCAGGCAGGCAGACAAAGTAAGTCATTTTCTTAGGCAGATCAAGTATAGACCAGGGACAATACGATGCGTTTAAAAACCACCTTTATTTTGTTATGCTGTTTGCTGGGCTTTGCTGTGCGGTGCTGTGCGGTGCTAACTTTTTAAAGGCAACTGTTTTTGGTTTGTTTTTCTTTTCCTATCTTTTTCTCTTTTTAAATAAATATATTTTTACTGTTTAAATGCTGGCAATCAATCTCTGTACCACCTAGATCCCCAGATCGCTTTAGACCACGCTGTGTTGAGAAGGGGGCCCCGGGGAAGGGGGAAGGCATGCAGTTGGATAAGGTGCCAATCCTCCAGGGGTGCCCCAAAGAAGCGCTGAGGTCTCTGTGAAACCCAAGTGCAGGGTGGCAGAGGACCTGGAGGCCTAGCCTCACAGCTGGAAAGGGGGATTGGGAGTCCTGTTCCTCTCAATCTGGACCCCGGGACTGAGCAGGTGGTGGCAGCGAGCCCAAGGGGCAGGAGGAGAAATAGCTCCCTCCAGGAGTTGGCGACTCGATAGGGAGCTGACGGGACCGGGCCTGAAGGCAGAATCGGGCCGGTTCCGCCACACTTGGCGGCAGCGGTGGGATGAGAACAAACAGAGAACTTGATTGGCCAGGCATTTTTGCTTTTTGATACGTGCAAGCCCCCAGAGGAAGCAACAGCGGTTTTGTTTTCTTTTCGGGTCAACTGGAGTAGGGAAAGTTTAGCTAGTTAGGATGGAGCGTGCTAAGAAACTGGAAATCCTGAAGATGACAAAGCCACAGCTCCAGGAAGAGTGCGCAAAGCAAGAGCTGGAGTGTGACAACCTGACTGTAGTAGATATGCAAGTCCTCCTGTTGGAGCATCTTGAGCATGCAGGGGCACCTGCAAAAGTGGCCCCCACCCAGTCAGAAGCAACCTTGCGGCTACAGATGGAACTGGAGAGAATGCGTATCGAGGCGGACCGAGACCGCAGACGGGAGGAAGCTGAAGTCCGCAGACAGGAGGAACGAGAGAGAGAGGAACGACAAGCAGAGAGGGATGCAGTCCGCAGACGGGAGGAAAGAGAGAGAGAGGAACGACAAGCAGAGAGGGATGCGATCCGCAGACAGGAAGAAGCAGAGATCCGCCGGCAGGAAGAAAGAGAGAAAGCTGATATCCGCAGACGGGAGCAGGAAGAGCAACGTCGCCATGAGCTTGAGGTGCTACGTCTGGAAGCTGAACTAAGCAAAGAGATCCAAGTCACCCCCAAGGACTTTGCAGTGTACCAAGAGGGAGAAGACCCCTCCATATACCTCTCCAACTTTGAGAGGGCAGCCAAACAGTGGGGGATTGCAGAGGAGGACTATATGTCTTACCTCTGTAGCAACCTGACTGGAGAGCTTTCAGCCATCTATTACAGCATGCCTATGGAAGATGGGGGGATAACTTTTGCGGCCTATAAAGCCACTGTATTTAAAAGGTTTAAACTGGGGCCAGACCACTCCCGAAAGCAGTTCAGGGGTTTGGCTCCACAAGAAGGTAAATCCTATTCTGAATGTGGGGTAATGAAGGAACAAACAGTTCCAGTGTTATTGGGCCGGGATTTGGTGGTTGGCCAGTACTCTATCAAGGCTGTACCCCGCAGCCAAACCCTCAGAGGAAAGTGGGTTGAGGAAGGCAACTTTAAGGAAGCCACCTCACCACCAACCAGGGAGGGGGAAATAACCCAGGTTACTGAGGACGAAGAGAGGGCAGTCACCCAGGAGGGGGAGGACCAGCCTGTCTCAAGCCCTGGAGTAGGGTGTTCCCAAGGGGAAGAGGGGTGTAGCTTTCCCCAAGTGCAGCAAGAGGCTGTCGATGTTCCTAGCGAGGAAGGGAACCTGTCTAGCGTAAAGGATGTGCAACCTGAAAAGACAGAGGTGGAGAGTGGAGATTTCACAGGAGGTTCTGAGAGCAGCAAGGCTAATGTGGGCTCAGAGGAGCACATAGCTGAAGGCTTGGGGGGACGGGAGCGGTTCCAGAAGGGGGTCCGGAGCGGCCTTAGGTTGGAACCGGTTCACCAAGTAGCTGTGGATCAGGAAGTGGGATCGTCCGAGACGCTCTCAAAACAGGTCGTCTTGAAGCAGGGCAGACAGGAATCCTGGGAAGCTGTGGGACCTTCCAGGCAGGAAGGGGGTCAGTTGGGTAGTACTGAAAAACCAACCGAGGGGACTGAGAACCCAAGCCAAACCCTCAGGGGAAGGTGGGGGGAGGAAGGCAACTTTAGGGAAGCCACCTCACCACTAACCAGGGAGGGGGAGGACCAGCCTGTCTCAAGCCCTGCAGGAGGGTGTGCCCAATGGGAAGAGGGGTGCCAATTTCCGCAAGGGCAGCAGGATGCTGTGGAGTCTTCCAGGCAGGAAGGAGCTCAGTTGGCTGACACTGAAAAACCAACTGAGGGGGCGGAGAACCCAGATCAAACTTTGGCTGAGTGTTCTGGAAACAGTGGGACTAGGGGTGGCTTGAAGGAACAGATGATAGGAAGTCTGGGGGAGCCAGAAATGTTCCTGTCTGAGGTTCAAAGTGACCCTAGGCTGGAACCACTGTGTGAGGTGGCAAGGGACCAGAAAGTGGAGTTCTCAGAAGCTGAGACAGGGGATAGGGTGATGGATTTCCTGCCCCTTCATTCTGGTGAACGGAAAGTGGAATGGGAGGGACCCCATATGATTGTGGATGATCTAGGCGATGCTACCTGTGTGGGGGCTATGGAGAAAATGGGAAAGGCAGTTCAAGTGGTGCAGGTGGATGTACCACAGCCAGTCTCTGCGAGGTCCATGGTGTTGCATAGAGGTAGGAAGGAAGGAGACAAAAAGAAGCTGGGACAGCAATTGTTTGGAGCCCCAGAGGTGGTTTTCTGGGAGGACAGAGTGGACAGAGGGAACATTCCACCAATGAGGGATAAAGAAGGAGCAACTGTGTGGGAACTGGGCAGTTTCCAACCCCATATGTGGGGCCAGGAATTTCCTCCTTTGATGGACCACTCACCCCAGCAACAGCAGCAACGAAGGGAGAGCACCAAACTCCAGAGGTGGTCCTGGGAGATGGAGGAGTACATCTTAAAGACTGGACATTCCTTCTGCATGCAGCAATGCAACGTTTTGTCCAGAAGGGACATGGGCACCGAGGGTGCTGGACTTTGTGTATTATTGGAGAAATACCTGAATGTTTGTGTAATATTTTGGTTAATGGGTTTCTCCTTGTTTGTTTGGATTCTGCTACGGGGTCACCTCTGTAGGAGGCAACCCCTCCGGCTCAGAATTTAAGGAGGGGGACGTGTGGAGAAACGCCATCTGAGAGTGTTGGTGCTTCATCCAAAAAGGCAGGGATCAGTAAATCCATTCAGCAGGCTTTGTAGCCTTCCCCTCACTCCCCCCCTCCCTTCCAGAGCCAAACCAACAACGCTAGGGGGAAAATCTCCTAGAGAGGCAGGAAGTGCTGTTGTTCCTTGCATGTGTTAGGCAGGAAGAGAAGCAGATTTGAGCCAGCGCTCGAGCAAGCATGTGGTGAGCAATGGAGGCTCCTGCCTGGGGGCCCCCAGGCAGGCAGACAAAGTAAGTCATTTTCTTAGGCAGATCAAGTATAGACCAGGGACAATACGATGCGTTTAAAAAACCACCTTTATTTTGTTATGCTGTTTGCTGGGCTTTGCTGTGCGGTGCTGTGCGGTGCTAACTTTTTAAAGGCAACTGTTTTTGGTTTGTTTTTCTTTTCCTATCTTTTTCTCTTTTTAAATAAATATATTTTTACTGTTTAAATGCTGGCAATCAATCTCTGTACCACCTAGATCCCCAGATCGCTTTAGACCACGCTGTGTTGAGAAGGGGGCCCCGGGGAAGGGGGAAGGCATGCAGTTGGATAAGGTGCCAATCCTCCAGGGGTGCCCCAAAGAAGCGCTGAGGTCTCTGTGAAACCCAAGTGCAGGGTGGCAGAGGACCTGGAGGCCTAGCCTCACAGCTGGAAAGGGGGATTGGGAGTCCTGTTCCTCTCAATCTGGACCCCGGGACTGAGCAGGTGGTGGCAGCGAGCCCAAGGGGCAGGAGGAGAAATAGCTCCCTCCAGGAGTTGGCGACTCGATAGGGAGCTGACGGGACCGGGCCTGAAGGCAGAATCGGGCCGGTTCCGCCACAGGGCCAGATGCCATGATCTTAGGTTTTTTGATGTTGAGTTTCAAGCCTACTTTTGTGCTCTCCTCTTTCAACAGAAAGTGGGGAGGACCTAAAGAACCTCAACAAGAGCTTCTTTAGGTCCTCTCCACTTTCTGTCATTAGAGTAGTGTCATATGCATATCTGAGGTTGTCGATGTTTTTCCTGGCAATCTTAATTCCGGCTTCTGCTTCAACCAGGCCACCATTCCACATGATGTACTCTGCATATAAATTAAATAAGCAGAGTGACAATATCCTTGTTGAACTCCTTTTCCTATTCTAAATCAATCAGTTGTTCCATATCCCGTTCTGACAGTTGCTTCTTGACCCTTATACAGGTTTCTCAGGAGACATGTGAGGTGGTCTGGTACTCCTATCTCTTTAAGGACTTGCCACAGTTTGTTGTGATCCACACAATCAAAGGCTTTAGCATAGTCAATGAAGCAGAAATAGACGTTTTTCTGATACTCCCGTGCTTCCTCCATAATCCATCGAATGTTGGCAATTTGATTTCTAGTTCCTCTACCTCTCTGAACCCCAGCTTGAACTTCTGGTAGTTCCCGATCGACATACAGCTGAAGCCTAGCTTGTAGGATCTTTAACATGACCTTGCTGGCATGTGAAATGAGTGCAATGGTGCGATAGTTTGAACATTCCTTGGCATTACCCTTCTTTGGGATTGGAATATAAACTGATCTTTTCCAATCCTGCGGCCACTGTTATGTTTTCCAAATTTGTTGCATCACTTTAACAGCATCATCTTTTAGGACTTTGAATACCATCATCTCCGCTCGCTTTGTTGTTAGTAATGCTTTCTAAAGCCCATTTGACTTCACACTCCAGGATGTCTGGCTCAAGGTCATTGATTTCACTGTCATGGTTGTCCGGGACATTGAGATCCTTCTTGTATAATTCTTCTGTGTATTCTTGCCACCTCTTCCTGATCTCTTCTGCTTCTGCTAGGTCCCTACCATTTTTGTCCTTTATCATGGCCGTCTTTGCACGGAACATTCCCTTGATTTCTTCGATTTTCTTGAAGAGATCTCTTGTCCTTTCCATTCTATTATTTTCCTCTATTGCTTTGCATTGTTCCTTCAGGAAGGCCTCCTTATATCTCCTTGCTGTTCTCTGGAAATCTGCATTCAGTTGGGCTAATCTCATTTTCACCTTTGCCTTTCGCTTTCCTTCTTTCCTTACATATTTGTAAAGCCTCATCAGACAGCCACTTTGCTTTCTTGCATTTCTTTTTCTTTGGGATGGTGCTGATTGCTGCCTTCTGTACAATGTCTAGAACCTCCGTCCATAGTTCTTCAGGCACTCTGTCTATCAACTCTAGTTCCTTAAACCTATTATTCACCTCCACTGTATATTCATAAGGGATGTGATCAAGGTCAAACCTGAATGGCCTAATGGCCTCCCCAGTTTTCTTAAGTTTAAGCCTGAATTTTGCAATGAGTAGCTCATGATCTGAGTCACAGTCAGCTCCAGGTTTTGTTTTTGCTGACTGTAAGGAACTTCTCCATTTTTGACTGCAGAGTATATAATCAATCTGATTTCTGTGTTGCCCATCAGGTGATGTCCACGTGTAGAGTCGCCTTTTAGGTTGTTGGAAGAGGTTGTAGGTTGTTCGCTAAGACCAGCTTGTTCTCTTGACAAAACTCTATTAGCCTTTGCCCGGCTTCATTTTGTTCTCCAAGGCCAAACTTGTCGGTTGTTCAGATCACCTTTTGACTTCCTACTCTGGCACTCCAGTCCCCTATGATGAGGAGGACATCATTCTTTGGTGTTAATTCTAGAAGGTGTTGTAGATCGTCATAGAACTGGTCCACTCAGCCTCTTCTGCATCAGTGGTTGGAGCATAGACTTGGATTACTGTGATATTGAATGGTTTGCCCTGGATACGGACCCAGGTCATTCTGTCATTTTTGAGATTGTATCCCATTACTGCCTTCCTCACTCTCTTGTTAACTATAAAGGCCAAACCATTTCTTTTATGGGACTCTTGGCCACAATAATAGATGTAGTTATCCTCTGAGTTAAATTCACCCATTCCCGTCCTTTTTAGTTCACTGATTCCCAAGATGTCAATGTTCAGTCTTGCCATCTCTTGTTTGACCACATCTAGCTTACCTTGATTCGTAGACCTTACATTCCACGTTCTGATGCAGTATTGTTCTTTGCAGCATCGGACTGTTCTTTCACCATCAGACACATCCACAGCTGAGCATTCTTTTGGCTTTGGCCCAACCACTTCACTCTTTTTGTGGTTACTTGAACGCTCTTCCCCAGTAGCATATTAGGCACCTTCTGACCTGAGGGGCTCATCTTCCAGCGCCATATCTTTTAGCCTTTTGTTTCTGTTCATGTGGTTTCCTTGGCAAGGATATTGGAGTGGTTTGCCATTTCCTTCTCCAGTGGATCACATTTAGTCTGGGTTCTCAGATGTGGCTTGTCCATCTTGGGTGGCCCTGCATGGCATAGCCCACAGCCTCATTGAACTGCGCAAGCCCTCTCACCACAAGAAGGCAGAAATCCATGAGACCAGAGCATCATTAAAAAAAAATCTTTCTTGAGCTGACATGTGTTATTCAATGTGCATTTATATCCCCCCCAGTTTCCTCCTCCCCTGTGTCCCATTATCCTTCACATCGTTATATCAAAAACAGCAGATAGATTTGGAATGGGAACAATATAATCCCTTTCCAGATAACGCAGGTGTTAATACTGTCAAAGTTCCACTTCTGCAGATATATAGGGTGTCTAATTTGTATTGATTTCTGTGGAAAATGTTCAACAGAGGACAATAGCTAAAGTTCCTCTGTGATGTTATAATAATTCTGTTCTTTTACACAGGTTACACTCATTTATGACATTACAGCTATATAACAGTATCCATTTGAGTGATCTTCCCTTAGGGAGACTTACTGCAGAAATCTAACTATATTTTATGGTCTGTTACAGCTTAAAAGATACTCCGTACCTTCTCTTTATGATCTTCCACAGAGATACATTCCTAACAAGTTAGAAGCTCAGCACTTTTTAGATGTGATGGCACATTCCCCCCCTCCCCTGAACGTATTCTTTGTGTGCATCAGTCTAGTTAAGTCCCAATTTCTGTTTATCTGTTGGCATAAACATAATGATATCATACAACCCTTTCAAAGTTACCCTTGAGAATAAAACTGTAGAAATAATTAAGGTACAAAAAATAAAGAAATATGCAGGGGCTTTCTAATACAGGTTAGTGGCTTAGATGTTCTGAGATAATTGCAGTGGGATATAGAAGAGTTTGCTTTCTGGTTGCTCTGAAAATAAACCGATGAAGTGAGCTGCCAGAGGAGGTCCATTTAATAGTCCTTTCTCAGCTAGGTACAGATGTTGCTGCTTATTTATGGCTCAATCCAATGCTAAAGAAATTTGTGATTTCATTATTGTGTATGAAAATGAAACATGAAAGAGTAGGGCTCTGAAGTCAGATAGTAACCAATCAAAACCAAAGCCAGTATATCTTGTTGTTTAATACTGTTATTGTACCAGATAGTCATTAATCTGCACTGTTTCAGTTTGAGGAAAGCACAAATAAGTTTGGGAGGGGGAGGGAAGACAACAGCTAAAGTGACAGGCACCTTGACCAATCAGAACAGTATTTAGATGTTTCTGCTACAGTTAACTATGCTGTTATTCTTCTTTTCTGCCAATTGTTACACTTTCATGGAGGAGAGCTACTGTCTCCATACCTGTGTTGAAAAAGCATTCACCACCACTCATTTGAGAATGCCAAAAGCCTCTATCCCTCCGAACTGCAGGCACCAGTTGCCAGGTCTGTATTGGAAAATACCTGGAGATTTTGGGGTTGGAGCTGGGAGATGGTGGGGTTTAGGGAGGAGAGGCCTCAGCATGATACAATGCCACAGAGTCCACCCTTCAAAGCAGTCATTTTCCCCACAGAAGTTGATCTCTGCCAGCTGGAGATCTCCAGGCTCCATCTGGAAGCTTGTAACCCTATGTCTCCTATTGGTCTGAATTTCTTGGTGAGCCTTTAATTTCCTATAAAGTGTCTGAGATTTGGTAGGGAGGATTGCTTCATCTCAGGGGTCCTCAGTGTGGTGCCTCGGGGCATCAGTGCCATGATGCCAGCCAGCACCTTCCTTGGTGCTTGCCAAGTGGTGTTTTTTTTTAAGAAAGTGGGGCTTTTGCTAAGCAAAGTTTTTGATTGGCCATTGGAGACTTGATTGACCATGCAGATTTTAAAAATATGTTGCTTTGGCAGCAGTTGCCACCACAGCACAAGGACTGTGTGACTGAAGCTGCAGCAACCACTTTGCAGGGCTGGATCTAGGGGGCAGAGGGAGCGGTAGCCCAGGGCACCACTGGGAGGTGCTGAATTGGGTGCCCCCCAGGGTGGGCAAGAGGGAGGAGAAAGATCGGCTGTTTTTGCCACCTCTCCACCTTCCCCCCCCCCATTTAAAGACCTTGGCTCCCCCCTACATTTAAAGACCTTGCTGGCTGGTGAGGTCTTTAAATGGAGGAGAGGCAGATCACCTCCCTTTGCCGTCTCCCTGCAAGGCAGGGAGGCAACAAAGGCAGGCCTGCAGCTTCCCTCCCCACTTAAACACCCAGGATGGAGAAGGGGAGGTAGATCTCCTGCCTCCCATTTTTTGGTTTTGCTCCCGCTCAAAAAATATGTAGATCCAGCCTTACCATTTTGTGGCTGGCTATGCCTCCTGCAGTAACCATTTGTGGTAGCCATTTTGTGACTGTGTCCACCTCAATGTTTCAGAATTCCAAAGGCTGGGTAAAAGACTGGGAACCCCTGCTTTATCTGAATTGAATTATTTGTATTCTAGTATATTTTAATGCACCAAAATGAAAGCAGAATCTATGTACAAAATCAAACTTCCAATCACACAGCCAATGCAGAATGTGAAGATAAACTAAGAGCAAGCTGTGTATCTCACATGAAAAGCCAGAATTTAGAGTGAAACATTTGCATAAGTACCCACCCATTTGAAAGAAAATATATGCTGAAGTCCTATTAGAAATGATGATGATATAGTTGGTTACAATGTATAGTAATAGTTTTGGTTACAAAGTATACAATGTGTTCTGTAAACTAAAGGAAACCATAGCATTGATTTTACCAGTGTACTAATTCTTGTGACCCAAAGTATATTGTTCATGAAGAACAAAGCCAGTTCTTTAGCTTCAACTGCATGAAACCAGGCTAATAGTCTTAAAACAGCTGGTTTAAATAGCTCAAAAAAACTAATTAATGTTATGGATTTCACTTTAATGTGATTTGAAACCAAAAATGACAATTTGAAACCAAAACTGAAAATTAAAGCAGCCCTATGGTCCATATAACCAGGCTAGCACCAACACAGTGTTCTTTCAACTGCAGCTGTAATGTTATTGCAATCCTATGCTCAAACAATAAGAAAGTCAACAATATAACTCATGTAGGAAAAAAACATCCAAAAGTAGCAATGAGTTTCCGCAAGGTGTGTTAGAACATAAGAGAAGCCATGTTGGATCAGGCCAATGGCCCATCCAGTCCAACACTCAGTTTCACACAGTGGCCGAAAAAAAAATTATATATACACACACACATATATACACACTGTGGCTAATAGCCACTGATGAACCTCTGCTCCATATTTCTATCCAATCTCCACTTGACGCTGGCTACGCTTGTAGCCGCCACCACCTCCTGTGGCAGTGAATTCCACATGTTAATCACCCTTTGGGTGAAGTACTTCCTTTTATCTGTTTTAACCTGACTGCTCAGCAATTTCATCAAATGCCCACGAGTTCTTGTATTGTAAGAAAGGGAGAAAAGGACTTCTTTCTCTACTTTCTCCTTCCAATGCATTATCTTGTAAACCTCTATCATGTCACCCTGCAGTCGACGTTTCTCCAAGCTAAAGAGCCCCAAGCGTTTTAACCTTTCTTCGTAGGGAAAGTGTTCCAACCCTTTAATCATTCTAGTTGCACTTTTCTGAACTTTTTCCAATACTATAATATCTTTTTTGAGGTGTGGTGACCAGAATTGCACACAGTATTCCAAATGAGACCGCACCATCGATTTATATAGGGGCATTATGATACTGGCTGATTTGTTTTCAATTCCCTTCCTAATAATTCCCAGCATGGCATTGGCCTTTTTTATTGCAGTCGCACACTGTCTTGACATTTTCAGTGAGTTATCTACCTGAACCCCAAGTCAGTCTCTGACAGTTCACAACCCAGTTCACAACTGTCACTCTCTGCCAGTTCACAACCCATCAACTTGTATTTGTAGCTGGGATTCTTGGCCCCAATGTGCATTACTTTGCACTTGGCCACATTGAACCTCATCTGCCACGCTGACGCTCACTCACCCAGGCTCAACAGATCCCTTTGGAGTGCCTCACAATCCTCTCTGATTCTCACCACCCTGAACAATTTAGTGTCATCCGCAAACTTGGCCACTTCACTGCTCACTCCCAACTCCAAATCATTTATGAACAAGTTAAAGAGCATGGGACCCAGTACCGAGTCCTGCGGCACCCCACTGCTTACTGTCCTCCACTGCGAAGACTGCCCATTTATACTCACTCTCTGCTTCCTATTAATTAGCCAGTTTTTGATCCACAAGAGGACCTGTCCTTTTACTCCATGACTCTCGAGCTTACTAAGGAGCCTTTGATGAGGAACTTTATCAAAAGCTTTCTGGAAGTCAAGCTAAACAACATCTTTTGGGTCTCCTTTGTCCACATGTTTGTTCACCCCCTCAAAGAAATGCAACAGGTTAGTGAGGCAAGATCTTCCCTTACAGAACCCATGCTGAGTATTCCTCAATAACTCGTGTTCATCAATGTGCTTACTCATTCTGTCCTTGATAATGGTTTCTACCAACTTTCCCAGTATTGAAGTCAGACTGACTGGCCTGTAATTTCCCGGATCTCCTCTGGAACCCTTTTTAAAGATGGGCGTGACATTTGCTACCTTCCAGTCCTCAGGAACAGAGGCAGATTTCAATTAAAGATTACATATTTTTGTCAGGAGATCACAAGTTCAACTTTGAGTTCTTTCAGAACTCTTGGATGTATGCCATCCGGACCTGGTGACTTATTAGTTTTTAATTCGTCAATCAGTTGTAGGACCTCCTCTCTTGTCACCTCAATCTGACTCAGGTCTTTCAACACCCCTTCCAAAGTTAGTGGTTCTGGAGTGGGCAAACACTTCTCGTCTTCCACAGTGAAGGCGGAGGCAAAAAATGCATTCAGCTTCTCAGCCATTTCCCTATCCTCCTTCAGGAATCCTTTGACCCTTTGGTCATCCAAGAGCCCCACTGCCTCCCTGGCTGGTTTCCTGCTTCTAATATATTAGAAGAAATTTTTATTGTTGGTCTTTATGTTTTTTGTAATATGATCCTCGTAGTCCCTTTTTGCCTGCCTGATCACAGTCTTACATTTGATTTGCCACAGCCTGTGTTCCCTTTTATTAATCTCACTTGGACTAGCTACCTTAATATTGCACACCAACAATACCCTCACTTTTTTCACTAGTAGCAATCTAAGTTTAAGAGCAATTTTATCTCACCCACCAAGTGTAGCTGGAGAGTAGGATCACTTTGTTGATTTGTTGAATCCCAGACCATAATTGGGCTTTCTGGGGAGGCACTGCTGGTTCTAGAGAAATCTGTGACCGATTTATAATATTTGGACCCTATAAATTGTTTAGGCACCAAGTAGATCACTTTTTTTTGCCAGTATACATTAGGTAGTATTGATCTGTCTCAACTACCTTTGCATTAAATTGATCTGAACTTTAGTTTCTTTTTTGTATTTTGCTAGTGGTTGTTGATTTGGGAATACAATAAAGTTTACATAAATTACAATAAAGTTTAACTTGAACAACATAAAATTTCTCCTTTTGGACCCAGATATCAAATGGTGAAGGTCCTCTTTGGATAGGGTTGCCAAGTCCAATTCAAGAAATATCTGGGGACTTTGGGGGTGGAGCCAGGAGACTTTGGGAGTGCAGCCAGAAACAAGGGTGTGACAAGCATAACTGAACTCCAAGGGAGTTCTGGCCATCACATTTAAAGGGACAGCACACCTTTTTAAATGCCTTCCTTCCATAGGAAATAATGGATAGGGGCACCTTCTTTTGGGCTCATAAAATTGGACCCCCTAGTCCAATCATTTCGAAACTTGGGGGGTATTTTGGGGAGAGGCACTAGATGCTATACTAAAAATTTGGTGCTGCTACCTCAAAAGACACCCGCCCTGGAGGCCCCAATACCCGTGGATTAATTCCCCATTATTCCCTATGGGAATCATTCTCCATAGGGAATAATAGTGCCCAGTAGACATTTCCCTCCCCCTGCTTTCTAAAGCGGAGGGAGGGTTTCCAAACCAGAGAATCCCCTTCCCCCTCCCTCTCTCACACACACAAACACTTACTGGGTCTGGTTCCTGCACAACTTTACTTGCTCTGAAAACGAAAGCAAAACAAAGGGAGAGGCTGTTCTCTGATGAAACTGTTACTGACCCTTTCCCATGAAGCACTTCCTGTTTCCTGCTTCCTGCTCAGCTTTAAAAGCACACATTTTAAAACGGACCTGTTTGCAGGTTTCTAAACCTGCCAGAGCTCTAAAGGTACATGGTGACTGTGGGGGCGGGGGCCAGCTGGCTGGGGGCAGTGGGAGGGAAGCCTGTAAAAACAGGGGATCTCATTGTGGGACCTGGGGACTGGAAAGCCTATCTTTGGAATGCCCTTTCCTTGCTGAATAATTTTCCGTATTAAAATCTGTGACACTGATTAAAATACTATTCTCATTTTTTAACTGTACAGAAGTGCTGAACATTAGTTGAGTTAAAATTCTGTGGGAGCACATAGCAAATTATCTGTAAACTGATTTTCCAGAGCCAATTATATAAGAAACATCAAACAATTGTGAGTGGAAATCATTAAGTGAAAGTTACTGGACTAAAGATAATGAAACTGTAGATAATGAAGCTAGCCATTAATGGCTGGGGTGTGTGTGTGTGGAGTACCTACTTCAAGGAAAGTTAGGCCTTACTATCTTTTCTGGATCCTAGTTAGGACTAAACAAAGAAATTCATATGTTTAGTCTCATCTTCTATATTCAGGCTAAATGGGGGCATGGTTGCTGAGATTTGTAGTACATTCTGTTCCAGTTAACCTCTAGAAAGATATTTTCCCTGAACATTCCACATAACTTTTTTTTTGCTCCCCCCCCCCCCAATGGTGAGTCCTGAAATGAAAGCACCTATTAAATTAATACAGAGTAAGCACAACCCAGAGAGCAATATGAGTTTCTTCATGCTTTACTAACAGAGATTCATCTGTGGACTCCCCAAGAAAACCCAGTGGTGCATGGACAGGCAGAGCTTTGCTTTTGAGGCAAAACTGCTTACTGCTATGTGCTCCATGGCGTCAAGGTGCTGCATAACCTGCACAATTTATGTAGGTACCTCAGCCCAATCTAGCAGCAGCCATGGGGCCAGCCTGTAGCCATCAATGCAATTTTAGAGGAAAATTTAGCCATTAAAGAATTGCCATGAGGGCCCAGTCCTGATCAGGCCTGAGGCACAGGGAAGTACAGGCAATCTTATCCCCCCCCCCAATGCTTTTTAAAATGCCAAAACAATTGGGTGGGGGTAATAAGCTATGATGCAGCCTCATTTGGTATACTGCATATAGTTCACCATTTTTAAAAAAGACATTGCAGAGCTGGCAAACATACAAAAGAGGGCAAACAAGATAATTAGGGAGTTGGAGCACCTTTCCTGTGAGGAAAGGCTGCAGAGGTTGGGACTTTTACTACAATGCTGATTCTGTGAACTTAGGCAGATCATGAGAGGGAGGGCAGGAAGGTCTGCATCAGTGCTGAGTTCTCATGGCCCTTTCTTACACACCCAGGAAAATGCTGATTGTCACTTTAGGGTCAGTCAGCAGTTTTTCTCCAGGCCACTTTGGCCAGGGATCCTGGAGGGTTTTTTGCCATCTTCTGGGCATGGAGCAGGGGTAGGGTGGCCAGACCGTCCCGGTCTCCCGGGACATTCCCGGATCTGGCCACCCAATCCCGGATCCCGGGCTGCCTATACCGGGACCATTAAAGGTCCCGGTTTAGGCAGCCCCGGAGCCGGTGGGCCGCGGGCGCGGGCGGGGAAGGCGGGGAGTGAGGGAGGGAGCGTCCCTGCGCCTGCGCAGGGACGCTCCCACCCTCACTCCACGCCTTCCCCGCCCGCGCGCGGGGCCCGGCGGCAGTGGTGGAGGCCTCTCCGTGGCCTCCGCTGGTCGCTGGAAGCCCTCCAGAGACTCTGGAGGGCCTCCAGCGACCAGCGGAGGCCGCGGAGAGGCCGCGGGGCACCCGGCGCTGGTCCCGGAAGGCCTTCCAGAGCCTCTGGAAGGCCTTCGGGGACCAGCGCCGGCCAGCGAAGGCTTCCCCGCGGCCTCCGCTGGTCCCTGGAGGCCCTCCAGAGTCTCTGGAGGGCCTCCAGGGACCAGCGGAGGCCGCGGGGAAGCCGCGGGGCACCCGGCGCTGGTCCCGGAAGGCCTTCCAGAGGCTCTGGAAGGCCTTCCGGGACCAGCGCCGGCCAGCGAAGGCTTCCCCGCGGCCTCCGCTGGTCCCTGGAGGCCCTCCAGAGTCTCTGGAGGGCCTCCAGGGACCAGCGGAGGCCGCGGGGAAGCCGCGGGGCACCCGGCGCTGGTCCCGGAAGGCCTTCCAGAGGCTCTGGAAGGCCTTCCGGGACCAGCGCCGGACAGCGAAGGCTTCCCCGCGGCCTCCGCTGGTCCCTGGAGGCCCTCCAGAGTCTCTGGAGGGCCTCCAGGGACCAGCGGAGGCCGCGGGGAAGCCACTGGGCACCCGGCGCTGGTCCCGGAAGGCCTTCCAGAGCCTCTGGAAGGCCTTCCGGGACCAGCGCCGGCCAGCGAAGGCTTCCCCGCGGCCTCCGCTGGTCCCTGGAGGCCCTCCAGAGTCTCTGGAGGGCCTCCAGGGACCAGCGGAGGCCGCGGGGAAGCCGCGGAGCAGCCGGCGCTGGTCCCTGGAGGCCTCCAGAGGCCAGCCCCGGCAGCTCCCTCCCTCCCTCGCCGCGAGGCCGCCGCCGGAGGACTCCCCGCCGCCGCCGCCGCTGGATCCGCCGCCCTGGAATAAGGTAAGGGGGCCGAAAGCGGGGGGGGGCGGGGGGCGGCCTTCCTTTCTTCCCTCCCTCCTCCCTCCCTCCCTTCCTTCCTTCCTTTCTTCCTTCCTTCCTTCCTTCCTTCCTTCCTTCCTTCCTTCCTTCCCTCACTCCCTTCCCTTCCTTCCTTCCTTCCCTCCCTCCCTCCCTCCCTCCTCCCTTTCTTCCTTTCTTCCTTCCTTCCCTCACTCCCTTCCCTTCCTTCCTTCCTTCCCTCCCTCCTCCCTCCCTCCCTTTCTTCCTTCCTTCCCTCCCTCCCTTGCCTTCCTTCCTTCCCTCCCTCCTCCCTTCCTTTCTTCCTTCCTTCCTTCCTTCCCTCCCTCCCCCCTTCCTTCCTTCCTTCCTTCCTTCCTTCCCTCCCTCCCTCCCTCCCTCCCCCTTCCTTCCTTCCTTCCTTCCCTCCCTCCCTCCCCCTTCCTTCCTTCCTTCCCTCCTTCCTTCCTTCCTTCCTTCCTTCCTTCCTTCCTTCCTTCCTTCCTTCCTTCCTTCCTTCCTTCCTTCCTCCCTCCCTCCCTTCCCTCCCTTCCTTCCTTCCTTCCTTCCTTCCTTCCCTCCCTCCCTTCTTCCTTTCTTCCCTTTTTCCCTTCCTCCCTTTCTCCCTTCCTTCCTTCCTTCCCTCCCTCCCTCCTTATGTTGTTATGTGATGCAGAGTGTTGGACTGGATGGGCCACTGGCCTGATGCAACAGGGCTTCTCTTATGTTCTTATGTGACGCAGAGTGTTGGACTGGATGGGCCACTGGCCTGATCCAACAGGGCTTCTCTTATGTTCTTATGTGATGCAGAGTGTTGGACTGGATGGGCCACTGGCCTGATCCAACAGGGCTTCTCTTATGTTCTTATGTGACGCAGAGTGTTGGACTGGATGGGCCACTGGCCTGATCCAACAGGGCTTCTCTTATGTTCTTATGTGACGCAGAGTGTTGGACTGGATGGGCCACTGGCCTGATCCAACAGGGCTTCTCTTATGTTGTTATGTGATGCAGAGTGTTGGACTGGATGGGCCACTGGCCTGATCCAACAGGGCTTCTCTTATGTTGTTATGTGACGCAGAGTGTTGGACTGGATGGGCCACTGGCCTGATCCAACAGGGCTTCTCTTATGTTGTTATGTGATGCAGAGTGTTGGACTGGATGGGCCACTGGCCTGATCCAACAGGGCTTCTCTTATGTTGTTATGTGATGCAGAGTGTTGGACTGGATGGGCCACTGGCCTGATCCAACAGGGCTTCTCTTATGTTATTATGTGACGCAGAGTGTTGGACTGGAGGGGCCACTGGCCTGATCCAACAGGGCTTCTCTTATGTGACAATACTGACTTTGGTGGACCCAAGCACTGATTCAGAGTAAGGGAGCTTTGTGTTTGTGTCTTCTAGTGCAATTTTGTTCTCAGATCCTGTATTTACTTCATCAGTATATGGGATAAGGCACTTTCTCAACTGTGCTGCATAATGCAGCCTATTTATTTTGTCCTGTTGGCTCTGTTGGCTCTATCTGCGCCACCTTCATCACTTTCGGGGTGTGGATCCCCCAGTGGAGTGGTCTCCCGACTCCCTCCGCTGGCTGTTTCTGATAGCCCTGCGCCCCCTCTTTCATTTGATATGTGTCCCGTGCGGGTGCCACCCTCCCGCCGGGAGATGCCGCAAAATGAGCCCCCTTGAGGCTTATGGCGGCAGGGCTCGGGGGAAGCGAGCTAGACTGCTGTTCTTTTGAGGGGTTATAGAGTGTTTCGAGCCCGTCCCTGTGGCATCGGTCCCATCATTGTGGGGCCCAGGGGGCCGGCGCAGCGGCACGCTGAAGCAGCCTGTCGGTCACTTCCAGGTTCCTGTCCTGCATCTTGACCGGTGTTATTAGTGACAGGCTGCTTCGGCGTGCCGCTGCGCCGGCCCCCTTGGTCCCACAACGATGGGACCGATGCCACAGGGACGGGCTTGAAACACTCTATAACCCCTCAAAAGAACAGCAGTCTAGCTCGCTTCCCCCGAGCCCTGCCGCCATAAGCCTCAAGGGGGCTCATTTTGCGGCATCTCCCGGCGGGAGGGTGGCACCCGCACGGGACACATATCAAATGAAAGAGGGGGCGCAGGGCTATCAGAAACAGTCAGTGGAGGGAGTCGGGAGACCACCCCACTGGGGGATCCACACCCCGAAAGTGATGAAGGTGGCGCAGATAGAGCCAACAGAGCCAACAGGACAAAATAAATAGGCTGCATTATGCAGCACAGTTGAGAAAGTGCCTTATCCCATATACTGATGAAGTATATACAGGATTTGAGAACAAAATTGTTTCCGGCGGTGATATTTGGGGGATTTTTGGGGACGTCACAGGAAGTGCTGTGAAGTCACTTCCTGTTTCCGGCAGGTGACGCGGGGGAAATGATGTCACAGGAAGTGATGCCACTTCCTGTTTCCGGTGGTGGCATGACATCACCGGAAGTGACGTCACCGGAAGTGACGTCACTTCCTGTTTCCGGCGGCGCACGCGCTTCGCGCGCGCACACCCCCCCCCCCCCCCAGTGTCCCTGGCTGGCCTTCAGACATTATGGTCACCCTAAGCAGGGGACACCGGAGGTTGGGGGAGGTGTTTGTGAATTTCCTGCAGGAGGTTGGACTAGATGACTTTGGAGGTTCTTTCCAACTCTATGATTTTCAGGGGTGACATGATAGAGGTTTATATGAGGTAAAGAGTGGATAAAGGGAGATTTTTCTCTCTTTCCCACTGTACTAGAACTTGGGCACGTAATATACCGTAATTGTCAGAAAATAGATTCAGAACAGACAAAAGAAAACAATAAGTAATTAAACTGTGGGATTCACTACCAGGGAAGGTATGATGGCCACAAGCATAGATAGCTTTGACAAAGGTGTTAGGCTAATTAATGGAGAAGAGGTCCATCAATGATGACTAAAGGATTCCACCATATTCAGAGACAGCAAAACTCTGAATACCAATCCTAGAGGCAGCATCAGAGGAGGACCTCAGCTTCTGTTCCCAGTTTGCTCATTAGGGCAACTGGTTGCCCACTGTGTGAAACAGGATGCTGGACTAGATGGACCACTGTTCTGATCCAACAGGCTTTTCTTATGTTCTTACTAGAATTTGAATTATATAATTCCTTGGATTTACCAGCTACCTCAAGATTAGGGTTGCCCGATATAGACTGGGAAATACCTGGAGATTGGGGGGAGGGGGGAGCCTGTGAATGACAGGGACCTCAGTGGGGTGCAATTCCACCCTCCAAAGCATCCATTTTTTCCAGGGAATTTGATCTCTGGTCTGGAGATGAGTTAGTGTGAGCTAGGGCACAGATTTTGAGCCTCTAGCTCACACATTTTTGTCTTAGCTCAGGAAGGATCACCCTAGAGCACAATAATTTATGCAGTAGCTCACAACTTTAATGCCAGTAGCTCACAAAGTAGAATTTTTGCTCTCAAGACTCCACAGCTTAGAGGGAACACTGGAGCTGTTGTAGTAAAATGGATAGTAAAGAGTTAACAGTCTAATTGTGTAATTAAAAAAAAAGGGAAAAAAGAGTTTTCTAGAACCTGATTATAGGATGGAGGAAAACACCGCCCCCTGGACTGTTCATTTTTATTGCTTTTAGTTTCTGTTAGTCTGAATTTAGTTGCAATAAAGCAGTTATATTACATTTAGTAGCTCACATGAGTACAGCAATTTATTTAATTACCACAGTGAGCCCACAAAAGCTGTAATTCTAGGAAATCCCTAGGTCCCATCTGGAGATTGGCATCTCTACTCGTGATAGATTAGGATATGACAAGCAGGGGACTTGTAAGGGTCTGTGACAGACATCTTATTTTCCACTTCCTCCAGTTTGTTCTTTTGCTTTCCTAACTCCCCGCAGACCCTCCCCTTTTCAGCTTCCTTCTGTCCTTCCTACCTATGAACCAACCTACTTATATTTATTTATATTTAATGCCTAATGTATTGTGATGTCATACCAGCTGTATCTCTTTGTGGCTTGGACCCAATACAAATGGATTGTACAAATTGCACTTTCCCCCTTCTGTTTTGGTTCAGTGCATTTTCCACCACCAGCTTCCCATTTAAACTGAAAAGCCACATGGTACGTGCACTGTGTTAACAGCATTTCAGAGATCCATGGTCATGACAGCATGCTGGTGAGTCCATACCAGACATGCAGGGGGCAGAAGTAGCAGGAAGTAATTCATATGAAATTCAGCATAGCTAAGTACATCTGCTTTTTGAACAACTAGCTTTATATTAAAGCTAGTTATTTAAATCTGAGCATGGGGGTGTGGTACTGCTGTAAATTCTTCTAGAGAGATTAGCTATTCTCCAAAGGTTTTTTAAAATATTGCTATGGTGATATGTTGCAGAAGAATAATGGAAAATACTTCCCTTTCCTAAGCTTTATTCTGAAATAAAAGCAACCAATTTACTGGATTAAAATTGTAAATTAAATTTGTCCAATGCCCTTTCTTCAAAAAGAATGCTTCATTTATAGCCCTTTTCATTATTGTAGGCACTGTTTCTGATTATTTAAATGCAGCTGTCATGGTTTCTTTTACTTTATGTTCAAATTAGCATATGCTCTAGCAATTCATCTGAAGACTGTTTTCTCTGGTGAAGATGCTAAAGAAAGTCCATCATAAGTAGGAGGTGGTGGGCCAGGAGTGGCCAAACTTTCTTAATGTAAGAGCCATGTAGAATAAATGCCATATGTTTGAGGAAGGAAGGAAGAAAGGAAGAAGATGTGGAGGGAGAAGGGAAGGACTGGTAGAAAGAAAGTGACTTTAGCTTTCTCCAAGCCACTGTCTGGCTTGGCTTGGATAAGTGCTTTAAAGAGACAAATGCCTTCTCCAAACTGGCAGACAGGGCAGTGGGGGTTTTGCGACCCACACAATGGTCGTTTTCGCACTCACCTTCCGCCGGCGCGACCCCCCTCTTCACCGTGCAGGATCTGCGCGGATTTTGCACTAAACGCTGCGGAGCAGCCAGAAAAGCCGGAAGCTCCCGTCGCAAAAGCCGCGCAAACGGCAAACTGCTTTTTGGCGGTTTCAGTTTGAGCGGCTTTTGCGCCGGGAGCTTCCGGCTTTTCTGGCTGCTCCGCAGCGTTTAGTGCGAAATCTGCGCAGATCCTGCGCGGTGAAGAGGGGGGTCGCGCCGGCAGAAGGTGAGTGCAAAAACGACCCATATGTGTGAAAGAGCCACATGTGGCTCCTGAACCTCAGTTTGGCCACCCCTGGGCTAGATGGTCATCTGATAGCAATGTTGATTCTGTGAAATAGGCAGATTGTGAGAAGGAGGGCAGGAAGGGTTGCATCAGTGCTTACTTCTTGTGGCTCTTTCTGTCCACTTTGGGGTCAGTCAGCAATTTTTCTCCAGGTCAGTTTGTCATGGAATTCTGGAGGTTTTGCCATCCAGAGGGGGAGGTAATTGTGAAGTTCCTGCATTGTGCAGGGGGGTTGGATTATGACCCTGGAGGCCCCTTCCAACACCATGATTTTATGATACTAAGAAATGTGCAATACCTTAAAATATAATTTTTTTTTAAATGGCCATGTGGACCTTACTAATGCTTTTGCTTGTTTTTAAGGCTTATTGAATGGACAATACAGGTGATGGACTTAACACACACAGTTGATGAGTTATGAGGAGGAGGAGTTCCTTTTATACCCTGCCCTTTAATTTGAAACAGACTTCTTAAGATCTGTATGAGTCCATTGTTGCACCACACAGCTGCATGACCTCTGGGAAGAGTTTGTTTTTTTTTTTGCTGTGAAATTAACAAAGGAACTACATATTGATCTCTTTATTTGATGGACTTCATGAACGTTCCTAAACAAATTGTGACTTTGTCATTGAAATTGGTCAATTAATTTGCACTTTGCAATAAGATATTACAGCATTAGTGACCAGTTTCGCCCCTGAGCTTCTGCTTTCCCCAGCTCAAGTGGTCAATTCCCCACCAGTTGTTGTGCAGGCACATTTTGATTCACAGCACCCTCCAGTCTCCCTCACAGCTTCCTGCTCTTGTTTTTTAGAGTTCCAGAAGCCGCAAGGGAAGCTGCAGATCAAAATGTGCCCAAGCAACAACTGGTGGGGAATTGATCACTTGAGACAGGGAAAGCAGAAGCCCAGGGGTGGAGCAACTGCTAGTGAGGAATTAGTCTTTGTTTTTTTAACCTCCGGGTGGTGGCTAGAGATCTCCCAGTATTACAACTGATCTCCAGGCAACAGAGATCAGTTTACCTGGAGAAAATGGCTGCTTTGGAAGATGGATTCTATGGCATCATCATGCCCTATTTAAGTCCCTTCCCTCCCAAACTCTGCCCTCCTCAGACTTAATCCCCAAAATCTCCAGAGCTGGCAACTCTAGGGAATGTTGTGCTGATATGGCAACAGGATAAATTGTGAAACTCATCACAGAGAGAACACTTGACACAGGAATGCTAGCATTGTCGTGTTGTTGATGTCACTGAGGTCATAATGTGTGATTCTGCCTCAGACTTCAGTCTTTGGCAGGCCTGTCTTCTTTTATGAGTCTGCAGCAGGCCTGTAGTCATGGTAAGCCTTTGGGGGCACTACCCCCCACCCAACTTCCATGCGGGGCCCTCTGACTTCAAAGGTGCTCTCCGGAGTGCAGCCTGCTTTTCCTTTTTTCTTTTGCCATGGCCGAGCCAGCAAAGCATCATCAGCAACAGCTGGAAGTGGGAGAGCTGAGCAGGGCACAGTGCACTGAAGCAGCAAAAGCAGCAGGAGTAGAAGTGAGAGGTGGAGGAAGCTGCATGGAATGGGCCAGGAAAGTGGGGACTGATGAAGCTGCTGCCTGCAAAGTGCCAGGGTGGGGAGAGGGAGATGGAAGGAGACCCCCCTACTTGCATGCAAAGTGCAGTCCCTTCTTGATTGCAAAGTTTTAGGGTTGGCTGCTGTGAGGAACCAGTCATGGGTCAGCCTGGGAGGGTGACCACTATAAATTTTTCCCCAGTCACCTTCCCTCAGGCCCTCAGGCACACACACAGAAATCCTGTCAGAACTAAAGTAAACTGGGCACCAGACAGTTTTTGAATTTCAAAAACCACGAAGAATATTTATTGGTTCACTAAAGATAAGAGGAGTAAAATAATATTAATTAGTTGATCAATAACAAATCAGCTGGCAGCAGACTGTTATTAAAATAATCATTCTATAAACAACAGAGGTTAATCAGGCTGAGATGATATCAAAACTATAAAAAGGCAGGCTTTAGAACGATACAAAAACCTTGGAAGGCAAGCAGTGCCTACTGGGCACTAGAAACGCTTTTCCAGAGATGATAGTATCGCCCTATGCTCTGGCTTCTCAAATCATCATCATAATAAACTGACATTCACTCTTTTCCACACACACTGAGGACTCCTGACTTGTGCTAGATAACTTTTCCCTCACAGACAAGCACACTAGCTCACCAGACTCACACCTTTTTGAGTGCTCTAATCAGCCCCTCAACTTCTGGTGTGTCTCAGTCCCAGCTAGATTCCTAGTCTGACTCTTGGGATCCCTTTCAAGCCACAAGAATCCAGTCACAGTATTGTGTATTGGAGTGTTCTCAGTTTATATAGGAATCTGCCCTGTTGTGCTGACAGAGCCCCACAGAGAGTTTCTCCTCACAGAAGGTGCCTAGCTGTGACCCCCTTCTGACCAAAAACTCTCTCACTCAGACAGAAACTTAGCCCAGTTCTGTCTACCAAGGAACTCAGCCCCACAGGCTGTTCTCAGTTGCTTCACATCACAACTGACCAGTTTAAATACTAGTCTTCACACTGTTCAATACTCAAACTCTAACTCCAGACTAAAACTCTGAAGCGTTTTTTTCTTCTGCAAGCCCCTTCATTTTGCTACATTCTCTTTGCAAGGCTGTTTCCAGCTTCCAGACTAACTTGCCTAAGTATGTTACAGCTGCCATTTTGCCCCTACCCCTGAAAGCTTCTGAGAAGTGGCAAGCCCTGCAGTGGATGAAAAAGGGTTCCCCTGACTTTTAAAATCATGGCTATGCCCCTCGTCTGCAGCATATCAGTCCTAAGAGAAATGTGCCCAGGAAATTAAAGTCAAACTATACAACATGGTCCCAGAGAACTGTCCCAGAGGCATCCATTTAATTGTGGGGTGCCACAGGGGGCGATGCTCTCCCCGATGTTGTTTAACATCTACATGCACCCCCTTGCCCAGATTGCCCGGAGGTATGGGCTGGGTTGTCACCAATATGCTGATGACACCCAGCTCTATCTACTGATGGACGGACGGCCTGGCTGCATCCCAGAAAATCTGGACCTGGCATTGCAAGCCGTGGCAGGATGGCTCAAACTGAGTAGGTTGAAGTTGAACCCAGCAAAGACAGAGGTCCTTTGCCTGAGCCATGGCGGTCTGGAAAGGGAAATCTCCCTACCAGCTTTTGATGGTGCGTCATTGGAAACGGCGCGCAAGATCAAGAGCTTGGGGATGCTACTAGAGCCTTCCTTGTCAATGGAGGCCCAGATAGCAGCCCCTGCTAAATCTGCCTTTTTTCATTTTAGGCGGGCGAGGCAGTTGGCCCCCTTCCTGGAGCGCGACAACCTGGCAACAGTGATCCATGCAACAGTCACCTTGAGGTTAGACTACTGTAATGCCTTCTACATGGGGCTGCCCCGTGCCGAACCCGGAAACTGCAGCTAGTGCAGAACGCAGCAGCCAGACTGTTATTGGGGCTCCCTAAGTGGGAGCACATACAGCCGAGGCTGCAGGAACTGCACTGGCTGCCAATTGTGTACTGGATTCATTACAAGGTGCTGGTTATTACCTTTAAAGCCCTATATGGCCGAGGACCTGCCTACCTTAGGGACCATCTCTCCCCATATGTTCCCCAGAGGGTACTGAGATCTGGTTCGCAAAATCTATTGACAATCCCTGGGCCGAAGGAGGCCAAACTGAAAGCTACAAGAGAAAGGGCCTTTTCGATCACAGCTCCCCATTGGTGGAACCAATTTCCAGAAGAGGTGTGGGTGCTGCGGAGCCTTGCCCAGTTCCACAGGGCCTGCAAGACTACCCTCTTTCAGCTGGCTTTTTCGTATTGTGGAATCTATTGTACCATCGTCACGAAAAATTGTAAGATGAGTAACATCAAGACTGTAGCACCAAACTAACTTGCTGGAACTGAATTTGATGGTTTTAATTAGATGTTTTTAATGTAATAATATATATAAGTGAATTGTAATATGTTATGTAAACAGTGTGCTTTTATTTGGTTGTATTTTATGTTATACTATGTCAGACACCTTGAGCCTGCTTTGGCAGGGAGGGCGGGATACAAATTAAATATTATTATTAATATTATAAAAGCACAGGAGCCCACGCTAAGAATTGGGACCATGGTAGGAGGGACCGTCTTGAATCTTTTTCTTGTGCTGTTTTCCTTTGTTCAAATGACCCCCTTCATTTACCCTTTGCCCCATTGAGACAAACTTACTGCTGTGTGCCCCCTGCAGGACAAATAATGGATCCATGTGGCATTTGAGGCCAGATAAATAGTGTGAGAGAAGATCGATACCCTTCTCCTCCATGCCATCAAACCAAAAAGGGCATCTGCGGCTGTTATTTACAACTTTTAAATCTCAATATATCCAGTCTCTGATATCTGATATTTGGCATACACTCCTCTTGTCTTCAAAAACTGTGGGGAAAAAGTGTGGCAGGAGTCAAGTTATTGTAGCTGGAGCCAACAATGTATCACAGATGGTGTTCCAGCAATGGATGAAGATGAAATGATGCTTTAAACATGGTTTTAAGGAGCTGGAAATACAGACCCCTCCCTTCCAGAAACCAGTCACCGGGATTTAAAAATGCTGCACCTGGTTATGGTTGTTCAGGGCTTTGTGAGGCCAGAAAGGTTGGTGGAGGAGAGACCTCTGATTCAGCAGCAGGCTCTGGAGTAGAAGATTGAAGGACCAAGTCCAAATTAGAGGTCAGGGCCATATCCCAGAGTGAGCAGGCTGACTTGGAGTCTTGGCACTCCTCCTGCACAACAGGAGGCTCCTGGGGATGTCTCAAATGCCTTCTTCTGTGAAGCTGTAAGTGCCCAGCTGCCTCCTCCTCTCTTTGTCCTGTTTGCCTGGTGAGGAGTCCATACTCTCTGAGCCACAACACTCCCTGGCCTGTCTTTTCTGTAACAAGTGAAGTAGGGAAATTAATTTTAAAATTGCAGGGGGAGGGGTAAATTTGGATACCTTCTCCAAATTATCAGAATTATTATTGGAGGATGACAACAATTTCAGATAATAGTCAAGTTTATTGTTACAGTCAGTGACCAGCTTGTACAATCGAATCACATAAAACTTTTTGCATCAAAAACAGAATAAAACCAACAGTAGCATTCATAAAATTGGGTGCCTATGACTATTACAAAGAAATCGGATAAAAACATCCATAAAATTCATTTAAAATTTGGATGAAAGGTTAACAGTCAAATCAAGTTTAAAACAGTCATAGACCAGTCAAATTAGATACAAATAACTTAATAAAATACAATCAGGTAAAACAATAATCAGAATAAAACATACACAGTATGATATAATTTCCCTCCAGAACAGTAGTTAGGTTCCATAGGATTTCAGATAATATTTTGTCAAGCTTAAAGACAGGAAGAATTTGAGCAAGCTTTTGTTTGATTGGTTTTGTTGCTTTAAGATCTTCAGAGGAATTCCATGTCCATCCTTGAACATGGCTGGTGTTCAAAGGTAGTGCTTTTAATTCATTCTCTTACAAATATTTTTCTATTCAGCATGGTTCAGTATTAAATGTGTTGACCCACAAGGCCTCTGAACTTCTCTAGACTTAATCTTAGATAATTAATGTAACCACAAAGTCAGCTGGAGCTGGAGCCCAAATATGGTTTTATCTCAAGAAGTCTTTAAAAAAATTAGTTCTATTTGCATATATAATGCACACTTGTAGTAAAGGATAAGCAGCCATGCTTTAAACTTTTATATCTAGAACTAAATATGTAATCATTTTTGTATGAACATCAATTTAATTACAAGTTGCTATCTAAAAAGAGCTGGCATATAATTTAATCATCAAATAATGTATGAGACATTGTGAAGGGTGCATAATAGAAAATGTCTTTGATTGCTGAAAATGTCTTTGATTGCTAATTAAAGTTCTAAGAAGAGTTGCACCCTTCTAAGTCTATTGAAGTCAGTGGGTTTAGAAGGGTGAAAATCTGTTTAGGATTGCACTGTTGATGTCTTCGAATGCCAATGTGAACATATTTCTTTTTAAGTTTCAGTGAGGTTAGTGACTTTAAGAAAGTAAGTCAGAGCCATTTATCCCAGAGTCCTGTCTTCACATGTGGCTGTTTCAGGATATTGGTTTTATCCAAATGCCTGTAAGGGAGGAGTACGTGGAAGCAAATCTTCTCTTCTCTTCCGCTCTGTGCCCCCAAAGTGGCTGCTGAGGGCTAAGAGTCTCCTGAGCAATATGCCATCCAGCATGGAGGGACTGTGGGAAGGAGAAAAAATTCCCCCCTCATTTTGCACAAGCTTCACACATTTGAAAGTGAGGTGGGTTATTTTGTCCAACTTCCCCTTTTTTTCGCAGAGCCCTTACCCCCCACCCCCATGCAGCATGGCATATTGTTCAGGAGATATCCAAGTCTCCTACTGCATTTTCAGTTTGCATATATTAATTGAAGGTATGAGCAAAAGACTTTCACAGCCACAGTCAGCTCTCAGATGAGGAGGCAGACTATGAAAATAAGCCTCTTTTGGACTCAGATTGTTGAAAGAAAATATGGATAGTGTTCATTCATTCATTATAGGGAAAAGGAGACCCCCACTTTCCCCCAACTTTTTAGCAGTTAAACTTCTCTGTGTTAGCTTTTTGATATGGTTAGGCCATTTCTTATTACATTCTCTTGCTACTCAGACTTAGAATTAGACCCCCCCTTCTTTGTTCCTAGTCTTTTAATTTTTCCACAGCATTCGTTCTTCTAGTCAGCAATAAGTAACATTGTTTAGGGAAAGTTTTCACATGAATGTATGTAACCCAAAGAACACAGGGAAAAGATAAATATGCAAGGACGAGCTGTGAACACAATTAGGGTCTATGCACATAACTTCTATTGCCTTAGATAAGGGGAAAAATGTTGCTAGGCAAATGTATCTTTCTAAGCAAACTAAACCTTTGTATGGTCAAGCCCCAGCTTGCGGCCGGTCGAGGTAGACTGTAAACTCTGCGACCAATGGCAGTTTGCCACAGAGTGAGGTAGGGATGACGTCGGTAATGCTTTAAGATGCTGGGGCTTGGCTGAATTAGGCAGAGAAGGGCGTTCCTTTTGCCCGTTCTCTCCACTCTTTGCAGAAGTGAAAATAAAGCTGTTTTCTCTGAACAAGAATGTTTCCAGCCTGGTAAATTGTTTGGGGTTCAGGGCTGAGGCCCAAAACCGGTTGACAAGATGATACTGTGTTCCTCTTTTCTTCCTCTTGGGGGTGGGCACTGTGTGGGACTTCAGTAGGCTATCTCTTAGGTGCAGGATTTGGAAGGATACACCTGCTCTGAATCCAGCTGCATTGCTCCCTCATGCCATTAGTGGCATAGATTGTAGGATTTTTCCCTTCTGCTGAATGTACAAAGATAAAGTATCTGAAGAAATGAGCTTGCACATGAAAGCTTATAAGCTGAATAAAACTTTGTTGGTCTTAAAAGTGCCACTGGCCTTAAACTTGGTTGAAAGCACATTTTTCTACAAGAATGAAACCATTTGTGATTTAGCCATACGTTCATTACATTTGACTAACTCCATCAGCATCAATATAATTCCCTGTGTGCAATAGAAAGAACTTAACTTTCTGTCCTTATTCATCTGAGAAGCAAAGCATAGGTCTGCAGTAAGTGGAGTGGATGGTGGCAGTAGCCACACATTTTATAATGAAGAACAAATGCAGGGATGTTTTATGAGTATCTTCATGGCTTCCCCCCTCCCTTTTTCTAGAAATCTGTTCAATAAAGAGACCTTTAGAAACCAATTATATTTGCTAGAGAACTAAAATATGTTGTAATTAAAAGGGGATATAATGTAGTGCAGGTCTTTTTAGGCATTTTTTTCTCCTTTTTTGCTTTCTCCTTACACCATGACATGTGCCTCTTTCTGCTTTTTGCTCTATTGATGTCATTCAGGTTACTGTCTCAAGAGCAGAGACTTTGAAACAGAACCAGCAATCTGGCCCTGCAGATCCACAGGCAGCATTTCATTTTTGGAGGAAAAGGCTATTTGTGCCTTCTTTTAAAGCCTTAACATGGGCAGTGAGATGGAAAATGCTGCAGATTGCACAAAGCTCTTGCCATCTTTCAGCAAAGACAACAGCACTGATTTTTAGTTAACTGCCTTCTAAATTAACATCCTTCTACTAATTCTTCAGGACCTACCAGACTGTGGTGCCCATAGTTTGCCAGGTTATGTTGTTGAGTTAATGTGTTCATGTTAAACCTCTGCTGCCAACCCTGATCCTTGTGCTAGTGCTTTAGAAATCAAAAGACAGTAACTCTATGAACAGGTTACCAAAGAATGTCCAGAAACTGAGGCAGAAGAGTATTTATGGAACTATAGGCAAATCTGGCAAAGAACCACTAAAAGGCTGTGAAATATCATGCAAAGCAGAAAGGAAAATGTTAATACTTCCTTGGTATTGTACATGACTGAATATCTCAGTTGATGAATGAATCATGGCATGTGGAATTTACCAGCTGTGAGAGATTTAGCCTTTGAATTTTTTTGTTATTTATTTATTCTTTCCTTACGACCAGATGACTGGGTAGACCCAGTCTCAATTTACTCTTATGTTTCAGTGAATGTCATTTCAGGGCCACTTTGCTTAGTTGGAGCAGATGATTGTATTATTAAAGTTTTTGATCCAGACTCCAGATCCTGACCCTCTGTTATAAATGTTGTCCTCTTGTAGGCTTCTTTATGAATAAGTTTTGACATATCTACTAGGATGTAGTTGGACTTGGGGCATCACTCCCCACCCCACCCCCGCCCCTGAATGCTACCTACCAATACCCAAAGGTATTTTTTTATTTTTATTTACTTTAGTTTTTTATGCCGCCCACTCCACAAGCGCTAATCCAATTTAGGACCCTTTTATTCTCTTCTATAAATTATTCCAGATCATCTCTCACAAAGGTTTCCTCCAATGATATGCTGTACAACCTCTTCATTTTTTTTCAAGGAAAATCAAGCATTGCCTTGTAAACACGTGTACCTTTTTGTTTGATTCTTCTGTAGAACCCAAAATTACCTACATAACCCTCTTCATGCTAGCATGGCTCTCTTAACGGAGGTTCTGTGGCTGGGCAGAGGGGATTTAGAAGTGGAGTGCCAACTCCTGGGACTTGACAGTGTACTTTTAATACTGGTACCGATCTCCAGGAGCCTGGGTGTGTTTTTGGATGCCTCCTTATCTATGGAGGCCCAGATCACAAATGTTGCCAGACTGGTGTTTTTTCAACTGTGTCAGGGGAATCCATAATATGTACTCTCTAGTGTTCAGAACTGACTAACTGCTTTTCTTCTTTTTCCTGCTTCTTATTGTGGTTCTTATTTTAAATACTTATTGAGAAAATGAATAAGCTACCTGTCTAGATTCCTGCTCTTCTTTGCCTGCCTATCTAGATATGTGATTTGTCTAAAGTTCTTTTACCCTGAATGTATCTCTGGTTTTAGAAGGCCTGCAGATAGTTATTACTTCTTGCAATTCTGTAATTGCAGTAAACTTTATAAATTGGAACTGTGCATATGTGGAACAGGCTTATTTGCCCAGCTCTGCTAACTAGAGATTCCAAAGAGAGGATGCTAGGATAAATTTGCTGGATACTTTGTTAGACATTACTCTTTTTATATTTGCACTATTCGTTTTATTTGTCTTTTTTTAAACAACTAGGACTTAAAAATTAGGGGGACTGACACCCCACCCCAACTCAACTGCCCACTGCTTCCTAGTGAAGCAGCAGGAGAAACTATGGGGAAAGTGAGTTGTGTGGACATGATGTCTCATGTCACTGTGATGCTCTAGCAATGTCCTCAAACACTGTGGTTTTACCACAGAATTTTGGGAGATTGCTAGAGTATCTCAATGATGTGATGTCATTTCTGGTAACATGACCATAAGTGACAGCATGGCACCTTGCCCCACTCCCAAAATGTCCTGCAAATTGTCATACTAAAAAAAGGTTGTGGGGTTTGTTTGCCTCTTTCAAACAAAATCTTCTTGCAAATACGGTTACAGAATAAGGATAATGGGAACCAACATCGTTTGCTGTTTAAATGTCATTCTCACAGAGAATGTATAGTACTGAAAAGAAATGAATGAAATAATAAAAAATAATAATAATAAACATTTAATAATAATAAATAATAATAAAAACATTTGCATTTCTACTGGATTGTGGAACAATCTACTAGAATCCATCATCTAAAGGGTTTTTTGAAAGCTATTTAAGAAAACTATCCTTAAATAATTGGTATTGTGGTGGTCTAGTGATTCCCAAAATGTGTGCTATGCCATGAGAGCCTAAGTGTGTCTTTTAAAATTAAGCAACCATACTGAATGTATATGTTTGTTGGAGAAGGGTGGCCCCAGGCAATATTGATTCCTCCTCTGTCTGCTGATATATGGGTAACATTTATCATCCTCAGAGAGGAAATATGCATGCATCAGGATTCTCTGACACAACCCGTGCTACTCTGACAGGTGTGCAAGGATCCTAGAAGCATTACCAGAAAGCACAGCCCTATTAAGGGCTGACTGAATGAGCAAAAAAAGAGAATGAGACATCCAAGAGCAGTATTGTGTGATAACCCACAGATGCAAGGGTGGGTTTCTGCCCATTTTTCTGATTAGGAAAATACATATTTTACAGTGGAATACTATGAAATCAACTGGCTTAGACTGATAGATCCAAGTAGTCAGCTGTGTTGGTCTGAAGTGGTAGAACAAAATAGGAGTCAAGTGCACCTTTAAGACCAACTTAGTTTTATTCAGAAAGTAAGCTTTCGTGTGCTTACTGTGAGCAAGAGACCCCTAATTTCAGTTATATACAGACATCGTAATCACCCGTTTGGTTGCCAGGGTGCCTGGAAATTCAACTCACACACATCTGCTGTGAAATGTGGGTTTTATCTACCATTTTATAAGAGACTTATGTGAATACTAACAGCCTCAGCATTACAACCGCACTCTATATCTCTGGAAGAGTGCTAGCCAGAAGTACAGATGGGTTTCCAGCCGCTCTGTGCATGCACCATCTCAGCTGTTGCAGTGGAAGAAATCGCGTCGCCAGGAACTGTCCGGGCAAGCGGTTTTCAGCCTTGACTGTGAAAACCATGTTGGTAGGCTAACATCATCAGCGACCATCTTCCTGCAGTGCCAGACTCCATGACAGAGAAGCGAGAGGCTCACATACAGCTGTTACATCTACATAA
This sequence comes from Heteronotia binoei, assembly GCF_032191835.1. Lineage (NCBI taxonomy): Eukaryota > Metazoa > Chordata > Lepidosauria > Squamata > Gekkonidae > Heteronotia > Heteronotia binoei. The sequence continues at coordinate 68,184,758 of NC_083243.1, forward strand.
GGCAATCAAGCTTATTTTGGGCGCGGATCCTACCAGACCACCCAAGTCTTTGTCAAATGGAACTTCAGACACCATGTTAGCCAGAAGAGCAAGAAGAGGAGAACAGTCTCCACCAGAGCCAAAAGTTCTTTGTATAGTCCAGGTGTCACAGGTACCAATTTGGCCCTCTATTGTCACCTTTAGATAAATTTGGATAGCTTATTTAAACCCCTCCACCCATGCCTTGCCCAAACTGTCACACTGGAGCCTCCCCTTGCCTATTGTTACCTGGAAACACAATCAGGTAACTAGGGACAGGTCCGCTCATTGGCTGGATGTGGGCATCCAATCAGGTACCCAGAATAGACTGGCCACTGCCCACCATACAAGTCCAGCCCCAATGGTCACTTCGGAGCCTCCCCTTTTCTGAGGTAATGTACCATGTGGGTCAGCATCATGTACCACCTGACCCAGTGTCATAATCCCCTGGACCTCCTACCCCCTAAGGGTTCAAGGTAGTCCTTATAATCTCTGACCCAACTCCCCACAGGTGTGCATCTGACAGTACCCCAGTCCTGCTGTTTAGATACGCCTCCGATACCTGATCAGTTGAGGGTCCATTTCCCCCATCTCCCTCATTTGTCACCATTGGAGCCTTCCTCGAAGACTACGATCAGTAATTATCACCCTGTTTGTCCATCCTTGTGTTATCTCTGTATATTTCTCTCTATTTTTATTAGGTCTGTATGTGTGCTGTATGTATCCATTATCTTGTATGTGTGATCTATAGTTTTCTATAATAAAGGCATAATTGTTTTACTTAATTAGTGTCCTCCGTAAATGTAGTAAGAATTTCTGGAAGTCGAATCTTGTATAGATAGATTCTAGATCCTTTTGAGCCATAGTTGCCCACCTGTTAATTCTCCAACCTTTTTTGAGGGCATTTTGGCTTACATTACATTCTGAATAAAACTAAGTTGGTCTTAAAGGTGCAACTTAACTCCTATTTTGGCTTAGACTGAAGCAGCTCTGCATAAGTTTGTCCGTAACAAACTTACTACCTGGGCTGAAGCATTGAGAAATTTATAGGCCACTATCCTGTAAATGCATTTATTGCTATCATTGCATTACATTCTCCAGGGCCTTTTTTGTAGAAAAAGCCCAGCAGAAGCTCATTTGCATATTAGGGCACACACCCTGATGGCAAGCCAGCTGGAACTGCGTTCCTGCACGTTTCCTGCTCAAAAGAAAAAAAAGCCCTGACATTCCCCCATTATTAGACATCACTGGTGAAATATTATGATTATCATATTGTGTCCATGCCACCACCAATGGTACAGTGGACAAGAGTGGAGAACAACAGTATGTAGTAAGACATTCTAAATGTGATGGACAGGGAAGTGGGACAGTTGACACATGTGGAATATTTTTTATGCATATGGCTGTGTGTTTCACACTTCCCTGAGTAGCTAGAAGTTCCAGGGTTTGCTTTGCTTTGAATGAGAGTGCACTGGAGATTTATGATATTTTTGTGACATATTGTTTTCAGTTATAAAAATACAGACGAGATGGTGACAAAAATGTATTCCTACAGGGCAGAAAACCTTCACCAGAGAGAATGCATCCCAGGGTGCTCCATTTTCAGCAAAGTCTCAAATATGTCAGATATAGGTGTGGGCACATGTTTGTAAGAAACAGCCATCATATTTACAGACAAAAGCAGGGACCAGTAGCTGGATAAATGTGGGGTTTTAGTCACACATTCAGCTGTACATGTTAAAAGTATCATGAGAATCATGCAGTGAATATATAAAGAACAATCAAAAATACACGCTACACAGAAGCCCTGTTCACAGATTACAGAGAACACATCCTACACATATATGCAGGACTGGATCGACATAAGAAGAAGTGAGAAGGTAAGCTGGGATGGGGTTATAGCTACCTGTCCAGAAGGGCAGTGATCTGTGAAGAAAGGTTGTGAAACAAACCAGCATCTCACAGAAGGACCCAAACAAATTTGGGAATGAGTTGTCATTAGGCACCAAAGACGAGACTGGGAGCTGTGTGCACCCAATTATAGGCAGAATGCTACCTGAGGGCATGGTGATGCAATTGCCCCTCAGAACAAAACATTGATAGGATTAACTAAAAATCTGAATGATGTTCCAAGGAATGGACAAAGGAATGGGAGATGTTTGGAAGGATTTACTGATGCAAAACAGAGTTGGAATTGAAACATTGCTTGCTTCCTCTGGTGAATCAGAGTGTTAACATGTTTCTAATTAAACTAATCAAACAGTAAACAATATTGCTTGATGACCCTTCTTTTGTGTATAATGGGAAACCTATCTGTTTTAGGAGTTGCTTCTGTGAGGGAAAGGTGTGTAGTGGGAAGATGATGTAAGACTGATGAAGGGGATCCCTGAATAATTAATGAATACCCCTATAATAATGAACAAAAGCATACTTCTGCCTTTAAAATTAAAATGTCTGATGCAACCCTTCGTTAGAGGCCACACAGCCCCAAGTGGGTGCAAATTCAAGGTTGTAAATTAGAGACAGTGACCTCAATGAGGCCTCTGGATGTGTATTAGATAACGAAGAGGCCTCAGAGAAGCTTCTTGCTGAAGACAGGAGGAGACATGGAGGCATGGAGACAGGAGGTTAGTGTGTACTAATCTTTAGAGTGAAGAGATCTTGAGTAGTCTGGATTCAATTGTATTGACAAAATCATATTCTTTTTACAAGTCATGGAGGGATAATAAATGCAATGAATTATATATCTTCAGCTGTCTGATGAACTCACTCTGTCTAGAAAGTATATTATTTTCTTTCCTAAAACCTTTAAGAAGCTGTTAACATTCAACCATTTGTAAAAATACAACAACAAATAATTCGACAAAGGCCGTATGACATAACAAATGGAAAATGTTTGATTTATATTGAATAACAATGTTAAAAAAAACTGTTTAAATTTTAAAAAAGATTTTCAGTCATTTTGCTGTTTCCAATTCTATGTGACTTTACAACCATAAAGCAAAAAGACAGCTTAAAGACTTCATAACGGTTAAAAATCTGAAGTAGCAGCATGTAGTGACCTTGAACCTGTTGAATGCATGCCTGAACAGCTGGATTTAGAGCCAGAGCTAGCAAAAGACAAGTCAGGTGATGAGGGCTGCTCATTCTCGCAGCAGATGAAGGAAATGGGACAAACTGCCACTTTCTACCAGGATCTCCTGAGCAAACAGAATGCAGAATATGTAAAGAATGCTTGACAGCTCTGGAAAGATGTAGGAGTGCCGGGTTGATTGCAAAAAGATCATAAGAACATAAGAGAAGCCATGTTGGATCAGGCCAATGGCCCATCCAGTCCAACACTCTGTATCACACAGTGGCCAATACACACACACACACATTGTGGCCAATAGCCACTGAAGGACCTCTGCTCCATATTTTTATACAATCCCCGCTTGAAGCTGGCTACGCTTGTACCCACCACCACCTCCTGTGGCAGTGAATTCCACATGTTAATCACCCTTTGGGTGAAGAAGTACTTCCTTTTATTAGTTTTAATGAGACCGCACCATCGATTTATACAGGAGCATCATGATACTGGCTGATTTGTTTTCAATTCCCTTCCTAATAATTCCCAGCATAGCATTAGCCTTTTTTATTGCAATCACACACTGTCTTGACATTTTCAGTGAGTTAACTACCACGACCTCTGTTCCTGAGGACTGGAAGGTAGCAAATGTCACCCCCATCTTTAAAAAGGGTTCCAGAGGAGATCCAGGAAATTACAGGCCAGTCAGTCTGACTTCAATACCGGGAAAGTTGGTAGAAACCATTATCAAGGACAGAATGAGTAGGCACATTGATGAACACAGGTTATTGAGGAAGACTCAGCATGGGTTCTGTAAGGGAAGATCTTGCCTCACTAACCTGTTACATTTCTTTGAGGGGGTAAACAAACTTGGGGACAAAGGAGACCCGATAGATGTTGTTTACCTTGACTTCCAGAAAGCTTTTGATAAAGTTCCTCATCAAAGGCTCCTTAGAAAGCTTGAGAGTCATGGAGTAAAAGGACAGGTCCTCTTGTGGATCAAAAACTGGCTGAGTAATAGGAAGCAGAGAGTGAGTATAAATGGGCAGTCTTCGCAGTGGAGGACGGTAAGCAGTGGGGTGCCACAGGGCTCGGTACTGGGTCCCATGCTCTTTAACTTGTTCATAAATGATTTAGAGTTGGGAGTGAGCAGTGAAGTGGCCAAATTTGCGGATGACACTAAATTGTTCGGGGTGGTGAGAACCAGAGAGGATTGTGAGGAACTCCAAAGGGATCTGTTGAGGCTGGGTGAGTGGGCGTCAACGTGGCAGATGCGGTTCAATGTGGCCAAGTGCAAAGTAATGCACATTGGGGCCAAGAATCCCAGCTACAAATACAAGTTGATGGGGTGTGAACTGGCAGAGACTGACCAAGAGAGAGATCTTGGGGTCGTGGTAGATAATTCACTGAAAATGTCAAGGCAGTGTGCGTTTGCAATAAAAAAGGCCAACACCATGCTGGGAATTATTAGGAAGGGAATTGAAAACAAATCAGCCAGTATCATAATGCCCCTGTATAAATCGATGGTGCGGTCTCATTTGGAGTACTGTGTTCAGTTCTGGTCACCGCACCTCAAAAAGGATATTATAGCATTGGAGAAAGTTCAGAAAAGGGCAACTAGAATGATTAAAGGGCTGGAACACCTTCCTTATGAAGGAAGGTTGAAACGCTTAGGGCTCTTTAGCTTGGAGAAACGTCGACTGAGGGGTGACATGATAGAGGTTTACAAGATAATGCATGGGATGGAGAAAGTAGAGAAAGAAGTACTTTTCTCCCTTTCTCACAATACGAGAACTCGTGGGCATTCGATGAAATTGCTGAGCAGACAGGTTAAAACGGATAAAAGGAAGTACTTCTTCACCCAAAGGGTGATTAACATGTGGAATTCACTGCCACAGGAGGTGGTGGCGGCCACAAGCATGGCCACCTTCAAGAGGGGGTTAGATAAAAATATGGAGCAGAGGTCCATCAGTGGCTATTAGCCACAGTGTGTATGTGTGTGTGTGTGTGTGTGTATATATATATATATATATATATATATATATATATATATATATATATATATATTTGGCCGCTGTGTGACACAGAATGTTGGACTGGATGGGCCATTGGCCTGATCTAACATGGCTTCTCTTATGTTCTTATGTTCTTATGACCCCAAGATCTCTCTCTTGGTCAGGCTCTGCCAGTTCACACCCCATCAACTTGTATTTGTAGCTGGGATTCTTGGCCCCAATGTGCATTACTTTGCACTTGGCCACATTGAACCTCATCTGCCACGTTGACGCCCACTCACCCAGCCTCAACAGATCCCTTTGGAGTGCCTCACAATCCTCCCTTGTTCTCACCACCCTGAACAATTTAATGTCATCTGCAAACTTGGCCACTTCACTGCTTACTCCCGACTCCAGATCATTAATGAACAAGTTAAAGAGCATGGGACCCAGTACTGAGCCCTGCGGCACCCCACTGCTTACCATCCTCCACTGCGAAGACTGCCCATTTATACTCACTCTCTGCTTCCTATTACTCAAGATCTTCCCTTACAGAACCTATGCTGAGTCTTCCTCAATAACTTGCGCTCATCAATGTGCCTACTCATTCTGTCCTTGATAATGGTTTCTACCAACTTTCCCGGTATTGAAGTCAGACTGACTGGCCTGTAATTTCCTGGATCTCCTCTGGAACCCTTTTTAAAGATGGGCGTGACATTTGCTACCTTCCAGTCCTCAGGAACGGAGGCAGATTTCAATGAAAGATTACATATTTTTGTCACGAGATCCACAAGTTCAACTTTGAGTTCTTTCAGAACTCTTGGATGTATGCCATCTGGATCTGGTGACTTATTAGTTTTTAATTCGTCAATCAGATGTAAGACCTCCTCTCTTGTCACCTCAATCTGACTCAGGTCTTTCAACACCCCTTCCAAAATTAGTGGTTCTGGAGCGGGCAAAAAATTCTCATCTTCCACAGTGAAGGTGGAGGCAAAAAATGCATTCAGCTTCTCAGCCATTTCCCTATTCTCCTTCAGTAATCCTTTGACCCCTTGGTCATCCAAGGGCCCCACTGCCTCCCTGGCTGGTTTCCTGCTTCTAATATATTTGAAGAAATTTTTATGGTTGGTCTTTATGTTTTTTGCAATATGCTCCTCATAGTCCCTTTTTGCCTCCCTAATCACAGTCTTACATTTGATTTGCCACAGCCTGTGTTCCCCTTTATTAATATCACTTGGACTAGATTTCCACCGCTTAAAGGAGTCCTTCTTACCTTTTACAGCTTCCATTTTTTTGTTTGTTAACCATGCAGGCCTTCTCTTATACCTGTTTGTGCCTTTCCTAACTTGTGGTATATATTTTATCTGAGCTTCTAGGATTGTAGTTTTAAATAGCCTCCAAGCTTCCCCAAGGGTTTTGATTGTATTTACCTTTTCTTTCAGTTTCCTCTTCACATGCCTCCTCATCTCAGAGAATTTGCCCCTTTTAAAGTTAAACGTGGTTGTGCTGGTCTTTTGGGGCAACTCCCTATTTATACGAAATCAATAACATTATGTTCACTGCTCCCAAGCGGTGCGATCACTTTTACATCCCTCACCAAGTCTTGGGCATTACTTAGGACCAAATCCAGGATCGCCCCACCCCTGGTACGTTCTGTGACCATCTGCTCCATAGGACAGTCATTGACAGCATCTAGAAACTCAATCTCTTTCTCTCGACCTGAACAAATATTGACCCAATCAATCTGCAGGTAGTTAAACGTATTGGATCACTAATTGATGACACAGAGTTGTTACAGGAACCATTGCAAGCTAGTGAAGAAGTAACACCTGTGGGTCATTAGGCTAATAAAAGTGAATGCCACCACAGTCTGTACAACCTTGCTACTACCTGTGAGCTGTTTACAGAGTGAACAGATTTCTGCCTTGCCTGACCTTGTTGCTTTATAAATCTGTTTGCTAACCTGTGTCAGTCTCTCAGTCTAGGTACCCAGATCTTGCCAGTTGCATTTAATCCCCAGCCTTGATTCTGAATTCCTGCTTTATTTTCCCCCAGATCTGTGGACTGAACTTTTGGCTTTCTGACTCGTTCCAGTTTGTGACATCATTTCCTGGCTAAACCTGAAGTGATGTCACACGACTCTTGGATTCAGTGAAAGCAAGTACAGCTTAATTCCCATGCAATTCTGAGCATGATTCCAGCAAAAAAAAGTTAATGTCTCTCAAGAATACCCTGATATAGACTTTTCCTACAGTTAAGAGCCAGTTTGGTGTGTTGGTTAAGTGCAAAAACTCTTATCTGGGTGAACCAGGTTTGATTCCCCACTCCTCTACATGCAGCTGCTGGAGTGACTTTGGGTCAGTCATAATTCTCTCAGAGCTGTTCTGCTCAAGAGCAGTTCTGGGGGAGCTCTCTGTTGTGGAGAGGGGCAGGGAAAGGAGATTGTAAGCCACTCTGAGACTCCTTCGGCCCTCAGGTAGTGAAGGGTGGGATATAAATCCAATCTTCTCCTTCTTTCCCTCCTTCCTGAAAACCTAGCTTCAGTAGCAGGCTTTCTGTATCTCTTTTTTAAAATACAGAAATGCAGTTGCATATACAAGATGTAGCTAGTAGTTTCCCCAAAACGTCTGTTCTGTTCTGATCATGTCATTTGTAGTTCTCTTTTATTTTACTGTTGGCTTATGAATTAGTTCATTCCCCACGCCCATCCCTGAGTACCTAATGCAACCCAATAGAATTTAGTGGTCATTGGGATCTTTGTGCTTATTACCCATGGCATTTGGATAAAAAGAGACTAGCACGTTTCTGCAGCTCTGGAAGTTTGCTAAAACAAGCACAGATTGCTGTTAAGCAGGCACGTTCATTTCTCCTCAGCAAATACAGAAATACTCATTGACACAGAAAACACTAGGAGAAAAACTTGGTGGGAAGATAAGATCTGCACATAGAAGAGTAGATCATTCCTTTAATTGGTACATCTTTTGTCAGGCTCACTTTCTTAATGACAAAGACAGGTTTTCACTCAAGGTGGCCTTGCAAGCCAAACAGAGAGAGACAGTGTCATCTGGTTTTGGTTTCCCTTGTGCATCAACCAAATTGTCAACTAGATTCTTATTTCCACTTGGGAGAAAGAACAGAAAGAATAATCAATTTAATTTCCAGATTGCATTTGCAATGCACAGCTGTCAAAGCAGTAGGGAGGAAGTCTCTTTGGGGCTGGAAATGAGGACCTTCAGGTCTTCAGGCAGAAAATTTTATCTGTCTTCAAGTCGAGAAGGTGAAAGAAACACCAAAGATCTTTTTGCTTATTGGTTTGATAATCAAGTTTCATAGATGCCCAGATCAGTACACTAGACAGCACACATGATTCATAAGACATGTTGACTCCTGATTGCTAGAAACTGGGCTACCATTGCTTGTGGACTCTTTCAGTTCCAGTTGTAGCACAGATTCTAGCCAATCCCTGCTACTCTTATGTATTGTTCCTTGTGATCATTCTTGCTCTATAGATAATTTCTCTGCATGCTAAAGAGAACCTGATGCTTGCTCATAGAAATTCCGATGGAACTGATACCCCAACCCTTTTATTGATTCTTGCCTCAGACATCTTCTAAATGCAGCCCTGTTTGCAAGACTGTCTTCTGATTATGGCTCAAGTCTTCATGCAGCTGAACAAATGTATACTTTTTAATTCACCCAGCAAACACACGCGCAAACTGGTTTCCACAAGTGAGTCTGCTGTACTGGGTGTGCCACAGTCTGGTGCATGCATTTGTAGTTTGGGTGCATACATCCAGTCCAATGCTTGCTTAGGCTGTCAATTCTCTGGAGACAGGTGGTCATAGATATTCTTCATATAATTGGCAGGGCTTTTTTTGAGCAAGAATGCACAGGAATGCAGTTCTGGTTGGCTTGGTGTCAGGGGTGTGTGGCCTAATATGCAAATAGGTTCCCGCTGGGCTTTTTCTACAAAAAAAAAGCCCTGTGCAAAACAATGGTGACATCAGAGGTGTGGCCTAATATGCCATTGAGTTCCAAAAAGCCCTGTATGAATCAATGATGACATCAGGGGTGTGTGGCCTAATATGCAAATGAGTTCCTGCTGGGCTTTTTCTACAAAAAAAGCCCTGATAATTGGTAACACATAGCTGAATTAATCAATGACCTCATTTGATCAGATACATCGCAGCTTGTGTACTAAGCTTATTTGGGGTGCACCTGCATGTTCATTGCTTCAGCTACAGATCACTAAAGCCTTGCTTGCTTATAGTGGAAAAGGGCTTTCTCAAGGATGATGGGAGCAATTAGGAAAGACCCTATGAAAGAAGAGCCTGTTTCAGGAAGAGCAGGATAGAAATGTGAAATAATAAAAAAATAAATAGAAATGACAATGGGATATGGTCAAAGGGCACTTGTTCTAGTTACCTTGTAGAAGCTTAGCAGTTCAAAGTCTAGTCCAGGGGTGGCCAAACTTGCTTAACATAAGAACCACATGGAATAAATGCCATATATTTGAGAGCTACAAGTCATGAACAAATATTACACTCATGTCTTTATTAAAACTCTTAATACTGCCTTTGCATAGAAAGATAAAATGTATATGTATGCACTTTACAATATGACCAATATGATGGACCCAGAACGGTTCCTGACGGCTCTGCGGGATCCCTGGCCCCCTGGCGATTCCCTTGATGACCTGGTGGAGTCTTGGAATGATAGGCTCTCCGGGGCCATCGATGAGATCGCTCCTAGGCGTCCTCTGCGCCCTCGCTCAAAGCCGACACCCTGGTATAACCGGGAGTTGCAGCGTTTGAAACGGGGACTCAGACGACTAGAGAGGCAATGGCGGCGTACTCAAGACGAAGCGACTCGAACATCTTATAGAGAGTCTATGAAGTCCTATGAGATGGCAGTCAAGGCCACTAAGAAAACATACTTTGCGGCCGAGATTGCGTCTGCAACTTCGCGCCCGGCACAATTGTTCAACATAATTCGGACTCTTACAACACTGCCACAGGGCAGACCAAACTCTAACGAATTGGAAATTGGCTGTGAGGCTTTTGCGAATTTCTTTGCAAATAAAATCGCATCGCTCCGTTCCGACTTCCCTGCCATATTAGATACAGTCAGCGAACCTGAGGCTCCGTGCCTGTCTTCGGATCGTGTTCTGGACGGCTTCAGTGCTCTCAGCCTGGAAGAAGTTGACAGGATCCTCCTATCTGCATGCCCAACAACTTGCAAATTGGACCCGTGCCCCTCCTGGCTTATTAAGACCTGCCAGAGGGAGCTGAGATATCCTATACGGGATATCATAAATAGATCCCTATTGGAGGGGCATTTTCCATCAGCACTTAAAGAGGTGGTGGTCCGTCCCCTCTTGAAAAAAAACAACGTTAGACCCGGCTGAATTGGCACATTACCGGCCGGTCTCGAATTTGCCCTTTTTGGGCAAACTTATTGAGAGGGCAGTGGCGTTGCAGCTACAGAGTTTCCTGGAGGACGCTTCTGTCCTTGACCCCTGCCAGTCTGGCTTTCGCCCAGGCCATGGGACGGAGACAGTGCTGGTCGCCCTGGTGGATGACCTTCAGTGGCATCTGGATCAAGGCAGCTTGGCGGTGCTGATGCTGTTAGACCTATCGGCAGCGTTCGATACGGTCGACCATCGGTTGCTGGCCTGCCGTCTTGCCGATGCGGGGATTCAGGGGCTGGCCTTGCAATGGCTTTCCTCTTTCCTCGACGGTCGGGGACAAAGGGTGGCGATTGGGGACGAACTGTCCCAGAGACACACGCTTGATTGCAGAGTGCCTCGAGGGGCGGAACTCTCCCCGATGTTATTTAACATCTATATGCGCCCCCTTGCCCAGATTGCCCGAAGGTATGGGTTGGGTTGTCAT